>NC_048893.1:67649778-67855271 GCF_011077185.1 Oxyura jamaicensis | reverse complement strand
CACCAGCCCCGGAGCCACGTGTTCAACAGGTGGGCTTTCCTGGTCCTATGATACATTTGATCATATTTGATCATATGATACATTTCAACAGGTGGGCTTTCCTGGTCCTATGATACATTATGATACATTTGTGAGTGCAAAAGAAGCCTTTATGACTACTGAACAGATTAGGTAGGCTGAACTTGGTTGGACAAGATGACACACTGAAACTCCAGCAGTAGGACTTGTTCTGAAGTGTCATAAGAGAAATACCGAAATCACATTTAAAAGACAACAGGTGAGTGGAGTCTGCTTAAGTCATTGCTTCTTTCTGAGCACACTGCCCATACTCAGGCAAGCATCCTGCTGGTAGTCACACCCTGGTACAGGTGAGGTTCAAAACACTCCTACCTCGGCTGACGCTGAAGAACCATGTGCTGCTACAGTGAAGCTAGAAGAAAACTATCAAGTCCTACATTACCATAGAGTCAACTCAAAATAAACAGCACCGTCTGATGGGTAAGTCACCTGCAGCACTGACAGCTATTACTTTTCAGACAAGTAATAAGGTACCTCTGCCAGGGGGCATGCACATGCAAGTACATGCAGAACCAAACATTTGAGAGCATGCAAAATCTGCTGAGGGTGGCTGCAGCACAGAAAGTGTACTGCACTGCCCAGGCAGCTGGCACACAGCATACCACACAGATACCAAATCCCAAGGGGTGAAGCCCACCAGTAGCAGAAGAGAGGTCGTATACACAACCTAGCCACCAGCTACCACTGGGCACATCGGTGTAGTGATCTTGCATCGATGCAATGCATCTGAGTGCAAGCAAAGTAACAAGTGTGGAAACCTAAGGAACTATGGAGAAGTCTAGAGAATACATAAAAGCAGGACCAGGGATCAGGAGGAAGAGGAAGACATATTGATAAGTTGAAATCAAAGAGGAGGACACAAAGAGGGCTACTTTCAAATCAGCTGGCATTAGTGCCTTAAAACCACACAGAAGTTCAGATTTCCTGGCAGATGGATTAAAAGTCTGCTCTGAATTTTTAAAAGGGTGTGTAGGAAAGCAGTATCAACATGTAAATCTCTCCTTTATCACTGAAAATCAGCTCTTTGAAAAGGTACATCAGTATCAAGTTTTGGTAGCATAACTCAACAGGAATTCTACTAATCAGTGGACTTATTACTGAGCTATTTGCTGATAACACTTCACTTTCAATCACACAAACTTGCCACAGAGCTGTCTTCCATAAAGAACAACAGTGTCCTAATAAACTAGAAACTGGGTTTCAAACTAGGCAGCTCAAGTGTTCTCACTTTATTGACAACTGTATTGTAAATATTATGTACCATGACAGAAAGGTTCTGGTTTTGGGATTTCTGACAACTTAAAGAGCTTATTTTAGCCTTTTTTCAGCAAATTTAAAACTTTTTTTTTTTTTTTAATTAAAATATAGGAAGGAGAATTCATTTCAACTTTGCAAAATTTAAATCTTCACTTTGAAAATGCTGAAACAAACTTACTCTTTTTATTTATTTATTTATTTCCTCCAAAAAGATAATGACTTCTTGTCTGCAAAACAGCCTGGTACCCACATTTACACTTTTTGCCACATCAGACTTCTGCAGAGCCTTAGTGTGTTGCTTGCATTCGCAGGTTCTTTGTTGATTCAAGTGGGGTGATCCATAATGGACTAGATCCTGAAGATGACTTCAGTATTCAGGTTTGCTAAGAGTAGTGACCTAGTGTAAGACATTTAAGTTAGAAGTCTCCCTCCACAGTCAGCTTAACTTTAAGACACGACTCAGAATAACAAACATGTAAGACCCCTTTGATCAGTAGGAAACACTTGACTTCCTGCCATTGACCTTGCTGAAGAGCCATGTACATCTCTCACTGCCAAGCTTTATGTAAACATATTTGTTAACCTACTGAAACAGACAATGAGCAAAATTGTTTGCCGCACAGTACTCTAACAAAGCTGATGAAGTATGTGTATTTAGTCTTCCTACATCTGTATTATCTCCCTGACTGCTTCAATCTGAGTGTTACCGGTGATCCCAGACACCCTGTTTATTCTATTAAAGTTAAAAAATAAAAAATAAATCTACTGACCAATTCTCTCTGCATACACTGCTCTGCTGCTCCTAATGCATTTGGTGGGATTTTGGGCAATAACATAAGGAATCAAAGTTCTCCAGAAAGAAACAAACAAACAAAAAACTTTAGTTAATTATTTTTTTCTTTTAAAAGAACAAATTCCTAGAAAAATGCAAATTCCTGTAATACCTAACAAAATGCTAATACAGAGCAGGAAACATATATCAATAATGCTCACACTGTGCAACACTGGCATTTATCCAGTAACATGAAGCCTGCCCTTAATCTGAATATGAATTTATTTGTATCAATTTCATCTTTTATTGCAAGCAAAAATGGCTGTAGAGAGCAGAAACATTCTATCTGATATTACAGCCAAATTAAATAACTTCACCAAATTAAACGTGCTCAAAATTTATCCGCTTGCCCTTTTAATCTTCACTGATAGATCAAAGATATATGTTGGATTTCCTGTCAATAAAATAAAATAAAAGTGGCATAAAATCAAGGTGGCAAAATAAGATCAAAGTGGCAAAATAAAATCAAGGTGGCATAAGAAGGTACCATTATGAGGTTCCACTTTATTCTGCTTTTTAGGAAAGATGCTTTCAATAAGGAAGGATTTCTCTGACATGATACAAATATGCCTTTCAGCCATAACTAACTGCCTAATGATCTAATTCTATACAGAGCCAAAGTAATATACCTCACACTTAAAGATGTTAATAGCTCAGTTTAACTTGGGGGATGGGAATTAATTGGAAAGAAAGGAATTAACATTTAGTTGGCCTTTTTATAAATAGAAAAAAAAATGCAAATCAAAAGCTGTGTCTAAAGGGTAGCTAATACTTTGTGTATAAAGAGAACCAGATGAGCCCGTGCCAGTTAAGAACAAACAGACGAGTTGCAAATAGGACTTTATATTTAACTCCAAAGCCTGATTTGTGTGGATTTAGGTGTACTTAGTAACCAGGCAAAAAAAGATAGAGTCAGAATGAGATTTTTATGTATGATTTAGGGGGTTTCTTCTCTCCTTTAGGGGCTTGCTTATGTGATCAGCCTAAATAAGAAGCAATTATGTTTTGCCAAGTGCACAGAACAAATTATTTTACATAAAACCCTTCCACTGACATACTTCTAACTACACACAGTAACTATTTGTGCTTGTAAAATGACGTTCGTTTAGGTCTGTATAAACTATTCATGAATCCACCTTTAACACAGCACAATGTTTCCTCAATGCACTGAGCTGACAGCAGCGCAAAACCCCACACGGCTCCAGAAAAGCTGTCTGGCCTCTGCTTCCCCTCTGGCAGCAGCAGCAGCATCGATAACAGCCCTTTGTTACTGATGAGAAGGTAACGAGAAAGGAGATCAGAGCACAGGTCATCTGCTGGAATAGAGCCACTGCCTTGTTTGTAAACCAAACGATGCTGACTGAGAGTTCCCAGTGGGATGGAGTGAGAAAGCCTGCAGTGTCACTCCTCTTTCTGATGGTCGCTGGCTCACAGACCATCTGCTGGTGTCTTGGGAGGGTCAACTGCACAGGAAAAGGGGAGAGGTGACTATGTGGCACAAGTATGAGGACATCCAGCTGCTGACGTCAAAAGCACAACGGGAGAAGGAGATGTGAGCTTCACAGAGGAAATGACAGTGAGAAATTTGTGGAACAGCTGGTTTAAATATGTGATCAATGCTAAAGCACAGATACTTCCATAAATAAACACACCACACCACCTGGATACCTGATGCTAGGTAACTGCTTGAAGGGAGTCAGGGCTTCAGAAAGGGTACAACATAACAACAGTGGTGCAACAGAGCAGAACTTTTAATACATCCCATTACGATCATGCAGTTTTATGTGTGGAAAAGCATTCCTAGGGATCACCAGATGGCACCATTCTTCTTTCAAATCGTGACTTTACCTCTGCTGTGCACATAACATGCTACCATTGTTCTGGGAGGAAATTCTTAATCCTTTTTTTTTTTTTTTGTTTGTTTGTTTGTTTGTTTTTTCTTTAATATATATGTATTAGTCCAATAGCCTCTTGCTGTTTGCATTCTTTCCAATGATCTTAAAAACCTTGTATAAACAACAAAGAAATCACTGCATCTGGGGGACATGGAGGGAATCTCATAACATTTTCAACTGACTCTCATGTAAAAATGTTCTGCAGTAGAAGGATTACAGACATTTCTGTAGGAATACAAAACTCGCCAGCAATAAATGCAGTGCTTGACAACAGTATTAATAAAGCAGAATGTCTTTCAAGAAGTAATTCAAGGATAGCATGCATATACATACACTAATATATCCTTTTACCCTCCATTTCTTATGTATTCTACCAGAGCTGCTAAAGATGCTAAATTAATAATTAATAATTATGCTGTAAGAAAGCATTCACTAAACTTGGTTGAAGATTATTTAACTTACTTAATATTTATCTGTTTCTTGTAAAATAGAGCTGCTGAGAGTATCCACAAACAAATTGTATTAGAGGATAGAAAATTAAATAATACTGCAAAAAATGCTAATAATGAAACAGTGCAAAAAATGAAAAAAACAGTGCTTGCCTGCACATGCTCATGTAATCATGATTTATGTCAGCTTCTTGGATGTGGTTTTCAAGAGGATACAAACTGTTTAGCACCAACTTTGCTATTAGGTACAAGGCTCCAGTGGCTATGGAAGCAAATCCAGAATGCAGCTAATTTGGAAGTACAGAAAGAGCACATTAAAACTGAAGTCTCAAAATCCTTTAATCTATATAAGTTGTTTTTTTTTTTTTTTTTTTTTTTTTTTTTTTTACTCATCTGCACTCAAGAGTTTACAAATTGGTAACTTTAGGGGCAAATTTACCTGCAGATTGACTCCTTTAACTATAGCTGATGTCACAGCAGAACTGAAGTTTGCCTATTATGCTTGAGAGTTGAATTCCCTCACAAAATGTATTTTTGTTTTTCTCCAAGAAACTCCCCCCCTTTCAGCTCCTAGAAGTTGACAGGCTGCTTCCTGTTCCATGATCTGTGAATCACGATGCAAACACCAATCGCTACTCCCCTGTGAAATTAAATTAGGTATGAGAGCACAGCATGAGCAATAACTTTCCCTGAGATGCCAGCCCTAAGAAACTGTACTCTCTCTTCCTCCAGCTGAAGAATGGAGTTCTGAAAGCAAGGTCAAGTTGGTTATTACTCTTTGTAGTCTGCAACCTCCACCAGTCTGCTCAGAGCCAGCTTAAAATAATTTCTCCACTTCCTAGTCATGAGTATAATGGTACCAAATTTAAAGAGTCCAGTAATTCATTATATTTATTTGTGTGTTACTCTGTAACCACTTAACACCATGTGAATTGCAGCAATGCTTAACATACACAGAATATAATGATAAATCACCAGAACTTAGTGCATGTCATACAGCTGGAAAATTGGTAAGACAAGGGTAAGCAATATTAACACATGGCTTAGCGAGCAGGAAAAGGGGAGTATATGCGATGTTGCTGTTTCATGCCTTTCAATAGCACTTTGTTAAGCCATAAAATATTCACACTTGGAAAGATCATAGGGTTATGTTGCCCTGTATTTTTTTTTTTTTTTTTAGACTGATGCCCCTTGGTAACTTACATGCATCTTTGTCACTGCAGTGTACTCTGAGCAAGGAAGCACCATGGGGGAAGCTGAAAGTGGTAGAAAATAAAACAGTAATGTATGAAAAGCTGGTTTGTGAACAAAAATTATTACACATTCTGGAGCCTTTGGAAATCTCACATTGGTTTAGAGGAGATTCAAACCGTGCTCGAGTGTAAACCAGACTATTTAGCCTACTTTCTGCATTACCACAGAGCCCATGGGATCCAGCCACCTGCTTCATGGAAAAATAACAAGTGCTCTCACCTTTCATTCTCATTTGGAAATGTATTTCTCCTTCCTTTGGCCTGAGAAACCAGTTCAAGGATCAGATTGGCCACCTGCAGGAAGCATGAGGCCTCCACTGCCTTCTTCTTCAATATCTAGTCTGAGCAGGCTTTCCCTTCCCCAGCATCCATGTGCTCCCCCCGTGGGTTTTATAGGTTCATCCAGGATTGTTTCCTCAAGGTCTCAGTCCCCTGAAAATCTAATCAGTCCTTTTCTTCTGGTTTAGCTGCCAGACAAAGGCTGCTGTCAGAGTTACCATGTCAGCAGGAGATTGTTGTTGTCTTCAAACACTGCAAAGTCCTCTGCCCAGCTGCTGCAGGGATGGCTCAAGCACAGCAAACTAAATTGGTTTAATCTTGTGCATCTGGTACTGAGTTACCAGTCATCTCTAAAGGAGTATAAAAGGACTAAGTCCCTTGTCATTGTATAGATCATGTCAGAACCCATGCTCCAGTGGTATTGTCTGAAAACTTCAAAATCTAAACCCGAATAGCTGCTCTTTGCTGCTAGTACTTACCACAGTGTTCAGCTTGCATATTTGTTCTGCAAGTTACTGAGTCACCTGCATCTGAGAGACTATTAAATCACCTCAGAGTCAAGCCATAGGTCTGTTTATTGCCCTAGGTTCTCAAAAGTAACCTTCTGTCATTAAAAACAAACTGCAAAGCATAACCATCTGAAAGCTTTCAATATTTGGTAGCCAAATGAATGTGGAGCAAAACCTTCATCTATGCATACCTCTTATCAGATTCACTTAAGGTAACAATATCCCACAAAAGGCCCTCTGGGCCTCTGGAAGGTATAAAGGACTCATTGCCTGTACAGTTAGCAAAAGCTTTAGACCACTTCTGGGAATGCAAATGAATAGGATCCACGTGATCCCAGTAATAAAAGGCTCCTGTCTCTTTGCAAAGCATTGAAATGCCATCTGGCAATTTTGTTGACGTCAGCAGGCACAGAAAAACAACCATCACCTCCCCCAAAAAAGCAAAAGCCTTGAGTGGGAGGGGTTAGGAATGCAGCCTTCCTCCATGCGTGTGCACTTCAGGCTGGTGTTACTAAAAACCTGCAGCAGCAGCAGCTCTGTCAGCTATCAGAGTGGTAATTCTGTGGCAGGCAGCACAGGCAAGCATGTTGTTTTCTCCTGCTTTCACCTTTGCAGATCTCCTCTGAAAAACGGGGTCTCTCTTGCTCTTCTTAAACTAATGAAGATTTTCAGAGTAACTGGTTAAGTCTCATGAGAAAACGACGTCAGTTTTCTTAGAGAGGGGGACCTGTTGCAAGCACCTGGGGTAGTGAAGAACACCAGTCATCAAATCTCTGACCTGGGACAAAGCTGGAGTCTGTTAACCTCGTGGTACTCTCCCTGCATCAACAAGTCCCAAAGCACATAGAAAGCAAACATCAAAGCAACTCATTTTTATATCACTGAGCAGTCATGAGTTCCTTGCCCCTCAGCTTAAGAGACAAAGCATTAAGCTACATGAACTATATCCTCTCCATTATTCTGTCTTGTCACAGTCAGGTTGCTGAAAGTTTGTACACAGGGACCAAATCTTTCAGGGTAGACTGCAGCAACACCCTGGTAAATTTGCAGAGTATGGAGAAAGCACCACTCATTTTGGCTACTTTGACTTAATTTCTTGCACATTCCTCTGGAACATGAGGAAAGAAGTTCTGTACTATTCATGTAAAATCTCACACAAATATTTCAAGATGACAAATGATAAATGACCCTGGACACTGCACAAATAATGTTCAAATCCTGCAGGGATAATATTATATGCTGCAGCTACTAATTTTATATTATATTTAATAGAAGGCATAATATTGCTCCCAAGAATTACATGCTACATGAACACAGAAGCAAAACAAACAAACAAACAAAAGTACTGTCAACATGTGCATACAGACTAAGCCAGCTATCTTTTTGTATTAATGTATATTCTGCTGTTAGCAAAGACTTCTTCAGTTATTTCCAATCTTCACTAACGAGTCATCAAAAATGCAGAAAAGGGCAACAGGAGAGCATCAGAAACCAAACACCAAGAGGATGGACGTTTCCTCCATGTGCCACATTTAAATCTTGAAGTGAGGAGTTTCAACTTTCAATGAGGGATGTGAAATTTTACAGTAGCTTTGAGAAAGAAACTCAATACCCTCAACACTGTTTCCCAACAAATGTGGACCCAGAACCATCTAAAATGGGTGATGACTGGGGGAGAGAGATGGAGGGAGGAGGCTGACCTGTCACATACTTCACATATTCTAAGTTGTCCCACTGGAGTGGCATCACACAAAGAATATTCCTAAGGTTTTACAGGACCAAGGTCTCTCTGACTGATGTATGCAAATCTGTCTGAAGTAATAATCATTTTTTTTTCCCTGCTCACTCACCATTTTCTCCCTCCTTCACCACATGTCCTCTTACTAAATGAAACGGAGGCATTTTTGCTTAATAAACTGCTCTTTGAATTCTTAATCTCTGCCTTAGCGTAATTTTTAAAGAGCAAGTCAAAGCAGCACTCTGTAAATAACTGCAATGAGACAGCTCTGTGTGGAAACTGGAAAGTTTTCCTCGCTCACATCTTAAGCTCGAAAGCTTATGCTCAATTCAATTATGAAAATTTATGGGTAGTCCACAGTTTTTCCCCAAATCCTTATGTTCTCAGGCAGCCAACCCAGAAGTGAACAAACCCCCAACAAGTGACTACTGTCTGCTACCATACAGGCAATTACAAGGAAAGTGTGTGTTTGAGTTAGTCATAAATCCTGACATGGGAGTGAATCGGAGGATGGAGAAGAGACACAGATATTTTCTGCTGCCATTTCAGCAAATGTTATGCTTAACATTTCTTTGCTGACTTCATCAAATACATAAATAACAAAAACATCCTTCCATAATTTTCTGGGTATTAAGCCCCCACTTGAAGCCATAGGAGAATAAACTTACAGCTATGAAGGTGACAGACGGGACACAGATTTTCTGAATTTTTCTTCCATCCCTCAGATCAATATCACTTCACATCTGCTTTAAATATAAACTATTTTAAAACTACACAACTAAATCCCACTCAGTGATTCTGCCGACAGCAATCTGCAGCAGAGCTTATGTTCAGCAATAAGTAAGAAATTTTCATGCCTTCTTTCAGTGGTCACAGAATACTACTTCAATGAACCCATGAGAAATACAGTCCCCATACCCAAATAGCTTGTCCATATTATTGCCTTATCTTCAAAAGAAGAAGATGCCTCACCATCCGTTCCAATCCCTCACTCAAAAGAAAGGCAGTCTCCCAGCACGAATGTGAGAAGAGTGATCATTTCACCTTCTGAAGCTCTTGAAGATCCTAGAGCTCCTCAACTAAGATGAGAAATGGATGTTGTGACACTTCCCAGAAAGACTCTTAGAAGCTCCACTCTAACAAACTTTCAACTCCTAGTTATCACAGAGTCCAGATGGGTAGCCAACACTCTGGATTCCAAAGCGAATTTGTTCCAGGCTTTGTAAGGACTAGTCAGACGCTGACATTCCTTGTAATATGCATACACTTAATGTAACTTATTCAAAGAGATGCTGTCACTGACTAAAGGAAGTGGCGTGGGAGGAAATCAATGCCATGTGCAGATTCTTTTCCACAAACGTTTGTTTATTCTTGTATGGATAGCACTTCTTAATTTTCACAGTTTGTTTTGGGGTATTTGAAAAATCCACATCTTCGCTCAACAGATAAATATATTGTTTAATACTGTGTAAGGTGCCTAAATATTTCCTCCTGATTCTTACACTTCCTCACTACAGTTTCACAGGTCATTGAAGGATACATTTTTAAAACAGTTCACTTTTGCTTAGCAATATTTGTACATAAGTCTTGATGTGTTATGAGTTTGGCACCTGCTGTCCCCATCTGAAGATGTCCACGCATTTGAAAATCAGGAATCGAGGTTTCACATTTGGGATCCAAAAAACCCCAACCAAACAAAAAACAAAACACCAGGTCAAACAGGATGAGCTTTATTGTTTCTGCCTCAGGCTTTCAATGAAGAATCAAGGGGGAACTCAAAGTACAACAGGCATTTCATCCAGCCCTTTAGATATATCCTGCTAAATGGACATGCACAACAAACTCATCAGCTGCAGTTGGTGACCCTGCTCACAGCCAGTCCTCAGAGGTCATTAGCCCAGGAGTCTTACCTGATAACATCTAGATTTACAGTTGTAGAGGCATCTGGCTGACCCAGGTAATAGCTGAAAACATCCTCATCAGCTCGTTAACCATGGCACCAACTCAGACATCCCTAGAACATTATTTTTAGGGGGCTAGAAGTGAAAGGGAGCAAGAAGAGGTGGACAGAAGGGTTGCATAATGCTGTAAAGATGATGAGAAAACCTATGGCTACAGAATCATTGCATGTTGACACAAAAGAGTGACATGCTGCAGCAGCATCTGGGGCTTTTCCTCATATCTGCTGATAACTAGAGTATCAAATAGACTATTCAATGCTTAGCATGACAGTATTTCATCAATATTATTATGTAATAGGATAGATTTAAAAGGACAAAAATGGATACTCATTTTGTTTTCATCACTCATTAAGCAGAAAACGCCCTTGTTATCATGTGTCCCATGGAGCCCTTGCCAACTTCCTCCTAAGGCTGCATGGCATCACCTGAGGACAGCTTCAGAGAGGCCTATGACACCACTACAAATCACAGTCAGTAGTCGACCAAAGATTTACAATGCAGGTGCTACACTCACATTTTTAAAGGACATTAGGAAACAAATTAACTAAACTTTCCAGACCAAAAGTGAAGAAAATTTACTGTCCTAGGAAGAATAAAAACGATAAAGACTCCAGATAAAATCTTTGTGTTAGGACAAACAACAGTAAGACATCACAGGTAATTTGATTATATTACTGATATAATGACCACGCAAAGTTGTAGATCATCTAGTGACTATCCTCTTACCTTTTCCAAAGAGACACTAAAGAGGGAAAAAAAAAAAAAAGGAAAAAAAAAAAAAAAGAACAGATTGCAATCCAACAAGTTTTTTAAAGTAGGTGTTTACCTTAATTACTGAATTTATTCATAATAATATAACCAAATTTTATTCTCATACTAAAGGTCCTTTGACACCTTTAGAGAAGCTTTTAGAAACCTAACCACAGGAGCATAGAACTATAATTTTTTCAAGGTAACATACTTTCAGTTTGGCTAGTGACGGTGGACCTCAGTAAGATAAGTAACTAACACAACTTTAGCCCCATTTTTACTATCGTCACAGTGAGAAAGAGAGGACTTCAAGATCAGCAAGACACCATGAAGAAGCCATGTGCAGATTTCAAGCTATAACTGTGCTTACAGTTAAAGACCTTACCAAATCAGGACCACTGCAAGTAAGAGAAGGAAGTCAGCACGTCTAGCATTTGTTTATACAGAAACACTCTGTACTTGTAGCTAAGCTCTGCCATTACTGCTTTAACTTTCCAGTTTTAACAAGGCAAAATTATTTCTGACAAAGGGTAGCTGATTCACATTTGTGATCATGCCTTTTTGGTAACCCCTGCATTCTGTGCTGTGCGAGCCAATCTAGCACATATATCATTTTGAAGAGTTTTAAATTTACTTACCACTATGTTGAAGTGTTTAGCATGGAGCAATGTGACAAATTTTACCAACACTTATTAAAAATAAAAAGGGAAGGGAGCAAGCCATAAATAAAATAATGCACTGGCAAAGACTGGAATGCAGTGAATACATCTGTACTTGCAGCACTGGCCAAACCATAGTACTTTATCATAGAAAAGTAGCTTGAAATAACTTTTCAGAGTATTTGATATATGATACTGCTTTTTTAAAACTGAGACTAGAACAACTTTTGAACTTCAAAGAGAAGTTATTTCCGGTAGGAGTCTTATTTTTTTATGAACTTGACACACTGTAGTTGTGACACTGAACAGAGTTGCAATGTCAAGGTTTGGGAAGTTCATCCACACTGTAATGACAGCAAATCACATGAACCTGACTCCAAGGATGGGGGGAGAGGGAGGCTTCTGAAGTTTAATTTCCCAGACAGTGTATCTTTCACAGATTACACCCCCAATATTCACATCGCAATGTAGAATGAGGGCTGAAGTGAATGTTTGAATTTCTTTCTGCCCGGTGTATAATAAATCTAATTCATGTATGGCAGTTTTGGCACTGAGCTATGTATTTGCACATTTCTATTGGCTTAAGTCACACTTTCTGTTAGGAAAGCTGTTCAGAAAAGGTTTGTTTCCTCCACTCTTATAAAATGTTGGCATAAACAACCATTCAAAAATTTAACCTCAGTTATTTGGCATTCTAATAATTTACATTGAAGCCCACAAACGGGTTTCCTGTTAAAATCTGCATGTGAATGTAAGTGTATTAACCTTCAAAATATTTAAATTCAAGCTAAGAGAATAAGAAGAGGGTGAATGACAACTCCCAGCGACAACTTTTGCTTCTGCTGCCATCTCACTGGCGGATGGCACGGGATAACCTGTGCAGATGAATCCCAAATTGGCAGGAAGACGAGACAGGGAGACATCTTTGTTCTTTTTCATCTTCCATTCCTATCTAGGCTCCTCTGCTACACAGAGTTCCCTGTCTCAGCATTACCTCCTTCTTTGTGGCTTTCTACTTCATCCGCTTTTGGGAGGGAGGTGTGGGGGGATCTCCACAAATACTGTAAATATTTTTAAAAACGAGCTACACAGTAACTTCAAACAGGAGACTAGTCAGATGGGGCCAGTGGTTCGGTATTAAACACCAGAGTACTTCAGCAGTTGCACAGATCCACCTGAGTCACGCCTGCTGGGTGCCACAGCAGCGCCTGTCTGAGAACAGCTAGATGAATAAAACATGCATTCATTCACTGATTCATACACAGGCAAATGCACATGGTCTTTGGCATTTCTTCCTTTCTGAAATACTGCAGAGGAAAAAAAAAAAAATCCAAACAAAAGACATCAGGAAAATTATTTTGTTCTTCAGAAGTTCTATTACTGTAAAGATAC
This sequence comes from Oxyura jamaicensis, assembly GCF_011077185.1. NCBI lineage: Eukaryota > Metazoa > Chordata > Aves > Anseriformes > Anatidae > Oxyura > Oxyura jamaicensis. Next base: position 67,842,219 of record NC_048893.1, on the reverse strand, counting down.
AAGAAAAGTATTTGCGCATGCAGCTGGAACTGAGGTTTTTGAGAAAAGTACTGAAGTATTGACTAAGCCTTCTGTGTCTTCATTAACCTAACTCAATTAGCATAGTGACATGCAAAACAGACACTCCACCAAAAGGGTTACAACACATCTACCAGGGGAAAAGGAGCAGTGCCAAGACAATGTCATACCATTCCTAGTTTGCTACAAACTCAGTAACTCTAGTCAGTTAACTGGTCCTGAAGCAATTTTCCTGACATCTTTGCTACGTCATCTGTGACTGGTAAATCAAAGGCAGCTTTCTTCCCGCTCCCACAGCTTCATTGGTAATAAACACTCTGCAGCCAGCTACGAAGACAGTGTTGGTAATAGTTTATAGGCAGGATTACAGTTGGTTCACTTGTCCAGAGCACTTCTTTGTGTCCTGGCAGGACAGTAACAGGAGAAAGCAGACCAGTTGGGTCAGGGGCACTTCTCAAGGAGCCTTCACTCCTCTGACACAAACTGCCTGTTTAGTGCAGGGGCAGCAGCTGACATTGCAGGAGGCCAGGAAGAGCAATCCATCCGGTATCGTTTTCTGCACAGGGTGTGTAGAGTTTCCACATCCTACAGTATCGGACCCTTTCTTTACAACACAAATGCAAGACACTTTGATCTAAATGAGAGCAAAGGTGTTTATGTCAATCAGCATGAGGATGGAAGTCCCACCAGGCGCTTGGGTAGGTTTACATGCCTGAAGTGACACATGGTCACCTCCCCTCGCCTCTCCCCTCTACTCCAGCTGCCCAGGAGCTCATGCAAGCACATTGTTTGAGATATTCCCAATACCAATGTTAACTTGCCTTATATCTACACATCATTGTACTGCCAAAATCAAGCCTTCCAAAGACAGGTTGACTTCAATGAAGTAGAGAAGAAACAAAACCACCAGACTATAAGAACACTTTACAATTGCTTGCAAGCCAGCTCCAGTCAAAGACATTTTTAATTTTTCATCCTCTTCCCTACATCCTTTTGTGCAACTCACCATGAAGTTTATACTGTTTGGAAGTCTTACAAACAAATAAAGAAACAAATACAGATGCCCAAAACCTCAAGTAGTGAATAGGCGCTGTTATCTGAAGATAGACTAAGAAATCAAATGTGGGAGCAATCAAAATCGAGACAGAACAACAGATTCTTCTGTGCTGTATCTATTCTATGCGGTTAACCCTTTCAACGCCCCTCACAGACCCACAAAAAAACAATTCACCCCAAAATGAAAGAGGATATCAGTTTAAGCATCAGATCCTCTATCAGAACAGAAATACTCTTTGAAAACAATGAAAAAAATAATCACTCCAACTTCTATAAACAAATTTAGATCTTAAGGTTTATAATTTGTCTTATGAATCAATACTAATTCTGGGCTCACATGGAGGCCAGCATCATTTAGGCTGCACAAAAGATGGCATCTGCTTTGAAATCCGTTTTGCCAGTGTGCCCCCTTGCTGTGGTCACATGTTCCTTTTGTTCTTTTTAATGTTAATGTAATTGTATTAATTTTATCAGAAGACACAGGGAGGGAAGGTGATCTAATTTCAGTGGGACAGTCAGAGAATATTTGTATCTGCTGTGGCACCAACTAATGATGTGTCTGTATCAAAGAAAAAAAATATATTCTTTCAACTGTCCTCCTGCTGGGAACTGCAAAACTTGTTCTGAAAAACCTATGACCCTGTTCTCTAATTCGTGCATTTTACATGAATGCTGCTAAGTCTATTATTCATTTTACAATCAGGCAGGGAAGTAATCAGGACAATAATTACAAATACATGCTAATCCATGATTAATAAGCACTCATGGAAGTATTGTATGCTTCTATGTGTGTCAATGAACTCCAACACAGAGCAACCAAAAAAATTACCTGAGGAAGTTAAAGGAATGCTCTAGTCACAACAAAATGCTCTTGGCTGAATATCTCACCAGTTATTGATAATAGTCTAATAGATACAAAAAGCCTAGCATATCACTTTCCCTTTTTATACATATACAGCATTTGACAGAAATAAAGATGAGATGGTAAGTAGTCCTCTTTCTGCTCTCCCCTTGGAAACCTTCTGCAAGAGCTGAAACCTCTTTCTTATTCTCAGCCCCTTAGCTGTTCAACCCAATCTGACAGCAAAACAAAAGCCAAATATATTTATTCTTGCAAGACACCTTTATGTACCATGAGCTTTGATGAGAGGCAATGCCTTGGTGTGACTTCCAAAGGGGAGAGGGAAAGGCTTCACCATGAGGCCAACGGTGACCTGGTCAGCCAGCCATGACCCTCTGCTCTCCGGCTGATTCCTAGTGGAGTTACAGTACTGACAGGCATTAGGGAATTGGGGTGTATAGGGGGATGTGAAACATAAATTACTGACTAATTAGGCTTAATTAGATTATCTGCCTTAGATTAATTAGATTATCAGAGCAACCCATTTAGGTTAAGCTGTAATTGCAAGCCATCTAAACCTAAATGATTACATTTACACTAGGAGTGCTGCTTTGCTGCTCTCCATTTGCACTCTGTGCTCCAAAAGGAAACAGGTCTTTCTTTCCTAGGATTAGTACTTTTTTTTTTTTTTTTTTTTTTTTTTTTTTTTTTTACCAGTTAGAAGGCAAGGCAATGGTAGTTACTGCTGAGTTTGCTAGTTAGGTGGCTCATTCAGTCAGCAGAGATTGAAACACCATTAAAAGTAATAAAAAATAATTATTTCTCAGAAAGCTCCACAAATTAAGAAGAGTCTCATGTGACTAGCTGGAGAAAGCCAGAAGACCTATCTTCTGAGAAGATAGGAGAAGTTGCAGACCTATCTCAAAGTTGTGATGGCCAAAACTACTTTAAAAGACCTATTTCTCCTAAGTAACATTTCTCCATGGGACTCTTATCAGGGAGCAAATAACAAATAAGAACTTGTATTAAAATCCTGAAGTACAGACATGTTTTATAGTCAGTAAGTAATTTCCAGAGCTGAAAATACAGGGTCTGCACAGACGCTGCTTTTGCTTTTTCAATGCCCAGCTCTTGAACCAAACAACCCAGCAGAACGTGCACCAAATCTTTAACTGGTTCTCCAGAGCAGATGTGTGTGATATATCAGATCCAAATAATAAGCAATAGAAATAACATTTTTGTAACAAAGACAACACATTTCCTCACGCTTTAAAATATATATATATATTTGCATTATATAAGATGGCTTTTTTAATGCAGTGTACACTCACATTCCTCCCACGTGCCTACATATATGGTCTATCTATATACCTATGGAAAGTATATTATTTAAACATTATGTACAAAAAACTGCAAATCTGAAGAAACTCCAGTTTGACAGAGAGAAAAAAAAAAAAAAAAAAAAAAAAAGGAATAAACACACCCAAAGAGCAGCACTGAATTGCTAGATTTATCCCACAATATCTGGCAACCCATGTGTGAGAAAGGAATGGCATTAAACACTCTTTCTTAGATCATAAAAATATATGCTAGAAGCTGTAACAGTATGAGGTCATCCAATGTCACAGGCATTAACTGTTGTCCCCCTCTTGCTGAACCTCTGCCAGAAATGCCTTGGGTAACATCTGCCAAAAGGACCCTGCATTTGGCATTACTAGTTCTCCAACTAGCTCACGCAGCTTGGTGGGGAACACTAACAAGGGTTCCCAAACTTGTTCTGGGTTACACTACAATTACTTGTCTGCAGTCGTGATTTGTGCCATTTATCAAAGTGCCCAATTTCTCAGTTACTTGCCTTCATGTTAAACTCCAAGCAGATGAAAAATCTTAAAAATAACATGGTAAGGTCCTGATCACAAATTGACAGAAAAGGTGTAATATCAAAAGTATTACACTAAAATGCAATTCTCAATTTCATTTAAGCACTAGATTCTTCTTTAACTGATCCCATGCATCAAGCACTAACCTAGGGAACAGAAACAGATAACTACCAATGTACTCCATCTCCTGTGGCTATTTGCCCTTTAGAAAGCTTCTGATCCTATTGTGCAAATCATAATCTTCCTTCTACCTTTTTTTTTTTTTTTTTTTTTCCAGCTATTTTTTCACATAGCTTATTGAAATTCAGCTTCAGGAAGAAAAAGGCCATGAAAACTCAGTTCTTGCTCTCTGGTACTGAGATCTTCCTGCTCTCTTTTTCTCTGGAATCAAATGTGAATACGGCAAGTACAATACTTCTGTCTTTTGGATTTTATACCTCTTTTCTAATTGCTAATTAGAAAACTTTAATTGCTAATTACCAACTTTATAGTCCTTTTCTAATCACTAATTAGCATCTATATATAGATGCTCTATATATACTTAACTTAAAATCTATATATACTAGCATCTATATATACTTAAAGAGTTCTGGTTTTCTAAATTTCCACTTATATAAAGCATTCACTAAATACATATTGCAAAGCTTCTGCCTTGCTCTTTGCTCACCATACAGAACACATAAGGCCCATTGACCTGCCAGTGGACTGCGCATTTGTCCCTAAAGATCTTAACCTGTATGCAGCTGAATGGCAGCTTCTCCTCTCACTACAGTACTCTGGATAGCAAAGACAGGCTTACTGTCCAAGTCCCCTCACATGTTCTCCTCTGCCAAATCACATTTAGTTTTTCTGCACAGTTGTGGTGCTTCTGTTACCTACATTAGATAGAAATCTATCAGCCTGGCTGCTGCTGCTGCTGAAGAAACTGGTGACAAAACTTCTGAGGAGTTGGCTATGTGGAAATGTCAATGTAGACTATAGAGATTATTTTTTGAGTTTCATTCACAAAAAAATAAAAATCAAGAGCGAGTTTTAGGAAATACAACAATTAATATTGTTATCAGTGATACTTCACAAGAAGCAGAGTCAACAAACGACACGTGCTGATGACAGCACTGGAAGCCTCTGCCCGCACAACAGGAAACTGGGACACTATAACAGAAAAAAATGGATAAGGGTGTGAGTGATAAAAATTGACAAAATCAAGTAAAGCAGTTAAAAGTTGTTCTCATAGGGACTATTGATAAGAGCACTCAATCAGCCCAAAGACAGATTCTTCATTTCAGATGGCCAAGATCATGTTCACAATTCAATTCAAGAACAAATACAATGCATAATTCAGAAAAAGGCTTTTCACTAGGTGAAGGGAAGTTTTAAGCCACTGTAGAAAACCCAGGTCTTTGGAATAATACATAGATTTTTTTTTATTATTATTATTCTCTGAAGTTGAACAAGATATACTTGATTTATGTTCTTTTCCTTAAATAGATAACTTGGTGGACTATAATTTATATCATTTTTTTGAATAAAGTTGAATTCTACCTAAGTGCAACAAATACAGAGAAGTGTCTTTGGAGGAAGGAAGAAAATATTATATGGGTAGACTAGAAAAAGCAAACCCTATTAAAAGTAGTAGTGTGATGGCTGAGAGAGATATGATTGCCCTGTAAAGTACTTCAGAGAGGGGTCTTGTTTATGCTACAGGGTAATGTTGGACTATAACAAATGGGATGCACACAAATATTGGTAGGAAATGAGAAGACTGTTCCTTATCACTAAAGGAGAATTTGCCAATAATACACAGTAATTTTCATAAAGCACTGTGAAGTCATTACAGCTGAATGGGAAAACTAGTTGGACCATGGTCCCTGAAGTAGTATCTGGAAAAATAACAGTTGTGTATTACTGAGGTAAAGACTTGCATTTAAAACAGATCCAGGATCAATATGCATGTACAATTTTATGGCACTGTGAGAAAATTCCAGACAAGACTAAGTTAAATTCCAATTTCATTATAACAGACAAAAAAAATACTTTGAAGTCAACAGTGGTACTAAAACATGGCAAAGGACATAAGTGGGACAGGTTATAACTTGTGGTCATAACACAAGGGATGACCAAGCAAGTGAGAGTAAAACAGGGCAAAGTCCTCCAAATCACATCAAGTACCACAATGGAAAGAACCATGCCAATTAAAATAGTACTACTAGCTACCTCCCTTGCAAAGGCAACTGAGATCAAGAAACATGATTTCTAATTAAAGACAAAGAGAAGGTGCACCTCCCAAATATCATCAGAAGAAAATTCTGACCCCAAAACCATGCAGTGCCTGTATGTGATTGCCACATCCAATGATTCTCTCTAGAACAAGAGAGATGTTGAGAAAGGAAGATTCACCTACACTACTAAAAGGACTCTGAAAAGCCCAGCTTGAAGAAACAAGCAGAGTGCAGTTTACATATCCATTAAGTAAGTACCTTCCAAGCACTGAAAGACTGTGGTAGAGTTTTCTGTGAAAGACAGTTGACCATTACAAACAGAAATGGGATCACCAAATTATTTCTCTCAAGTCAGCTGCTGCTAACATTGTCTTGACATTTCAGTAGAGCACTTCCCTTTGGCAACAGCAGAACTATGTGTGCCATGTTAAAATATCTTGGATTTGTTTCTTTCTGCTCCCATGGTGAGGACTCGCTAAAAATTCCTGGACTTCAGAACTCCAGAAATAATTCCAAAACAAAATGTTGGAAGTACATTTTTTTTAAAAATGCCTGCAGGAACAAAAATAGCACTTCCCTAGGACCTCAAACATCTCAGGAATCCACCAACCAGTTGCATAACTTTTTCATTTTCTTCTTCCCAACACTAAGGCTCAGCACTAGAGTAGGGGGGAAGGAGTATCACGGTCTTCTAAGAAAGGTGCTGCCTAAGCAGTCCCAAAGCCAATGGGATACCCCATGCCAAGAGAATATAAGATTTGCTCCAGCAAATGTGTCTGTTACAGGATAAGATAATGAACCTCACTGATTCACACCCCTCTTAAGGTACTTCCATTTCAGTTTCTATTTTTCCTTCTCATGCGTGCTCTATTTTTCTATTGAGTAAAAACTTATGCTATAAAGCTAACCCTTTGCTGCTATAGCCTAAGCATGTTGGGGGTGAGCTATCATAACTGAGATGCGGATATGTCACTGTCCATCTGCGTTGTGTCCTCTGATGGAAAGCCCGTGCCTTGTGCTGCTCCTCCACCAACATCAAGCTGCACTGATCATTGATGCTAATATTAAAAAATAGCTCAAAAGAGAAAGCTGGTCTCTTTTTAAGCCAGGAGGTAGCAGCTACACATAGAAGCCACTTGGACAATCATGCTTTCTAACAACTATTTCAACAGAAATGAGTTCAAAATCTACAATGTGATTTTGTCCAGCTCATCTTTCTGTGATGAGAATGCAGCCACATCAAACTTCTAGCAACAAACACCATTTTGAGAGAGCACTTTCTCAAATGTAACCTTGATCCTTTAAGATCCTAATCACAGACTTCAGATATTTATCACTTTCACTTCCCGCAGAGTTGTAAGACATAGAAAGTACTACCACAGCTTCTCCTGTGAGCTACTCCCCCCTTCTATTCTCTGCATCTTAATGAAGAATGTAACATAAAATCATGATTTGCAGATTGTTCGCTCAAGTCCAACAGTTAATTAAAAAGAAGCAAGCATATACAACCCTCCAGGAGTCCTAAAACACAATCTCTGTATACAGGCAGTTATTATTTTTAGACCTATAAAAACTGTCTCATGATTATACAACATACAGAAAGCCCATTGCCATTCCACATTTCTGTCACATCACCTAGCTTTGAAGATTTGAGTTCCTCTATCCTGGATGTGAAAACTGAAAATGCCATATGTGTGAGGTTTACTCAGAAGCAGAGGGCATATTCGTGAGAACAGCATACGAACTTTCAAAACTATACATTAAAGAATTCAAATTGTCTGTCAGGTACCAGTAGAATAGAGATCTGTGCTTCAGAAGTAAAGTTACTGGCAACAGAAAGAAAGGTTACCTGGGTTTCTACCAAAATACTATCTATGCAGTCTAAAAAGGGATTACACGTTTTAAATCACTACCTTTGTAGCCAATTTTTTAAATAGAGCTCCAGCTCTGTTTGGAAAGATTGTTATTATTATTTTTCTGACTTCTCTTCTCCATCTACAGCTTTTTCCCATCCTCCCAAATTTGGTGCGTGTGGTTTCTGTGTGGGGGATATGCAGAGAAAATGAAAAGGGAAACACCTGCTTCTGCCACATGTCTTCCAACTCCTGGATGGGACTGAGATATAGAGAGGAAGAGTATTTACAACTCTTCAGCTCACCTTCTACTTCCATATCTCAACAAGCAGGATAGGCTCATTAACACTGTATACCTCACTCACTCTATGAGCTGCAAAGGATTGGTAGAAAAAGACTTCTTTCCCCTTCTGTCTAGATTTTTTCAGATCTTTTTACCAGCATCATCCAGAAATGGGAAGGACATCAGTTGATGAATTATGATCTGCAAGGGTCACATAATGGTACATTATAGCATCACTCTCAGTAAGACATTCTTGGCAATTCTGATACCAGTAAATATGTGAATATTATCAGAGATGAGTATCAGGAATCTCCATGTCTCTCTTGTACTCCAGGTGTGTCCTCATCAGTGCTGAGGGGAAGGCACACCTCCCCAGCCTGCTGGCAACACTCTGCCTAATGCAGCCCAGGATGCTGTTGATTTTTATTGTTCTAAGGGCACATTGCTAGTTCACGTTCAACTAGGTGTCCACCAGGATCCCAAGATCCTTCTATGCCAAGCTGCTCCCCAGGCAGTCAGCCCCTAGTTTGTATTGGTACCTGAGGTTACTTCTCACATGTGGGGAGGACTTCACATTTCCCTCTGTTGAACTTCATGAATTCCTGCCAGCTCATTTCTCCAGCCTGTTGAGATCCCCCTGAACAGCACAACCATCTGGAGTATCAGCTACTCCTCCCTGATCCGTATCATCTGCAAACTTGCTGAAGGTGCACTCTGCCCATCACACAGGTCATTAATGAAGATACCTTTTTCAAACAACCATTTTTGCCTTTTTCTGTAGTTCAATAACTGGTGACTCTACCTTTCTTTTAGAGGCTTGTCTATTCACCATAACAAGTAGCTTTTTCAGTCCTGCATAAAGCCCAATAACTCAAAATTTATGAACTCTAGATTCAGGTCTTATAATCTCCAGACTTCCTTTATGGACTGGAAGAATTCATACTGCTCTTGTAACATTCCAGGTTATTCAGGAATTGAAAATTGAGCAATGCAGACCTATTACACAATGAACCTTTGATCTGTAAATTCTAACCCAACATGAAATTTTCTTTTTTATGACTTGACTTTAAGATTTACTCCAACTCTGGCTTATTCAAAAATCTCAGGAGGCTGCTCCAATAATTCATTTTGAAATTTTGAACACTGATCCATCAGACACAGTAAAAAATTATGGCTCAGTACTAAAGTCAAGCAGAAAAAGAACATCTGGTGTTGAGAACAGAGCCGATCAGCTGTGAGCTTTTCCACTGGGAAACTCATAAAATGAGCTACTAGAGAGTTCAGCATGTGTTTCTGTAAGGAAGGAACAATAGGAAATGCTTTCACTTACTTTAAAACTATCCCATAGAGCAGCAATTACAGCATACATGTATACCCCAGTATGAAAACAAAGCACAGGAGAAAAAAAATATTAAAAAAAAACAACAACACTATTAACAAAAATGATTTTAAACCTAAGTTGCTGTTACAGAGCACAATCAGTCCTCATTTTGTCCTCATTACTGAAGACATCTTCCAACAACTAGGAGACTGCTGCATTACGAAACTCTGTAAGGAAGAACAGCCCACATCCCCTAGCAGTGTTACTATTAACATACCAGTGGAAGCATCCTGGCTGAAGACTAGGCATAATTGCTGCTTAGTAAAAAATCAAGTACATTAACTGTGTCCATTCCATAACTGGTTTCATCTCTGAAAACAGGAAGGCAGAAATTCATAATTACTCTATTCAACACTTTGTTTAGGAATGTGACAAATACCTGAAACATACATACGCAGGAAGTGAAATTTAAGATGTTGGAAATAAAAATAACACCTTGTGGTACAACTCTCAGTATTAGTAGTTAGGAGGATCTGAACTTTGGTCTCTCATCATCTCAAAAGCTACAGCACTACAAAAATTTACTGCTTTATATATGTATATAATTACTACAACGAAACTATCCGTATCACTCATCCTTATTATGTTGGACATCAATTCCCTTGATTTCCTGAAAGCCCTGTTTTCACTTGCTTATACTTTTTGTCAAACTTTCAACGTTTGCACTGAAGTTTTCCTTGCAAATGTTATTGTATGTATAAATGTTATTGTATGTATAAAAAATTGTATCCAGTATACCCATTTCCAGAAAACTAAGGGACACTGTTTTGCTCATCATTAATTGCTAAACTTTTTGAGGTGCACCAATGTGTACTCAGAACATTCTCAGTGCAGTTCTTGTTTCAGGGATTGGCATATGGACACCCAAATTTTGGCAATTTGAAGAATTTGCAGTCTGAGAACATGCAGATGGCTTTAGCTTGTGCTAAAGCAGAGGGCTTTAATTTCAGCTAAACTCTGTGAAAATCTTCAAGTTTTTGTAAATTACTTAAAGGTAGCCATAAACTTTAACCATCAAGATGCCAATATACTTCAGCCCCCCTAAAACCAACAAACAAGTATAACTGATGCACCAGGCATTTTTTATAACAGTTTGCAAATGGGAATCTGAAAAAGGAAAAGTACACATGGACATAATCTCCTAACTTTTGTCTTTTAAAGAGAAGACTCTGAGCTAGAAGACTAAGATATACAAGCTCTTGCCAGAAAACTTACATTGTATAAAAAAATAGATGTCTGAAAAAAAATGGTGAAAACTGCTGGACTGGGAAGATACAATGGGGTTCTGAAAGAAATGCAGGGAGACAAATGAGTATTTCAGGAATATGAACACCCCAGAGAGAAAAAGATCTACTTCCTCTGCTCCAAATCATGACAGTTCACAATCTTGTCCTTCCAATCCAATTGTCATAATCAATCTCTATCTGTGTCACAGAAGTGGATATGCACTCTGCACTCTAAGGCAATGCTTGGGAAAAAGACAGCATATCAGCTTCTTCCACTGTCTTTGCTTTTCTAAAAACTAAGTGAAATGCCATGCTCCTTAACTGCTTATTCCCTTAAAATGAGGATTCAAGGAACCATTTCCCTAGGAAGACATTTCAGATTGCCATTTGCATCTCAATGCTGATTTCTTTTACAAAATACAGCATAGCTATGATCCTTCAAATTGCAGCCTTTCTGCATTGGGAACATCCCTTCTTGCTTACCCAATAAAGTAAAATGCAACTGTTGCAGTTGAGTATCATCAGCAAGCTTCTATTCCACGCAAATGGATTGCCCCAATAGCAGCAGGACTTGGACTACAAAACTGGGAGGATTAATGGTAGAGAAAGATTTTCAAGAAGAAAGGCAATATTTATGGAAATCTATGGTTAGATCCTGCTTAGCTATGAAGAATATTGACTTGACAAAGTGATTGAGTCTTAACAGGGCTGTCATTATCAAGCTGACATTACACTCTACCTGTCCCATTGCCAGTCATATTGGAACAGAGAAGTTGATGGAGTAGGTGATTCAGAGAGTGTCTGATGCCATGTAGAAGTTTTTCTCTCCACCCTACAAGTGATGGATATGGAAGGTTGCAGGAGGTTTGCTTACATCACATGTCTCAGCTGTCAGTGAGACATATCCTATCTTTTGTTTTGTCAGTCTCTTTCAGCTCTACATCAACAGAAAGTGCAATTTCTCTATCACACTTCAGGTTCTTTTGAATCAATTTGGACATTTTACTGTCATTTGCCAGCATAGAAGGACGTACAGTGCCAAGATTTCCCCTCACAGCTCTTGCCTGGCCAAAGGCATGCAAGATGACAAGCACATTTCTGGAGCTGATCCTACTGAAATGAACTGGGCCTCTGTTGCACTTTGGAAACATTGGCTCCCAGTCCTAAAAGTACATCCTGACAATCCTGTCCACCTCCAGAACATCTGTGATCACCACCGGTCATCTGCTAAGCAGTGGTGGTGATACATGAGCAAGAAAGAGCTGTCTCTCAGGTGCCAAGCTCACTGTCACACCATTCACCTCCTGCACATTCACTGCAGCAGTAGGGTAGAAAGTCTGGGGGCCAACCAGAAATGGATCCACAACCATAACTAGTGCCTGTGGCTCAACACCTCAAGTCTGAGAGAAGCAAGGCCAAATCTAAGGCAGATTATTTATTTGAGACAACTTTCTGCATTATATTATTCATTTGCTGCATTAGAAAATGAGGAAATGTTTTACAGATCATTTCTTGGTCTCAATTTCAGTTCTTTGCACTTCACCTGCTGTGCAAAAGCAACTCTCCTCTCCCAGCCTCAGCATCATATTCCCACCAACCCACAAACCTCCCATAAGGCCTATTATCTTTCACATAATATACCAACTCCACAAATCTCTGCTTTGCCATAAAAAAGCTATGAAATGTGCTGAATGAAATAATAACATAAGGTTTTATTAACAACAAATAACTGGGAAACTGCAAAAATATACTTAATAGGAAACAAATTTTTGAACCGTTTTCAGGTGGGGTTAGACACGAGGATCACTGTTGTCATGTATTCCATGGAAACTCAGCTTCAGGCATGTACTCTCTCTGGGCCTTTCTGATATGGAGGTGAGGGAGCTATGAATGAAAAAGCTGTAAAATCTGGGTGCATGGATGGCATAAGCTGAAGATACAAGGATAGTCTGGGGCTTCTGCTGAGTTCCTTGGTCACTTTCATTGCTGCTCCTGCAGCCCCTCAGGCTGCATGCACTCCTTCTAAGTACATACAATGACTACAGCTAAAATTTGCATTTCTCCTCCTCAGTTGTGCATATTTCTTCTTCTTCTTCTGCCACTGAAACTTCCCAAAGGGACCATGCACTGTTGTGGTGGTGGTGCCATGGTGAGTGTGGCTTCAAGGACTTAGCGTAGTTTTCCTGGGAGAGGTTTTGTGGAAAAGGAATAACCAGGCACAACCCGCCAGTAATGGGCACTTGAAAGGATGGCTCCGTTGTTTATGTTTTCTCAATCCTTAGGCAATCTCAGCCAAGGAGACCTAGACAAGCCCACATCAACTGCTCCATGGTCTCCTTGACCATACCAATTGCTTAACCCCTTGTCTATAAAGAGCTTAATGATTTCTGCACAGAAAGGACGCGGGTACCAAGAATCCCCCTTGCACTGAAGATTTTCAGCATGGTCCCAAAATATGACAAGGTAGTGCCTCTTTCAACAAGGGAATGGAAGGTGATTGCCCTGTCATCTGGTACTGTCCTGTGCCTGCTTGTAAATCTCAGCCATGGCTGTCCCCTGTGCAATCATCCATGCTGATGCATTCCTTAATGCTGCCAAGAGGCAAGACCTGCTGCCTCACAGGAGCACACGCTTCCTCAGCATGAACTTCCCAGTGAAACTGGCTCTGGACAAAGACAATAGACTGTCAACCTTCTGTATGCAGCTGGACAGCAGGCAAAAAAGAGTCCGAATCTAATGGACGTCTCAGAGAAAAATAAAACACAGGAGCTCTGATCTCACAAAGATATCAGATATGATGTATACAGCTTCAGGGATGCATAGAGATTATAAGTGAGTATTATTCAGGGCAGAAAAGCAACGTACAACTAGCAAAAATGTCTATGTCTAAGTGAGCTATTAAACCTGGAAAAAAATAGAAACACAGTTCCAAATGGTGACAAGGCAAAATCCTTCAATTTCTTCAAAACAGCTTTAATCCAACAGAATGACTTCATACAGAACAGAATGAAAGTCTGGGGGCAGCATGATGTAATGTTATATCAGACTCTCTCAAAAAATTCCTGATTTTATAATTACAAAAAGTTATGACTTAAGTCATGCTGGGATTCTTTGCTGTTTAACACCCTGCATGGGTGACAGACTATGGAAGTTTTTCCTATCAAACAGAACAGTAGTCAGGATCAGGATTTTGACCTTACAAACTGTGCTAGGCATAGCTGTGTAGTATACCAATGGCAGGTGAGAGAGGCAACACTTCCCAGGTTTTACACAAATCTGTCAAAATATAATCTGGTACTTTAACAGTACAGAAAGCATTACCATTGCTTGTACTCTTACAAGCATGCATTTCTAGCTAAAGAAATATTAACTATGTCTTTGCTTAGCTGCACTGTACATCCATTTGAACTCTTTATAGCTATATAAATCTGCATATCAATTACTGGGCTTCTATATTGTTGTATAAATCCAGTTCCTGTTTTTAAACTCAAAAGTAATCAATGACAGACAATGTTATTAAAATTTTACGCCATAGGTAACTGTGTGAAGACTTTTCATCTCTTAGGATAGATATCAAATCCAATTTATACTCAAAGACTAAAGCTCATGTAATCTACAGGGAATTTTAGGCAGGAGGAGATACTCAACAACCTTACAGCAAATATTTAACACTTCATCAATTTTGGCTCATTTGGTTACCACAGCATTTTAAATGTGTATCCGTTCAGTGAAATCATTATCGGTTGTAGTTATGAGGGATAAAAAATTATCATCAGTCCAAAAAACAAGATCCTCAGGCGCACACACCAAATAAAAACAACAGTTGGAGAATTTCCCCCAAAACCATACTGAAACTTCAAACTTAGCAGCTTTAAAAAATATTTTCCAATGCAGATGATGTTCAGGTAATTCTAACTGATGGATGGTCAAGAAAGAAAAACATTCCTAAATTCTTTCCTCAGATCTATAAAGGTAGTTCCTTCTGAAATTATTGAGAGGTATATAGCATTCAAGATCAGGCACTATGAGATACTACAGTTTCTTGAAGATGCTAATATATTATTCATCATCATACTGCTTACACTTACCCATGCAAGACGCCCACAGGATCAGGCTCACCCACACATAAAAAATGTTTAACTACGTAAGACATTTCTCACCAACCAAAACCATAAAGCTCTAACTCAGGGTTCAAAACCAAACCCACTTTCCTCACTGTTTCATACACACACACACCGAAACAACAACAACAACAAAAAGGCTTGGTGTACTAAATACTAGAAACCATAGACTTCTGTAGTGTTGTCTCTGTGAGCTTACATGATCATCCTCAGATCAAAAATAAAATTATGTAAAAACCTCTGACCTCAAAAAGTATTGTCTGTATTCATCATAATTATGCATGGGTTTTCTCTCCCCTTATCTGGAGCCTGCTCACCCATTCCTTTACTAAATGGTTCTGGGTTAATTTGATTTGATGGAAAGCATATAAGATGAGGAATAAAAAGCAATGGATAACTTCTAAAACACTAGAAGTATGTTCAAATAGAGTACCAGGCTTCACTGTGAAGTTATGGCTTTCATGTCCTTAAAAGTCAGATCTGCCTTATTATTTTAAACTAGAAACAATCTCAAGTCAAAAATCCCACATTACAGATTAGATTTTACTGCTTTCCTTTTTGTTGTTGTTGTTTGTTTTTTAATGCTAAGAAAAGCCTTGATAATAGCAGTAAACCAATTTGGAGGTTTCTTTTCATTCATTAACATAAATATGTTTCATCTTCTCTGAACAGAGAAATAACCTACACTGTTAGTAGCTACTTACCTATAAAAATGTAACATAATTTCCTCACAGTTAGCCTGGAACATAATAAGCTAGTGTATCCCTTTAAGTGCTGAATAATGAATTGGCACCAGAAGACAGTGCTCTTATTTTTGTATGATAACTTTTTGAGCAGGATCAGCCTAAAATGCTGAAGAAGGTGCCTCTTTGTGGCTGTGATCTTGCACAATAACTGCTTCTCCTGTGAGGCATGACTGAGCAAGGGGAAGGCTCCTGCTTGCTGCACAGAACAAGCACAGCAACCCCACTGCACCTGTGCTGCCTAGTGTAACTATAGCACAGGAGTCTTGCTTCTCCCCAGGTGGTAGATAGGTCAGGGAAATTTCATTTTCTCTTTTTAAAAACTTTCAGAGGCTGATGATGGAAAGGATACACAGCTCAGGGAGGTCAAGCACACCTTGCACCTAGGTAAGGAATATCTATTTTTTCTAGATATATCATACTGTAATAGTATGATGCAATGCAACATTAGGGTTCGAGTGAAAAAGGAAACACTGGAAAAATTAAATGGTTAACAAGCAACATGCAAAAACAGGCATCCCTTGCTAGTCAAGTATTTGTTCATAATAAGTGAAAGATCTGCATTTATGTCAGAGAAAGAATGAAGCCAAGAGACTAAAATATAGCTTTCCTTAGAAGGGGCACTAGTCTCCCTATGACTTCCTTAATAGAAACAGCATGACAAATGACACATCATAACACAGCATTTATTTACTTCAATTTTACCAGGACATTTATGAACGCCTGATTGAGCTGGATAAATTTGTGCTGGCCAAGGATAACTTTTTTTTTGTTTTTTTTTTAAATTTATTTTCAGTTACCCTTGAAAGTTAGTGTTTTAGATAGTTTTAATGATAGCTGTGAAGTAGAAAAATAACCTAGGTAGCTGTTCAGGAAAAAAAAAATCTGAAAAAGGGCTTTTTACATTTGACATTCAAAGGTGTAGCAAATTGATATGGTTGCAGATTTAAATTAGACAAAGTCATATGAGAAGGCTTAATTTAAAGGAAAAAAAAAAAAATCAAACCAAAGCCAGGCAACATTAAACCAATGGAAAAATTTGATCAGAGAATATGATGAATTATTATTCACCTGATGACTTTAAATTAAGCCTGGATATATTTCTAAAAGACATATTCTTATTTACACAGTAAACATAGGCCTGAGATGACAGCATGTGACAGCATGATATTTTTTGACTAAGTCTGAGATCTCTAGATGTTCACGGAAGTCCAATTTGGCTTTAAAACCTACAGCTCTACAAAACAAGGCATGTAACACACCCTTCCCTCCCCTCTCTCAACAAAAAAGGTTCAGGATGATCCTTCTGAAATAATAATAATAATAATATTTCTTCTTTCCAGAAACTTCTCCCAAATTGTTACTTCGTAAAGGCATCCCAAGATGCATGGCATAGTCAACTGCTCTATAAACAGAAAAATGGAGTTGGATCATGTTATAAGCTACTTCCTCATTTTTTTCCTTTCAGTATTACTTCTAGAATTATTTATTTTAGCATCTTTATATCCCAAGTAAGATGTAAAAAAGATTTCACATAACCCTACAGTGCCTGGCACAAGAGTAGGAAATGTACTAATTGTACTCCCATTTATGACATTTTAGTCCTACCTATGATGATGATGCTTGTTCCAAAGAGAATGCCACAATTTTTATATTACATCTGGTCCATATCATTTACATCTGCTGTACACAAGTCCTTTTTAACATACTCAAAATGACGCATCAACTAAGATGATGCTGGAAAAGATGAGGTTCTGCCAGTGCATTACAACTATTTGTAACCAATGATTTCGTACATACACAGATACATGTATATGAGATACACATGCAACAAAGACATGCACCAAGGAACTACCAGCAGTAATTACACATTTCCTTAGCTGATCTTTTTGAAATACTTGCAACATCCATCTTCCTTTTAATTTAACCTTTAACGAACATCTCATCTGGGGGAGAGGAAAATTCAATTGGTAACTTAAGTCTGCATTAGTGGGCTGCAATGGCACCTCCACATTCACAAGTGCATGCTCTTGAAAAGTCGGCTTTGCCTACATTTTTGAACTATTCATCATGAAAACAAAAAGCAAAGATCAGCTGGATCTCACTATATTTGGAGAACCCCAACCATCACAGCTAAATCACTGCAGGTCTGTTTGCAGTGGTATTGCAAGGGAACACAGTGACACAACAGATTCACCAGACAACAGTACCTGGTCAGTAGCGGGAATTGACTCCCATCTACGCTTCAGCAAGTACAGAGATTTCCGGCTCATGATTTTGAATCTGCTCTCGAGGTTTTTCACACTCAAGAAAAAGGCTTCTCCCAAACCAGTGTCGAGAACCTTATTTCTGATTCCTCTGCTTCATAGCTATAGACTGCAGAGCTCCCCGATGCATGGCAGTTTTTCAAGCTGCAAGGTTCAGACCGGTTTCACCAAAGCTTCCTCCGTTTCTTTAAAGCATCTGTCTCCTTATAGTACCATGACAAAGAGAATCGGGCGAGATAGTGAAAAGCCTAGCTTTCACTGACAAATTACCTCGTAGAAGCATGAAGTAGGTAGACAACACCAGACGCACTCAATCTGAAAATAGCTGTTGCTTAGGAACTAGAGGGGTAAAATGCAGCACCTCAGATATATAATTGAGAGCTTTTATATTTAAAGAGAATTTAAAACACTGGACCTCTCTGTTTCTCTCCCGATCATCATCCTTTTATAATGCTCGAAGAATGATCACTCGATTCCACTGAATCCTGAGGCTACGCCTACATCTTCAGCAAGCCAAACAAGGCTTGATGACAGAGCAACAAACAACTCCCGTGCATTCAAAGTCCCTCGTAAAAATGTCTGCACAAAGTGTATTGCGGATCCCACCTGAAATGTCTTAGAAGTATCAAGCATTACGTTTTAGTAGAATAATTAAAATACAATTTACCTATTTTGTCTGCAGAGAGATAATATGCCAAGAATTAATTCTAGTACTCATATTTTCTTGTGACACATACTAATATTAGAAATAAGCATGGTATTTTCCCCTCACACAAGTTAGATGATACAGTTTTACAGACTGCATGTGTATGTTTGACAGAGCTTTCTTTAGATGGGTTAAACATTCCTAAACATTTAGAAATTTCTTTAATTTGGAATTAAATTTTCTTTAATTTAGAAATTTCTTTAATTTTGAAGTTTCTTTCCTAGATCTTAATCTGTATTGGTTTTAAAAATTAAGCTTGGAACATAATAAAATTCACTTTGCGCTTCCTCCACGGTATCAAATCCAGAGAGTAAGTTCTGTGCATGAAGCATTTACAGCAGGAATTCTTATCTTCAGAGATCAAAAAATGAAGGAAAAAAATGAAGAGGTAGCTACTCGGGAACTTATCTACTTTTTATAAGTCAATATATAATTCACTCTCGTTAAAACAGCTTCAAGAGCAAAAATTATTCTAACAGAATAGGAAATCTACAATGTACATAGATACATACACATATGTGTATAATCTACAATGGATTGAGTGAGGTTCTGGTGTGGAAGTTAGGAGCAAGTTAAACACTGTGAAGACAGCTTTTTACTTGTCCTATTTACATCCTATTGAATTGCAGATGCTTCACAGTAGACAAAATCCTGTAAACAGAAATTCCCATAAGGCTTCAGAAATTCCCAAGAGTATTTCATTTGGCATCCAGTGCTACCTGTAACTACTTCACTTTGCTTTTAACTCCCACAAACAGAAAAGCAACATATTTTGTAAGTGGTTCATTAAGAAGTATGAAGTGCACTGTAGTAGTTTCCTTTTATATTTCAACCACAAAGAATTGAAAACCTACTAGTTCTAAAAATAAATAAATTAATATTAATAAAAAAAAAACTTGATGTAATTTAGTTTTATTTTATGGTAAACCAGTGGTTCCACTTCTTTTTCTTTCAAGTGTCATTGCTTACACACACACACAGGTAGCTTCATAAGATCGATCTTCCCACTTTCTTCACTTCATAAGATTTAAAAGATCATGGAAGACTTATAAACTGGCTCACAATAACACAAGCCAAAACCCCTTTCCTTCCCCCTCAGTACTTGCCCAGCCACTGGCCAAGTGAGACCTCTGCTTTCAAGTCCCATTTCTCTGCTGAAAAAAGCCCCACAGATCCAGGGAAACATCACAAGCAATCATGTGGTGCAGGCAACTGCCAGTCCATCTTTAAAGAACTGATGTGTGAGTGTATCTACCAGATTACTCATCTTAATTTTGAAACAAAACCTTATTTAACAAAAGGTAATTTTTTAAGGTTACAAATTGGAAACAATGCAACTGAATCACAAAAGGATTAAAAACAAAGAAATTTTATATTGCATGTGAAAATTCAATCTTCCTTACCTTTTTCCTAAATTTTCAAGGAATTAAGTTTAACAAACTTAATTCCCTATCAAAAAGAGTTTTGAAAGACATGTAAAGAATCTGAGGCTACAATAAATAAACTAGATTTCTTTCTTCTCCCTAATTAAACTTTTCTTCCTTATTTCCTGTGACAGGGCACCAGGATAAGACATGATAGAGAGCCTGCGTCATTTTCTTTTCCCACTTTATTCAAGCTCCCTTAACATTTCTGTCGTACATATTGTTTGTTAGATTTACAACATTTCTGCCAAGATTTATGATGTTTAGCTTTCTAGAAGCTTTGCAGAGCACCTATACACAGAAAAACAAAACAAAACAAAATAAAAACAATAAAAAAGATTGCTTAAAGAAAGAACTTGATCTAAACTTTGTATTTTTTTAAAGATGGATTCTATTCTCTATCAGAGACCAGTTCAGTATGCAGTTTTTCTCCTGTTTTGAAGGTACGCACTTTGAGGATTTGAAGTATTTTTTTGTATATTTTGTTAAAAAAAATAATCAAAAAGACATTCTGTATAAGGAAAAAAACAATCAACTGGAAACTTCTACATGAAAATCTGATAGAGAGATTTCTAGAAAAACATTTTTAAAACTATGACTGTATTCTCCAGGAAAGTTCAAACTACTGCATGTTAACCTGCAGAGAATGCCACAGAACTTTTCTTAACCCATTATCCCTGAACTTTTTTTATTTAATTTTTTATTAATATGAAATGGTAGAGGAGTATGCAGAATATCACACAGGGAAGGAACAAAACCATACTCAGTCAGACTGAACAAATCTTAAAAGTTTGTATAGAGCTATCTTCTAACAAGTATCTCCTCCTCAGCCTCCACTGAAATTCAGAGGACTCCACCTGTATTTACTGTTTAGTAACCAGTTATCTCATTTTGACCAAGTACAGCTTTCTCTCACAGTGCCCAACAAATGGTTTTACGTGCAGATGGCATTTGCAGCAACTAAGTGGATGTCCACGTGACTCTTTCATTTGAAATCAGACCATGGCATGCAAACCTCCTTATTCTTAGAAGGAGATTAAAGAAAGAATCCAGGCCAGTAGTTCCCTAGAACCCTTCTTGGAAGAAATCAGCCTCATCAGAACAAATAATGAACAAATTTTTCAGCAACAGTTTCATCCTGTGAGCTCATTTTTTTTTTTTTTTTCAGAAAACACAAAAGGAATCCATTAAAAAGCACAACTCCAATTTCCTGCAGAAAGATACCTTTTTGATAGTCAAAATCATCTATTTTTATCTTTTATCTATTTTATCTATTTTATCTATTTAATCATCTATTTTTATCTTTTAATTTAAAATTTAAATCAGATTGATACCACTTACCTAAATCCCTTTCTCTACTGTTTCAATTAGATAGCTTTAAACCTCCAAAAATGTCTACCCAACCAACCAACAAATAAAAACAAAACAAAACAAAAACCAACCAACCAAAAATGAACAAGAACATCAAAACATTCTTCAGTCATGAAGGCACTGATGTAGAGCATACAAAAACATACCCATATTTTCATATACATAAAAAAGTCATATGAAGACTTGTAATAATGTTAGAGTTAATGTTAGTTTAAGCCATGACAGGACTCCTTCAAGTGACCACTTCTACTCAACAGTAAGCTAGGAGTCTAATTTACCTTCCACTCTTTGGACCAGAAGGACATAATATAACAAACTAGTACATTAGATGAGGCCAGAGAGTGTTTAGTATTGAACAGTTCTCACCTGACTGGATAGGATTTCTGAAATTCCTAAGTTTCCATTGAAAACTAACTTGCTTTCTATTTTTTGTGTTTTTGAAATGGCAGATACTGACACCTGGAAAATCAGAACTGCAACCCATCTTAAACTGCTTAATGGAATACTAAACATCCCGCAAATTTCAAGATGGATTTGAAATAAGATGCAAGGAAGAAGCTTGGAAAACAGAAAAAAATGTAGAATTCAACAATAATAAGGGCTAAAAAAAAAAAAAAGGACAACTTAGTAAATGAGTTCTGCATTGGAAATAGTAAATCTTGTCTATTAACGAAACAAGCAACAGCTTTGTACTTAAGATACAGTGTTTTCTCGTTAAAAAAGCAGGTACTCCAGTAATTTTTGCAAGGGGGAGTATGAAGGATACTTCAAGAACTAGCCTACTGAAAGTAAGGTTGCAAATAGCAGGTAGCTTCACAGTAACAGAGCCTGTTTATTAATTATTTAGAGTTAGATATTCACATTTGTATAAAAATCTTTCAGCTGAAGGAAAAGAAAATCTGAAATACAGAAGGGCTAATAGTGTATTTATATCATTTCAACACCAGAGAGACTGGAGAGACTGCTTTTTCCAAACATGAAAATTCCTGAGCATCACATTAGTAGCAATGTCTCCTCTGCAGCAGTTCCTATTCTACAGATAATTTAAAATTGTATGATGCCATTAACCCTACTAGCCTAACTTCCCTTCAGAGATGAGTCAACAGTAAACCATGAGCTACACAGTCTTCCCCCACCTGCCTGTACAGTTTTAACACCACTAATCGCTCTATTATTGAACAAGATAGGAGGGCCATCTGAGTTTTACAAGTTTGTTGGGTTAAAAAAAAAACAAAACAAAAAAACAAACAAACAAACAAAAAAAACTCACACACGTTATTTGAAATTGCATTCCTTTGATATCCTGGAGATAAATGGAGAAAGCAGGGTAAGAAATGATTTTCCAATACATCTAATCCATCTTTCTGCTACACAAAGAAACTTCTTCCTGTTGCAATACTCTGGGATCACCTGTTTGGATTATAGCTCTAAAATTATAATAGTGAAATCTGGCATGGTTTTATTTCTTTTTATGGTTCAATCCTGCAAATATTAATAAGATGAACAATTTTGCCAGTCATAGACAGAAAACCTGCTTAAATACCACAAACTGTCAAAAAGAAACACAAAATATTGAGCTACTGACCTGTGATCCTCTGGGTCCTCGTTTGTGATCCCATTCAGAATGTCCCATGAACTTTAAAAAGAAAATAAAACACAGGTAAGTGATAAATTGATTGGCTTTAATTGAAACATTCATGCTCTAAATCGATTACAAAATGTCTTTGGAAGAACAAACAGACAGGTTTGCTTTTACAATTTACTTCACACAGCTTTTAGCTTCATAATGAGAATGTTACTGTAACTTTGCACTTGTGCAGTCAGAACCAAACCACACCTATCATCATCTTGAGCACAACACTGCTCAAGCCAATAACGTTCCCATTATTGAATTCAGTGTTAGACAAATGTTTATGATTGAACTGGCAAAAGGAGAGCTGACATATCAACAATGAGTTCACCAAAACCAGTGGACATTTGATGAAGCAGCAATGCATTTTTTATACCAGGCATGAAAGTCACTGACAGCTTTAATTTTGTCTCACCACTGAATTATTCTAGAACTTCTCAAAGTAATGAAAGAGTAGAGGTACATTCCATAAAGGAAAACATGTTGGGATCATTGCATAAAAGAGGAAAGCAAAGAGACATCTTAGAGATGGTGGGTTGGTTCTTGTGGAAATTAAGATTTGTGATGCAGCTCCTTAAATTAAAGAGAGGTATTAATTACATTCAATTCAGCTCTCAAATTCTCTGCACAACCCTACAGCAGGCTGTGCTGTGAGGAGTTCTCAGGCATTGGATTGCATAATTGGACCAATCTATAGAAAACAGAATTTGTCTTTCTCCATCTTTTTCTACTGTACTTCAGAACTGTATACTAAGACAGGTGCTCACTCTTGCTCTAAGCAACATACAATTTGCATACAACAGCTCTTTTCATATGTGACATGGAAGAGCAAAAGAAAAGAAGAGAGAGAACGCCCAGTAGGCTTCATGCTTACTGTGAAACATCCTTTCAAGACATTCATCCCAGGACTAAAGAGATTAGAACTACTTTAAAAAAAAAAAAAAAAAAGAAAGAAAAAAAAAAGGGAAAGGCATGGACATCTCATACGAAATTTGTATCTTCTCCCTGTATCAACTGTTCCTACACATCCTTTTCTTCTTTTCTGCAAATTTTTACTTATGATTACCCACCTCCACAACTGGAGACAAACCACACATGCAGATAAGCATCAAAGATCAGAAATGTCACACTTTTTTTTAAAAAAAAACAAAAACAAAAACAAAAACAAAAAAAAACTGATACAACCTTATGAGTGACACCCTCATTTTACTGCAATTACTTTCCTTTCCCATATCCTGTTGACGGAAATACCGGCTGTGCCAGGTTTCCCTGTTTATCCATATTGTTATGTTTGCTCGTTACTGTATTAAACACAGCTTTGATGTTTATGAAAGCTGGGCTTTCAGTAAATAACCACTGTGCAAAAGCTACAAAGAGAAGCATCTAGCAAAGGCTGTATGCTTCACAGAACCTTTGCCAAAATCCTCATACCTATGCTTCCTCCCTGTCTCCTGCACCTCTGTACCAAGAAAACCTCTTCTGTTTTAACTAATCAGCCCCTACATCTTGAGAAGTGGTGCTCATTTTTGTCATTTGCTTGACTGAAGAAAAATTAATTTGGCATGAGGCTGACCACCTGTTATACCCTGTATGGCGAGGGATGTCTTTACCAACAATGTCCCACCAGTGAAGTTAAGATAAAAAATACACATACCATTTCACAGTTAAGAAAAAAGGAATAATGTTACAGGTCTGACCATGGCTACTGTGGCTCTCCTGGCTCTACAGACCTCTGGCACATACCACAACCTTGAAACTCAATGTAGCATGAGACCCCACTGCAATGGTTTTCATGCTCCCACCTTTGCTGAGTCCACAGTCCACTGAAGAGCAAAGAACTGATTAACTACTGTCAGCAAAACTAAACAATTAAGTTAAGAGTCAAGCCTGGAGTAACCATTCTCATAAGAGGAGGTGGACCAAATGTAAGGCAGCTCCCCAGCCAGCCAGTTGCAGGAAACCAGGATGATGTATCGGGGTGGTTACTTCTGATCACAGAATCACAGAATTTTCTAGGTTGGAAGAGACCCCAAGATCATCAAGTCCAACCTCTGACCTAACGCTAACAAATCTTCCACTAAACCATATGCCTAAGCTCTACATCGAAATGTCTTTTAAAGACCTCCAGGGATGGTGACTCCACCACTTCCCTGGGCAGCCCGTTCCAGTGTTTAACAACCCTTTCGGTAAAGAAGTTCTTCCTAACATCCAACCTAAACCTCCCCTGGCGCAACTTAAGCCCATTCCCCCTCGTCCTGTCACCAGGCACGTGGGAGAACAGACCAACTGCCACCTCGCTACAGCCTCCCTTGAGGTACCTGTAGAGAGCGATAAGGTCACCCCTGAGCCTCCTTTTCTCCAGGCTGAACAAGCCCAGCTCCCTCAGCCGCTCCTCGTAAGACTTGTTCTCCAGGCCCCTCACCAGCTTCGTAGCCCTTCTCTGGACTCGCTCGAGCACCTCGATGTCCTTCTTGTAGCGAGGGGCCCAAAACTGAACACAGTACTCGAGGTGCGGCCTCACCAGAGCCGAGTACAGGGGGACGATCACCTCCCTAGCCCTGCTGGTCACACTGTTTCTTATACAGGCCAGGATGCTGTTGGCCTTCTTGGCCACCTGAGCACATTGCTGGCTCATATTCAGCCGACTGTCAACCACTACTCCCAGGTCCTTCTCTGCCTGGCAGCTCTCCAACCACTCATCTCCCAGCCTGTAGCTCTGCTTGGGGTTATTGCGCCCCAGGTGCAGGACCCAGCACTTGGCCTTGTTGAACTTCATGCAGTTGACCTCGGCCCATTGGTCCAGCCTATCCAGATCCTCCTGCAGAGCCTTCCTACCCTCAAGCAGATCGACACACGCACCTAACTTGGTGTCATCTGCAAACTTACTGAGGGTGCACTCAATGCCCTCATCCAGATCATCAATGAAGATATTGAAGAGGACCGGCCCCAGCACCGAGCCCTGGGGAACGCCACTAGTGACCGGCCTCCAACTGGATTTGACTCCATTTACCACGACCCTCTGGGCCCGGCTATCCAGCCAGTTTCTAACCCAACGAAGCGTGCGCCAGTCCAAGCCAAGAGCAGCCAGTTAACCAATCACCAATTAATCACCAATTCTCAAACCCAAACCCAGTCTTCTGAAACATACCATCTTCTCTAGGTTCTCATGGTTCACACACCCTGATCTTCAGTTACTGCCTGGTGCTTCACATTGTTCCAGGAATGCCGTCCCACATTTCCCTGGTCAAATGGTCAGCCCCTGCTCTGCTCCGCTGCTCCTCATCCTATGTGTCTTCCAGGGGCCTTTTGCCCAGGTCGGAGATGGCAGCAGCAGCTAATGTTACAGTAACAAATGAGTCCAAAAGCTATAATAATTAGTCCTTTCTCCACCTTTCAGCATTTAACTATCAGTAATTTAACTATTCAGTAATTTAACCAATTACTGAAAAGAGGCCAAAGTCATCAATGAAGCAACCAGTTATAAACTCATCAGGACCAATGGAGTGAGCCCTTGCTTATTCTGGCAATGAATCTGGCACCACTTTATTAGCAAACGGCTAACTCTTCATAGCAAATGACACAAGCCACATTTCATTTAATTTCTTTACAAACTTGCCTTTGTGGAATCACACGTTTGTATATTTGCTGATGGATCCATTGTCCCTAGTGTAAAAGAATTTCAACATCATTGTTCTCTCTTTGCACGTAATGTACTGTGCCAGTATGCTCTACTGAATTAACCCTGTGGTTGTTACCTGCTAAAATGGTGAACTAAATGAAGTAAAAGAGGAGTTATAGGACACTATGAGACCTTGTCAATTCTAGGCAGTTTTCAAGCATAGCAGTAAAATGCATGAGCCTACAAAGCCAACTTTTTCATACCATTTTTTATAATCTACTAAAACTTACTAGGCTTTAAAATATATTTCTTCCTCACAGTCTAGAAAACACTCTTCATCTCTTGCTAGAATGTTCTTGGCATTTCTACAATGGTCCATAGTAACCAAGGAGTGAAGGAGGAAAAAAATAAAGAGTATATCACACTTACAGAAGAGCCTCAAGTTTTAAGACAGAAAATAAACACACAGAGCTGTTGTAACAAAATCTGTGCCAGGCCATCCTACATAGGGACAATTGTGTAGGTATGACACCCTTTACCTCCACAAGCCACACGATCCTAGATTATTTCTGAAAAAAAAATATATTTGAATAGAGCACAACATCCAGAAAAGAAGGAAAGCACATATATCTGACCTATAAGGCTACTCAGAAATCGTAATTTCTACAAGCTTTATAGGAATCAAAAGATGAAGAAAATAGTATTAACAATAATAACAACAATAGTAAGAATAAGTCAGAATCAGAGAGAATGCACGTAATCCACTTGAGTCAGAGTCAACCTTTTGAAACCAGAAAAAGAGAAAGAAATATTATTTAATTGGTGTGTGC
Organism: Oxyura jamaicensis; assembly: GCF_011077185.1. Taxonomy (NCBI): domain Eukaryota; kingdom Metazoa; phylum Chordata; class Aves; order Anseriformes; family Anatidae; genus Oxyura; species Oxyura jamaicensis. The sequence continues at coordinate 67,814,751 of NC_048893.1, read as the reverse complement.
ATGAAAACAGGGAGACAGACATAAAATGCATTTGGAAGTAGAAGGGTTTATGTTGATCACTAACAGAAGGGTTTTTTCCAGATCCCTCCACTTCCTCCAAAAACTACTAGGAATTGATGGTCCAGAGCAATGGTAAATGATCTCATATCACCCAATTACTTTTCATTATTATTCTTACTTCCAGGCCACTGGAGCTAAGCATATCAGCAGCAGAAAATGAGGGATAAACACAAAATCAAACTTCCACATGCTTTCATGCGTGCAGTCTGTCTCACTCAGAAGGCAAGCATCTACTTTGAATTTCATCTAAAATAGTCCTGGAAACCCAGCTCTGACAGTTTTAACACTTAAAGAGGAAGGCAGCTCTCAGCAGCAAGAAAAACTCTAGCATGCTTAAGAATGCATAAAAATGGTGGCTCCACAGAAGCCAACTAGCTCGCTCTACCCTACAAACTGACTAATGGCTCTCCAGGGAAAACAGCCTCTCTCCCTCCCCAGCTGAGTACAAAGCTTGGGAATGGAAGGAGGGCAGGAACAGGGAAGACTCTAACACCAAAATCATAGTTAGAGAGAGAAAAGGTGAAACAGAGCTAGCTCACTCGCAATATGTAGGGTGGTAACCTCATGTCTGTAAAAAAAAATTTCATATATAAACCACATGTACGCTAATGCAATGGTACCTGCAAAGGGATATGGAACAGTATGAGAATCTGTCTGAAATAACCATGCTAAAGCAGAACAAAGACATTTAAAAATTAGCATCTTCAGCTCAGCTCTCACTCTAAGTGCACTTCTTCTATTTGGTGATTTGGTGAAAGCCCCAGAATATGATTACATAAAATTCTCAACTTTCATTAAAATTCATAAGCCATATTTCTAAGCCTCCTCAGTATTAGAGAACTGCAGGGAAATGTGAGCCACACATACTGCAGATCTAAATACATAAAAAGACAGAAAGTACAGAATGACAAATCAAATCTTTATAAACTGGGTTTTTCTAGGTCTTGTTTTTCTCTTAAATCATCTTTTCTGGCCTAGGTTTTGATTTTGGCACTCTTGAACTGACAATACTGCTAACTATGCCACGGCTAAAAAAAGAAAAAAGAAGAGAGAGAGAGAGAGAGAGACAGAGAGAGAGAGAGAGAGAGAGAAGAAAGAAGGAAATAGAAAAAGTATATTATTATGCATACCTTCACAACCAGGCAACAAAAAGGAAGAAAATAATAATAATAAAGGCATTTAAAATAGGAGCACATATATACTTTCTTTGGAAGGGGAAGGAGACCTCAGTAACAGAATGCTTTGGAAAACCACAGGGCTTTTGTATTTGAGCAAATACAATGCTGAACAAAGTTTTATTAGAGAGAATGAGCAGATCTTTTCATGTTAAGTACTTCTGAGAACCAATAAAGCAATAATACTTAATGTTTAATAGAAAGCTTTAAACCAATTCAGACTCTAATTCTATAAGGATTACAGAGTCTACTGCTCTGGAATTTTACTTAGATATACATTTACAAATATACAATCTTTTTATCACTATAAAAATAATTAGATAGTGGTGACTGTGAAAGGTGAGTACAAAGCAAAGTACAGGAATGACAGAGAAACAGGTCCTTTGTCCCATCTGTGACTGTGAGCCAAACACTTAGCATCCAATATTCTCTGTTGAACTGGCCGCCATAGGATAACATGAGCTCCCCAAAAAACTGAGAACCAGGAAAAAAAAAAGAAAAAATAAAATAAAGTCTTTTTACCACTTCTGAAATGATTTAGAGCATTTAATAACTGCAGAATTAATTACTGATGATCTTCTCAGAAGTTTTGGCTTAGTGACAGACAGCAGTTTTAAGAGTTCCTTATAATTCGGAAACCAGTGTCCAGTAGAGCTAGATAGGAGCATCCAATCATTTCACAGGCTGGCACCTGTCTTCTAGCTTTGCCAAAGAGCAGATCCTGAATTTAAACACAAGCATAACATCTTTCCTCTTTGGAAGAGATTTTGCTGAATGAGCATGTTGAAGATGTGAAACAGTGTCTCACTGTTGAGTTCTTTGACACTGCCTCCTTACAGCTTGCACTGAACAGTGCACAGTATGATACATATTCTCTGACTGAATGAGTATTAGCTATGCCTCAGGCCAGATCCCATTTCCGTTGGTAAAAAGAAACTGTTTGTTACCAGCATGTAGGCACAGAATGTTCCAGATACATTTATTTTTCAGTAACAAAAAAGGCATAATTTCCTTGATTGCATATTCAAAGAAATATTTATTTTTACAAGTATGGAGGATTCAGGTCATACAGAAACTAACAGTATTTTTTGTACATGCTGTTTTGAGTGGGACTCCTGATATTGGATAGTCCGATCCCTCCACTCTCCTGATAATAAATGAAGTGATTTACCAACTTGCCTATCTTTGGAAGCATCACTTTGGTGTGGACACCATCAGCAGGAGAAGTTAAGCTGCTGAGATCCAGCAATGGTGGGTCCCTATAATGTAATGGGGGAGCAGCCCTGTGGCTGCACCCACCACCTCCTCCATCAAATGGCACAGCTGCCGTTTGCCCTGCAGCATCCACAGCATCAGAGACGCCTTCCTTGCTGTGTGGTGAGAATGAGCATACACAGGCATGTATGTGTAGGCTAGGACACACTGATAGCCAAACATCCAATATTTGGAAAAACAATCCTTTTCCACTACTGCTTGCCAACTCCCAGGGTCAGCTTCAGCACGAGACATCAGTTACACTGCTCAGTCAGATATGTGAGCTGCGTGCTCGCCCAATAGCATCCTCTGGCCATGCCATTAGTGGGAAGGAAACTCTCCATCCAAATGCTCCCAATGCTTCACAGTCCTGCAGATCATCAAGGTCAGCCCTGTTTTTGAGGCTGGTTAAAAACCAACCAAACAAAAAAGCCCCAAACACAACAAACTAACTAAATGAATAAAGCAATGAGGGAAAAACAGCCTATCAGCTGCTTCCTAATCAAAGAAGTTGTTTCAAAAGTTTGTCGGCTGATGGACAACAGTTGGAAGCAGAGAGATGATTTTTAAACTGAGGTGCAGCCAGAGAAATGTTTTGCTTTGAATCTTGGCACTACTATGAATGGGAGGCAGGGGCATCAAGGTGGAAGGATGGGTCTGGAGCATTGCTGCAGCGACCAGCTTCCCCGCAGGAGCAGCCCTGTGTGTGGCCGTGGGGTGAAACCTCTGAAGCTGGGGTCCCGGTGAATCTGGCAGCCATGGAGGCAGCCACCTCCTTGACTCCCAGAGCCTCAGAAAAGCCTGGCTGGCAGGCCAAGCAGCTAACTGCAGCATCACCAGCATCAGGAAAAATCCAGGCATCAGGCAGAGACTATTGGGGAAGAGGATGTGATGCAGAGCCATGAGCAGAAGGGAAGGGAGGAAATACAGCACTGTGCAAGCTACAGCTAAGGGGAGGTGGATGGGTGCTGTGGCAGAGGAGAACAACCCCAAAGGCAAGAGCTCAGTGAAGAAACCATCCCAAGCACTTACCCAGGGACTCTGCTCCAAAGAAATAAAAGGCATGAGATCATATCTGGCACTGGTTGGGACAGCAAGAGAGACTACATTTTTGAGGACTTCTCTCATGGCCGCATATGACCTTTTAAAATATTTCCAGACAATAAAATGCATCTGACTTCTTCAGGGATGCTGGCCTCCCTGCATGGGGGCAGGAGGCAAGGTGATGCATGGCACAGCAAAATGGAACATGCAGTGGTGACTTGGCGGGCAGCTGCTGTGCCCGTTGCTTTATGCCATAGCCTGAAATGAGCAGTTTTAACTTTCGATAGCTTGAAGTGAAATAAAAAATGTAGGTGGGAAAAAGAAAAGGCAGGGGAATATCCACCTCCGCACCCTGTCTCTGGATTTATATAAATTTTTGTCACAAGTACTTAAACAGATGACAGTAGTAAAACAAATCCCTACAGGTTTCTGTTATTTTCAGTCCTACCTTTGAATTTATCATGTCCCTATTAATCTTTCATATATCAAATAGGATTTTAAACAATGGGTTTTGGAGGCTGAGCTGTAATGAACTACAGAAAAGAACTGGATATTTTTCTGTTATTATTTTTAAAGAAAAGCACAGTCCCCTGGACTTCTCCCTCCCCTGCCCCCCCCCCCCCCCGCCCCCCCAAGGATGGAAAGATACAAAGAACTTGCAGATGTGGAACAGATTTCTTCTAGCAAAGGCTTCCTAAGTCAATAGCCTTATCTGGGTATTTAAACAATTTCCATAATGAGCAAATAAAACAATTTAAATGATCATAAGTAGATTTCTTATCCACTTAAACTGATCTGGTGGATGAATAATTGGCATGTTGAACTGGTGGACACGTATTCAACAAGCCAAAGAAATCACCAAATTTTCCATTTACACACTTTCCCATCCTGGGCACTGTGATGAAAACTAAAACCCTAGGAAAAAAAAAAAAAAAAAAAAAAAAAAAAAAAAAAGCTGTTCTGGTGAGATAAAAAATGATTATCTGATATCCTCCTGCCTTAGCCATGGCCATAATTCACTGACAGTAACACACAGAGAATTCGTTGGTATGGGATGTCAGGACAACACAGCAATATCAAGTCTCGTAAGTGTAGCAGCAAGCTGCCAAAAGAGCAAGAATAGAATGTTAAAAAGATGAAAATTCCTATTTAAACCTTGCTTACTATTCAAAGTAGACACATTAATTCCCTGGATTTCAAAGCTACACAGTCAAGTCCATTCTGGTGTAATTAACTTCCTCAAAAAAAGTCAGAAAGCTTATTTACTTTTTTTCCATTGGGAATCATTAAGTACGCATTAAGAACCCCAGTGACAATACCAAACCGGGCACAGGCTTGATAAAGCTAGCTAGCTGCTGCAGCAAAAAAAGTCAACATACATTCTGAAGGATTTTTTTAGGTATCTAATGCCTTTTTTTTTTTTTTTTTTTTTTTTTTAAGGAGTCTAAATAGTTCTAAATAGTTCTATCAGAAATCCACTGTATAATGTATGTTACAAATACCACTTTCTCTTTAGTGCAAAGTTTTTCCCCTCATTTGCCATCATTTCTGAGATTCCAGTTTAGTATTTGCACTTTCTGTTGTTACTCAACACAAGCTGACTTGCTATTCTTTTCTGTTTATCTGTGAACAAGGGGATCTCTGCTTCCAAAGAAATTAATTCCTTAAAGATATAGGAGACTTTTTTTTTTTTGCATAGCAACTACAAACACACTGAAAGAGCAGGAAGACTTTTAAAGGATTTTCAGTCAAGCTCTGCGTATTTTAGGTGAATCACCCAAAGTACTAACTCAAAACATGAAAGGTCATATTGAAGGCAGCTGAGTCTCAATTAGTTTAATCAATGCACTAAGCTAACAGCTGACCATTCTCTGGCACACCATGTAGAAACAGGAATTTCCCAATGCAATTCTCAGTGGTGGATAAGTATCTACTTTATAGGAAAAGAAGAAAAAGAAGAAAAAAGAAGAAGAAAAAAGAAGAAAAAAGAAGGAAAAAAAAAAAAAAAGAAGAAGAAAAGAGAAAACCTTGTTGAACTGACATCCTTATTGGCAGTCTCGTCAGGGGAAGAAAACAAACAAACAAAAGAAACAACAATGACAACAACAACAAAAACAACACCAGAGGACTGAGTAGGTATAGAAGCTTCACCAGACATTTGTCCTTCAGAATTATTTCCTCTATGAGGGAACCGAACCCTCATAGAGACTTCCAGGCAATGCTGGAAGTATCAAGCATGATTTTCTTGTGTTTCCACACTGCACATCCGTTGTGCATACAGGATGGCATTTCGGCATGGCTGTCAACTCAGAACCCCTCACCAGAGCAAAAAGACAGAAGAAAGGTGATGGACACGCTAAAACCCCCAAGCCCCTTGGACTGAGAAACCAAATAAACATCGTGCTGCTTTTACACCCACAAAACCAGAAATCCTGTAAGCAGCAGAATTCAGTAGTTTGAATCAGATCTCTTGTGCTACCATATACACTTATTGAAAAAAAAAAAATAAATAAATTGCATTTTTAATTTGGCAACCAAATGTCTGACTGGCACAAAACACAAAACACAATGATCACAGGAATCTGCCCTTGGTGAGGCTAAAATAGGGTGGGGCAGAAAGTTATAAACTTAGTTTCTTACAGTTTCAGCAGATATTTTTACTGAAGCATATTAACCTAAATGGCAGGTTGCTGAGGGATAGCTAGGATTTATTAATAAAATCTTCAAAGACACCAAGAATGTGGCTTCTCTTGAGCTGGGTCCCAAAGCAGGTAGCCCAGCAGTGCCTTCTCCTGCCTTGAGAGCAGTGCTGCATCTGGCCAGGTGAAGCCTCAGCTTCCAGGGCTGGCCTGGAAAAGAGACAGCATCACTCTGCCAAAGCTCACTCCAGCCTGATGCTCACACCAACTTCTTCCATTAACACCCCCTTTTCCTGCTTTTGAAGTTTTACAATGCAGAAGAATAGCACTGACATTTCAACAGCTAGATCCCAGCTAATAAATGTCCTAAAATTGTACCATACTGCCTGGTAGCTTACTAAAAAACCTCAATGTCAAAATTCAAAGTACATTCAGTTTAAACACACCCTTGGGGGGATTTTATACTAACTACTTTCTATTTCAGACTATTCACTTTAAGCTCAACTGGCAATGCTTCATCATTCATCCAGGAGAACTTCCCTCTCTGCCACCCAATCTCAATCAACCTGCCAAATTAATTATCACCCTGCATTTGTCTATTGCTAAGAGGGGGGGGGGGGGGGGGGGGGGGGAGCAAATAGATGAATGCAGCAGTGACCCGAGCAAAACTGAATCCTCTGAAACAGAACTAATTAAATCAGCTCAGTGATCTTCTCCCAGCGCGACATGTTTCACCCACCCCTTCCACAAGCAGCCCGGCTCTCGCATCTCCTCTAGCTGTCCTAGGCAGGGTGCTGACATGGGGCTCAGATGCCTATCCAGCAGCAAACCAACAATCTTTTCTAGTCATCCATGTAACTACATGGTTTAAAGAGAGAAATAAATCAAAGAAACAAACAGAAAATTCACCATTATAATTTCACATGGACATTTACACAAAAATTCCTGGCCCCAGAATACGTTTCAGACAGACAGACCTGCCACAAACTTAGGGAATCAGAGGCACCAAATGTTGGTGCTTCACTGGCTGAGAGAGCTGCCAGAGTGAGGAGGTTCCTCCCTCAGTACTCCAGTCAGGCCTCACACCAGAGCTAGCAAGACTAATGTACAGAAATGACAGAGTATTACCGCTGTGCATCAGACATCAGACCTTGCACCACATGCATTGCTAACTTATCAAGCACACGTGTATGTGTGACCGCAGCATCAATCACCCTTCTGATGCTCATGGGACCAGCTCATGGAAGCAAGTTACACACATGTTTTAGATTTCCCCATCCAAAAAATTTCAAGTGATAGCTGGGCTGAAATACATGTAGAAGTACATTTGGGCCGTAAATTTCACCACTGCTGGAAACAGCATCATTTTGATTGTAGTCATGATGTTGTCATGACATGTTGTACATGATATAGTCATGACATAAGAAATCCTGTACCAGCTGATAAGGGCATGTCCATGCACTGAGAACATCAAAAGCTCCCCATGTGGGACAGCAACAGAAGTAGCCAACCCTTCTCTCAGCAAACTTTGCTTTCCATCACTTTTCTCTTTATGTAGAACACATCCAGTGTAAGAGCAGAAAATGGAAAGGCATCTCAAACAGGGAAAGAAATGCAGGATGACAGGCCCACTTGAGGAACAAAAAGACACTAGCACGGGATATCTTTACTGGGGATTTACTGGGGAGCTGCAATGCAAAGTCAGTCCCACTTTGCATTTCTCTCCCTATGATTTTTAATACGGTCAGTGCTTAGATGGCAGGCACATCACTCATGGACATCAGTACTGAAAGGCACTGAAATGGGGATGTCTGCACAGGATCTCTGTCAAGTTAGGTGAGGCGTCATGTGCAGGAGCCCTGACAGTGCCCTCCTTGATAACAGTGCATTGGAACAAAACCACAACACACAGAGGCAGGACTCTGAGTAATCTCTAGGTAGGTGTCTACACAGGCAACAGTTTGTCATTCGCACCCATCTGCTGCTCCAAATCACACACACTCTGTCACGTGTGCTCTTCCCCATCTGGATTGCAGAGATGCTGGATATAAGCAGGCAAAAGTCAGGCACAGGAATGCTGGGCTTGTGCTGCACAGGGGGGAAGCATCAGTCAGCTTCTCCCCCTCTAACGGGACCAGTTTCAGTGGAGATTGCTGGAAGTCAAACTAGATTTTCACAATGGCTGCATTATTTTCTGTGATTTTGAATCCTGTCTTTCAAACCAATATGACTCTTCAGGAGTTTTATTTCTAAGATTTTATTTTGAAAGTAATAAAACCATACATGTCTTAGAGGGATATCATGAAATACATTCCCCTGCAATGTTGTCTGCCAGTGTTTAATTCCACATGGTCACCTGGGTAGTGTTTCCATAGCATCACACTACTATTAACAGCAAAACCAGAGCCCATGAGTAGTGCAGTCTCTATTGTGGTGTTTGTGTAGGAGATGTATTGAATACATGCTATTTGGGGGTGTCATGGTGCAGATGAAAATACTAGGTGCTCTTCTACAGAGAGTGAGAAAGTGGCAGGGCAGGGTGAAGGGGAGAGGGACTCTCCGGTGGAAGGATTTTGAAGTAGGAAGATGGGTAGGCTTGAGATGTGTGACTACCCCGGCTCTCTGCTTTAGGACCCCGCATTTGGTCTGTTAAACTGAATCACTGGAACATTATTTGTTGAAGGAATCTGCTATTGAGGAAAACCATCCTTTTGAGTAAACTGCATTTGTCAAACAGGCTTCAACAAAATTAAGTAACACTTCTGTGGCTGCATGTCAAAAAGCTCTATCTATTCAAAATGGACAGAAGCTTTTTTCCCCAGAAACTTATTTCTCACATAATGACTTTGCGTGTTGCTGAGATACACTTCTAAAACAAACTTGATCAAAAAATCAGTATTTCCTCTATGACAAGCTGTTCTGCCATCACTCAGAAATAAAGCTTTCCTTTCCATTAAATCCCATTACAATTGCTTCAGCCCCTTCCTTTTTTTTGCTGAAAAAGTAATTTAAGTTTCTTCTTCCTGTGTCCCAAATATTTTGTTTCATCTTTGTATGTTCAACTTGTGTAAAAATGCTATTTTTCTTCAGCAGAACTGTTATTTCAGTAGACACTAGTATACATCACTTTACCCTAACCACAAGAGTCCAGATGGAAAGGTGTTTATGTTTCTAGCTCAAAAAACAAACAAACAAACAAAAAAACACCCTCAGAACTGCCAAATGCTAAACAGCAGCACAGATCTGGTCCTATGACTATCAAAAAGAGATCTCTAGATCTGTATTGATTACAGATGCAGTCCTAATCCACTAATGCTAGCAACAACATTTTCATCAATTCAGTGTGGCCTGGATGTTGTCCTTTGTTTTTGCTCCTATGCCTGGGAACCAGACCAGCATAACTGGAGATTAGGTTAAACACAATTATTCTGACTCTGTACAACAGCTTTGAGTCTCTCCCTGCTATTATATATCAGCTGCAAATCAGATAAATCTTAGCAGCAACCACTTTTAAAGCACTTAATTCCAGACCACCACACAAACTTGTAGACCTATGTAAAATAAATAAATAAATAAATAAAATGATTTACCTCCATTTCACAGATGGAGAACTGAGGCATTTACTCAGCCCAGTACTGCAAAACTGGGAACAGAAGTTAAATACCTCCAGTTCATGAGACCAGGCCATAGACTTCTTTTTGACCAACTATTTATGTCTAAGTCCTTTTTTGGGGGCATCGAGGGCATACACCAGGGAATAGAATTATTCTCATGTTTAGCTGCCAGGAGATCTTATCGCTCTTCTGGAAAATGTACTGTTCAGCCCTCTAAATATCAAAGAAAGGACAGGCTTCAAATATCAACAGTCTTCCTTTTTAAGAAAGCACGAAAGTGGAATGGGAAAGACAGGAAACCTCAAAGGATCAAAAATAGTGAAAGTTTCTCCCCTATGCCGGTGGCAGGACATCCTGCACTTTACTCACTTAGGACTTCTGCGGAGATGGACTTTTTGCGGAGATCAGGATGCAGAGATGAACAGTGAGGGGAACGGACAGAGAGCTGAAATGCCAGGAGAAAAAAGCATCCTCATGAAGCTTTCCAATTTACTTACGAAGATCAAGTGATCATGGTGCATGAGCATCTCTTGTATGAAAGTGTTCTCCACAAGAGCTCCATGAATTGGAGAGTATTTTCCCTCTTCCACTTTCTATTTTTTTCCATTCAATTCTGTTTTCAGAATGAGAAATGGTGGACAGTTGCATTTTAGTTAACTTATTAGCATCAACACAAATACAACACCAGGAACTAAACTGTGGACTCGCATTTTGAAGGCACAGTGCGTGTGCTTGCACACCTTTTGCATGCTCAATGGGTCTTTGATTGGAACAAAGCCACCTTGAAGGGAAACCAAGGCCACCAACAACCTTGGTTCAGGCAACAGCAACAGAAGCTGAGAAATAGATGCTTTATGATCTTGAGAGAACTGCAGAAGATAAGAAAAAAATAATAACTTCCCTTCTCATACCTAAATATAGAACATTAAAAAAAAAAATGTATTTATCCTAAATATTTTTCCTAACCTAATACTTTTATTCCCCCACTTCCGCCCCTTCCCCCCTGTAGTCCTGGGACCAGTGTTTGCATTTGTTCTCAGTGAAAGACAGTTCATGTTAAAACACCAGTGCTGGTTAAAGAGAAATTCAGAAAGTTCAGGGTGGACAGAGCAGCTGCCAGTCTGATGGGAGGAAACTGAGTTTTTACCAAGAATTTATACAAAAGTGAATATTCACACTACAGAGAAAATGCCCTCCTATGTGGCAATCTGCAGCATGGATCTGAGGAAGAAATGACCACAAAAGAGCACAAGGGCTTTGAGGCAACAGCCCTCTAAAAGCGTATAATGACATACTTTGTTGGCCCTATGACTGAAAGTGGGGTTCAGTATACAGATGCATAATGCATAGGTTCAAGAAATAAGGGGATAAAGATACATGTAATTCCCACAGATAGAAATAAAGCTCAAAATATTTGGAACCTCTTACTACAGTCTTACTAAATACTCTCATGGCAAGTTACAGGAAATGCGTATGATGATTTTCTGCAGTTATACAGATGATATCTGAAGTGACATTAATTCTCAAAGCATTTCATGTTTTCTTAGAAATTTCAGTTCCTGGAATCCAAATTGCAGGGGGAAAAATAGTAAGAAAAATGAGGTTTCTAACTACCAGAACTGTAAAGGAGGAAGCAAATATAAATACAAGGATTGAAAATTGAGGGTTTGCAGCTGCTCCAGAATGCAGCGGGTTGCCACTGCACTGGTGGGAAAGCCCCCAGAGGGCAAACCTCAGCTCTGCACAGTATCTCTGAACAGTAGATATGGTAAAACATAATAAATAAGCTGCATCCTTCCACTCTGCAAGGAGGACAGGCAGGACAGAACAAAATGCCAGAACTAAAGCAAGAGATTGCTAAAAATAACTTTATCTCTTCTTCTTTATCTCAGGGGCCAAATTATCTCAGTTGCTACTTGAGAAGACATGCCAATGCCAGCATCAGAAAGGTCAGAAAGCATGTGAAAATTTACCCAGTAGCTTATCCAGTGTCTAAATATCTGTTATTGCAATAGTACAGATTAGCATGAAATTCCTACTGCCTTGCTGCAGAAATATATGCTAAGCCTTTATTTGAAGAGCTTGAGAGAGAGAGTTAAAAATATGTGACATGGATACCATAGTTCTAATATTAATATATGTGAAGTATTTCCCTGTTTATTTATTATTTATTTTTATTTTTTTTGCCAATGAAAGAGACTTCTGATCATTTATAATTGGCAGAAAATTGATTTAAGGCTGTCATGAAGCAACTCACAGAAGAAGAGACTAATTCCTCATACCCAGAATGCAAAGAGCACCTGCACAGAAGCAAAAAAACATGACCAGTAGACCTAAACACAAGAGTTAAAGCTAGGTTCCATCAACAAATTTAAACTGAATCCAGTGAAGATTTCATTTTGCATGCAAGTACTGGAGGGGAAAAGGACACCTGTAAGATAGCAAAACCTCTTGTTTCTAGGGAATATCTAGGGAAAACAACATTTCATTTTTGTTTTACTATGTAGTGTTGGAATTAAAAATTTGAAAACAATTTTTTTTTTGTTTGTTTTAAAAAAAAGAGCCAAACACTACAGTTTCAGGCTCCAAAGTGTTTACTGACCCAATTTTTCTGCTGTTGTGGTAATGAAACATCATTTACAGAGTATTTCAAAATGTCTATGCTTGCTTTTTCTATTGGAAAAAAGCTGCATTTGGAAACCTTTCCTGAAATGCCTCCACAGCCTTCTTTATAAACCCAGTCACTGGGTACCTCTCAATTTAATAACAGTGGCCAAACCTCAGCACTTCACAGGTTCAATTAACCCTTCTGAGGCCACGAGGCACCAGACATGTACCATCCCAGTGCAAGGCTGCAACTGGTGAGCTCGGGATGCTGCAGGCTGCTTCGCAGCTCTGCCTCACCCAGCAGCCCTCCTGCCCACCCTTGTTTCATCCCAGCACAGGAGCCCAGAGCCATGTGTGTGCCATTGTGGAAGCACAGGGAAGGGGCTTGCCGGGCACAGGATGAGATGGGATGGCAACGTGTGCAAAGAGTGTGGCCGTAATGACAAAGGACCCAGAGGATTTCACAGGATGTAGATGTCAGGAAGCAAAGACAGAATGAGGTCAGAGTCTGATCTACGACCCGGGGAGCACAGCAAGCTATATCTAGGCCAATAATTTGCTGTAATCTTGTTACTTAATGGGAGGCAGAAGGAGGAGAGGGAATATCCTTGGAGCTCATACAAGAACCGAGTAATATGCGTTTAAAGGCAGGCTCAAGCAGGGGGACAAACTTAAATGACTCTAAGCCTCTGCACAAACACTTCAGCTAGCTAGCTGACAGGTCCTGTCACATAGCAATGGAGTGGTGCAAAATGACCTGGGGGCTGCAGCTGCATGTTCTTCTGTTTGTGAGTCGCACCTTGCCAGCCATCTTCCTCCAGGATCATACTGGTTCCATGCCCTCCTGTGCGCAGACTCACCTCTTCCTGGGGACCTGGGTCTAAAACAGATGCCTTCATCTTCATGGCCAGGATGGGACAGAATATAGCTGCAGTTATTCCTGGAGGAGTCTTTAATTTTGATTACCATCTAAGTTAATTTCCTAGTAGGAGGAGGTTAGAAGCAGGATGTCAACTTTCTTGGAAGAAAGAAGGGAAATAAAACAACAAACCCCAAACGGAAATGTACTAAGAACATGGCAAGCAGATGGCTGTTTTTGTTTTGCTCTATGTGGGGGAGTCATAGGTCTAGGATTTCATACCAGGAAGGAATTTCACTTGTACAGATATCAACAGCAAGCCTTTCTAATGATGCTTATATGCTGGCTTGGAGCCAAACAACTCCTGTGTGCATCACTTGTGTTTGATGCCTCAGCTACTCTGCTCAGTGCCAGTTCATGCTGTGCAGCTGTGAGCTCTCCACCTGGCTGGACACAACAGCAGCTCCAAAATAACACAAACATGCAGATGAGTGCCACGTCGCAAAGGTGGCTTGTCCTGCATAAATGCACTGCCTGCTGCTGTGGCTAAGGTGTGGCAGAGGGTTCATGCGTTTGAACTGGAAGGTAGGCTTACCAGTCAGGAAACACATTTCCTCTCCATCTCTTAATAAGAGAGTGGAGAGTCTTCCAACTCTCCCCCTTTTAATTAATATATATCTTGCACAATGAAGAGTTCTACAGAAAGAAATATTTACAGAAAATCTCAGGCTCTCCCAAGTCTCCATGATCATAAGCAAACAACACCAGGAATGCCAAGCCATGACCAGCCTTTTGGTTTTACACCAAAGAAACCTAGGACAGTTGAGGAGAGAGAGGGCACAGAATTTACTTTTTTTTGTCTAGCTGATATACGTAACTGCTCAGTGAGCAGAAGACCTCTCTGCTTTTTTGTTTGCAGTGGTGGTGGTTTGTGTTTAAAGGCCACCCAGCTACCATGGGAGACATATTTAAACTAAGCAAGCTAGCAAGAGGCAAAGTGGCCAGATGAGGTGCTCTATTCTTCTTCACAAACCTCTTCCTTAGTCACCCCTAAGTCCAAGTGGAAACAAGAGAAAGCAGTAGTTTCAATTTAGAGGACAACCCAAGGGACCAATAGGAAAAGACTGTCCCACTGATGTGATAGAAATGGGCTTGAAGATATCAGTGGCTCCTTACTCAACTAGCTAAAAAAGACTCTGTTGAGAAAAATTCCAAGAAACAATTGCACAGTGATTCAGTTGTATACAGTTGTCTGCTCGGTTCATGAGGTGTGTGAAGCACAGCCCACGCTATGCAGACCCAGATGTTTTGCCTTTTGCTCTGGGCCCTCTCGCGTAAGGGATCCCACCCCTTCCAAGAAGACAAAGATGAAAAGCACCCTGCACGTCACTTGTGATGCACCAAGATTTAAAATATTAATCAACAGTAACTCAGCAATTTCATGCTCAGATACAGAGGAACAAAGAAGTCTGAATGCAACCTGAAAACTGCAAAGTCCTTTTTCACTGTGCAGTTGTTTTTTTTTTTTTTTTTTTTTTTTTTTACAACAAGGCTGATGAAGCTAAGGAAACTAAAATATAATGATTTAAAAAAATGTATTTTACTGTTAAAGATTTTTCAGAAAACAGATATTTTATCTGTGTATTTCAGACAGCTGTAGATACAGTAACCTGAAACATGAAGGTGGTATGGGACAAGAGACTGATTTGTATCTTGAACAGTCAGTGAAGAAAAACTCCAGGCTTCCTTTCAGCTTTTGTTGTTTCTTGTTTGTTTGCTTGTTGTATTATTAGCATCTCTCCTAACCTATGACTACATATTTTCAGGTTTTTCCTCACACAGCACATTGCCCAGTAAACTCTTTACTGCTAAAAAGCTGCACCAAGTTGAATATTATTTACTGATGGAGAATTTTTATGGCCCTAAGAGGATACTGGCTGTGCAGTACCTACTGCTCAGCCTACAGAAGCCAAAGAGCTGCTTTGTTGTTGAGTGCAGTTGCAAAAAGCCATAAACAAACTCACTGCCTTTCAGAATTTGCAGTTCCCCATAAAGGGCTCTACCTTTATGCCCTCCATATTGTGTGGGGCTGGGGGTGGTGTAGAAACAGTTCAAGGTAAAATGAAACCCCAAAGGAGCAGTTACACTAGACCAAAAACCTCTCTAGCTATCAGTGTAAGTATGGATTTAACTAAGCGATCAGCCTGAATGACTAATAAAGGTCAAATACAATCATTTAAAGTGCTAGTTATCAAAGTAATCAATAGAAGAACAGCATGATCATGCACGCCTTAATGCCTAGATCTAGGAAAAGCATGTTATTGAGATTGATAGTTTGCAAGGGAAAGAAGTTTTAAAAACACACTCAAATAGCAACAATCCCTCTTGAAAACAACCATGCTTATATTATCTTGTAATAATAAACAAACATAGGAAAAAGCAAGCAAGCAAACAAGCTTGAATATCTAAAAAAAAAAATAAAAAAATAAAAAAAAGAGTTTACGTTGAGAATGTTTTCAAAAATATAACTTCCTTCTCATAACAGAAACAATTGGTCCTGACAAACTTACTTCAATTTATATATGAAACAGATTTGAGTCTGGGCAGTTGTAACAGCATAGCTCCAGTCTGAGAAATCTAAGGTAAAAATAATATCTATATCAAGTTTCTGCTTCTCAGACTCCTTGACCTACAAGCTGATTAGGTTTAAAAAAGTTAAACAACAATATGATGAAAAAAAAGGCCATGCCCCTGGCATACAGTATTATAAACACAGGGAAGTGCCAGTGTAAACCTTTATCGGGAGACTGGGTTCTTTGTCAAGCACTGCCTTTCTTCCAAAACATCCTTGCTGCCATATGCCTGCACCCAGCCAGCTGCAGACTTCATAAGAGAGCTCTTATTCACCCTGCACAATGCTTTACAGGTTTGCCACGGGGGTCGCTCACTGTGAGCCACTGATGTCGCCACCAGCCCCGACTGGAGGCTGACAGCAGCGGAGCAGCAGAGGCTGTCAGAGAGGCATGGAGGGAGGCCAGAAAGAACAGGGCTTGGCCACCTCCTTGCCTCCCTCAGTGATTCTTCTGCTTGGAGGGGCTCCGAGGCCTGCCTGCTGTTGTTACATACATGGAAGAAGAGGAGAAATGAAAAATGAGCATTTATATGGAGACCGCTGAATGACTTCTTCCCTATTTACTCTTGTTCCCCACCTCATTATTTGTGATAATTCTGCCGTTCGAGCAGGGCAACCATCAGTTTTTGCAATATATTTTGAATACTTTGTGCAATTTATAAAATGCAAATGAAACAGAGGCCATGCATGTGATGCAGTGGGTGTAAGCATTTATCCAAGGAGAAATGGGACTAGCTGGCTGATTAAGTCATTTTTATTTTTATTTTTATTTAAGGAAAACAGCTACTCCACTTCCCCAACCTAGATCTGTCTAGTGTCTTTGTTTTGTTTTTGAATCTGTATCCACTATGTGTAGGAGAAACGGCTACCCAAATTTGTGTGTTTCTGTGGTGCTGGAAACACGGAGGAGAGAGGAGCACTCACCACAGTGAAATCTTAGAAGGTACAGGACCAAATCTGGAGTTGTCACCACAGCAATCAGCTTCCATCCAACTGAAGTCTTGGAGGCAGGGGAGTATTTGCCTTTCCTCTGCCATCCCTCTCTCATAAACAGAAAATGACAGAGATTGGCAGAAAAAGGAGGGTACAGTAGAAATTTGCTCTTTGAGATGCTGGAATAATTTTCTTCTTTGATAGCCACTGAAATGAGCTTTGAACAATCAACTCCTGTACACTGGATTTAGAGCCATCCAATGAATTCATGCACTGTAGGAAGTGAAGTTCCTATGTGATCTCCCAACAAGTGATGAACAACAAAGGGCTGGATCTTTTAATTGCTCATTTCCTGATGAATAACACTTCAAGAATTTCTATTTTTAAGTGCAGGTATTCTGTAGGTGTAAAACTGAAAGGACAGGGGGCATTCTTGAAATATTTTCAGTTCTTGCTCTACTTGTTAAGTTGGGTCTTTTTCTTTTCTGACTCAGGGGGATAAAAATCTTTTTTTTTACTTCATTACTAGCCCATCTTTTTAACTTTTCAAGCTGTGTATAAGTGTGGAGTCCACAGGAAGGAGAACTGTGCTCAGATGATCACCATTTACACCCCTTCCTCAAACCCCTTCCCAATGCTAGCAAGATGGTTTATTTAGTAGGGAATAAACTGCAATTGAAAGAGACTTGGAAAATACAAGGTGGGTACTTTAATGGAAAGGTTAATAACAACAGGAGTTAGTTTGTTAAAATTCTCAATGTCTAAATGTGCATCTTTTCCACACTGAAGACAGCAAGTGTCTATGCCTTTGTCTTTTACATGATCCCTGCCAACCATGATTTGGAAATGAGCATCAAAATATAGTGCATGAACACTTAGAGTCATACAGTCACAGAAGTACTGCAATTGACACTTCTGAAACAATGACAGCATTTCAGACTGAGCAAGACCTGTCAGAACAAACAAAATTTAGAAAATCAGCAAGGATAGCAGAAGGTAAAGACAATAACAAAAAAATGAAAGAGAATGAAAGAGACTTTTAAATCATTCTCTTAATTTAAAATTATCCAAGTCTAAAAGGTGCAGCATCAGCAGCACAGTAAAGTAGTTGTAAGCTAAAAATGCACTGCCTGCACAAATGCAACAAAATGGTGTGTGTTCCCTCCCCATCTCTATCTTCTGGAGGAGGGGAGAGCAGTGGAGGAGCAAAGCACTCTGGGAAAATCCAGAAATACACTGCTGAACTCAAGAAAGCCGCACTGGAGAAATACAGATATTTCAGGTCACTAATCCCTAATCAAGGCTGAAAATATCACTTCAGAGTTGTGACGCATTTTATAGCAGCATGTTAAAATTAGTATTATGAACACTCAAATTACAGCAGCTTTGCCTAGAGTTCTGTTAATGAATGTATGTGAAACGTAGTACTAAAGTCCTGTGTTACATACACATGCACACACTCTTGTCAGCTAACCTATAAACATTATGCACACTAAATCCAAAGTCACAGTCCGGGTCTATTTTTTGCCATTCTTCCCATAAGAGAAACTAAAAATAGGCCCATGGGAACCATGCATGGGACTCTACTCATCAAATGTTTAACTCTTACAGTAAAAATTGCCTAGCAATGTTTTTGAATGGAACGTTTAAGGAGTTTTCATTATACATATGTATAATATATTTATATATCTATATACACATATGTATACACACACACCTTCACAGAGTTAATGATATCCCTGAGAAACTGTGGATGCACACAGTTGACTAGCTGCATACATCTCTGAAGTTTGTTTATATATTATTTATGAAGCTAAAAATAAAGACCTGGGAAAACCTGGGGCATGACTTCCTGCAGCTCTCAACTCCTACTCAGAGGCACAGGGTGGGGGGCGGGAGGGGGGAACCAACTCTTCTGAAGAATTGCTGCTGTGCTATTGAGCAAGGTTACATGGTCAGATGTCAAAGAATATTGCTGCTATGCTGCAGAAAGGAAGAGCTGTTCAATTTAAAATGAACGATACACCAGTAAGGAGGAAAAAAAAAATCTTGCATATGCAGCACCTGCTGTCTGTGCTGCAAGGTCTTTTTCATGCAGTATCCAGGGCAGCCAAATTGCAGGAAGATTATCCTGAAACGCTGCAAGTAGCAAACATGCAGAGAAGGTTGTTAAAACCGGCACCTGCCCCTGCTGTTCCTCCAAGAAATGCTGCCTTGGTGTTAGGATAGAAAATCTGCCTCTTGCTACGTCTAACCCATCAGAAAGGGCACTTAAAGTTCCTGGCTGCAGCAATCTGTGGGAAGCATATGGCAGCAGGCGCAGATGGCAGCGTGCACAGGTTTGGGCAGCTCAGAACGCGCAGTACTGAATTTTCCAGTGAAGAGAACAAATATTGGGAGACATCACGTAGAGGCTGAACTGACTTCTCCAAAGCCCATGGTGTTTATTCTTTGGGGCCAATGCTTCGAAGAAAACCACTGTGAGATTTTTGCAGTAATGTTCAGCACTAAAATGACTTGAAAGCTCTCCTGTACTTTTGTAGAAAATTACCCAAGCATTTGTTACATCCTAGCATCACCCATTCCACTTTGGTTTTATTTCCTTTAATTCATTAGCAGTGGTGCTCAGTGCTTAGAGATTGCTGGAATGCTCTTTTTTGGATTTTTAAATACTTTTGAGAAGATGAATAAAAAGCCTTATCTCCCTGATAAAATAAGGAAATGCATAGCAAAAAGTCCCATCATCTGCTGTGAAAGCTGAAAGTCACTGCCTGGATAAAAAGCCTCAGCATCTCAACTCTAGTCATGCTACACCCACTGCAAGCAGCTGCAAAGTGATGAGAACTTGAGGAATGTGAGGGGTGAGGGAGTCATCCTGGGAAGAAGCGTGCAATATCAAGCATTTGGGGAATGTGCGAGTTTGAGATCCACAGTGGTACTCAGCAAAGAGCTGCATTTAGCCTGATTGTGGTGGGAAACAGTGGAGCGAAAAAGAACTTGAGCCAGCATGGTGCAGTGGGTGACAAGAGAAGGGAGTAAGTATGTGTGGACTGGGGTCTTCAATAAAATGTGCTACTGGGAGCTCTATAACACTGAGAGCAGGCCAAGGACCAAGAACCAAGGTTAGAAATCGGAGCCAGGAAAAACAGTGGTAAGATGTGTCAAGAGCAGTGAGACCTGAAGAAGCATGCTGAAGCATCCACCTAACAGAATGAAAACCCTTTTCCAATGTGAGGCCACTCGCTACAAGAAGGACATGGAGGTGGTCGAGCGAGTCCAGAGAAGGGCAACGAAGCTGGTGAAGGGTCTGGAGAACAAGTCTTAGGAGGAGCGGCTGAGGGAGCTGGGACTGTTTAGCCTGGAGAAGAGAAGGCTCAGGGGTGACCTTATTGCACTCTACAGGTACCTGAAAGGAGGCTGTAGCGAGGTGGGGGTTGGTCTATTCTTCCACGTGCCTGGTGACAGGACGAGGGGGAATGGGCTTAAGTTGCACCAGGGGAGGTTTAGGTTGGATATTAGGAAGAACTTCTTTACTGAAAGGGTTGTTAGTCACTGGAATAGGCTGCCCAGGGAAGTGGTTGAGTCACCATCCCTGGAGGTCTTTAAAAGACGTTTAGATGTAGAGCTTAGGCATATGGTTTAGTGGAAGATTTGTTAGTGTTAGGTCAGAGGTTGGACTCGGTGATCTTGGAGGTCTCTTCCAACCTAGACTATTCTGTGATTCTGTAAGCAAGACCACACGCCAGAAGGCAGTATGGAAATCCAGTCCTTCTGAATTACTGTCTCACCTAAAACATGAAAAACTTAGGAATGAAAAATAAAAATAAATGCTGAGAATGAAGGAAAATCCACAGGGAAATCTTTAATTTAAAAGTCCAATTTTACTTCATGCTTCCTTCTATCGCACAGCTTACAGCTTAATGAAGCGAAAAAAGTATTTCACTACAGAGTCCTTTTTTTTTCCTTCAGCACACAGAATGGCTGCTGCCTACAAATGCTTTTGAATGAGCAGCTGCATTTTCTTCAGTATGTATAGTGTTAAGATGTCTTAACTCTAAGCTATGGAAATTTTCCTATCTGTTCTTTGTTATTTTTTACTTTTAACATTCATAACCACAGTATCTGAAAGCTCTGGAAATATTTATTGGAATAAGACTTCCTTAAGGAAGAGGGCTGAGACAAAGATTGTCAGGTCAAATATATCTACTAATTTGAAAGGTACAGTACGAGAAAACTGAGGCCTATTTCTGAGAATTTTTTATATTATATAACACTTTCCACATTCAAAACACTTCCCATTGATCTCTGAAAGCATTCAGTAAATAAGATAAGGCAGTCATAAAAACAAACAAACAAAAAACAGGAACTTGCTTATAAAAATCTGGATTTTAAACAAATTACCTAGTACTGCACAAAAAGTCAGCAATCTAGGGCATCATTCACCTATCTTAACCCTGATTTTTTTCCTTCTGCAATCTCCTGACTCATTCTCTAAACACATTCTGACAGCCTCAAAAATGTGATCCAAGAAAATACTGCTTCCCTCAGTAGAGAACACAGATTTAATTTACACCCAACACAGGTTTATTCTGTGAAATGACTGGATCGAGGAAGATATAAGAAAAGAAATATACAGACATGTGTAGGAGATGCATATATTTTAAAGGCTTAGGACACAGGGTGAACAAGAAGAGGGTGGTGGAGGGGAAAGTAACACAGGCTAGTTAAGCTCATGCAGGCTACCATAATTCTAGCCTGCTCCTCATTTCTGCAAGCTCAATAAACCCTTTTATATATTTTTTTTCTTATTTTTCTTATTTTTTTTTCCCAGTGGAGTTTTATGAGGTATACAGTCAGAAATGTGAGATCTGTCTTTGTTTTTGCTTTGAGTTTCATGAATATTTAAAAGCAGCAGCAAGTGAAATCATCCAGTGCGAATAGGCTCAGAAATAGCGTCTTGTTAAACTATAATAAAAAATCACTTTAAGCTCAGATTTTTTCTTTCTTTCTTCCTTTCTTCCTTCCTTCCTTTCTTCAGTTAGACAAGATGACTTTTATTTACCTGATTCAGTAGAAACATTAGTCTCTAAGTGAAGGAAGAAACCAACCCTTCAATCATAGGCTTGTGTAACCACATGCTCTCTTTAAGAAGGAAAGAAAAAAGTTAAACACCTCTCATAGCTTCTAACTGTATTTCTTCACTGAAGACCAATATTGTATTGCTAACAATCTATTTTCCTGGGACTTTGTTTTTAACCTAATCATTTGTAAACTTGAGCATTCAGGAGTGCTCTCCCAGAGATTTTTCTGACACGCACTGTTATTCAGTTATTTGTACTGTCTATATAATTTAGTTCTTTAGAGCAAAGGAAAACAAAGTGAGAAAAAATGTTATAATGAAGCCTGGCTATGGTTGAATGGGCAGTTGCATTTTAGGCTACCTCTTTATCAGAGCTCTAATTTAATCAAGGATGGTGATGTTTGTGCTCAGGTCAAGGGAAACAGAGAGGGAACGAACATTTGTGTGTTCAGCTGGTACAGCATCAGCTAGCTGAATTCATACAGACTGCAAAAACAATAAAGTTTTAAAATTCAGTTTGATTTTAAGCCTTCCAATAAGTGACTTCTCCCCCCTCCTGCCATCCCATTCACAGATTTTTTTTTATTATTTTTTTTACAGCAAAAAAGACTGTGAGGCTTGTACATATTCCAAGTTTCAAGAAGAAAATCTAAAAAATAAGAAAATAACTAATTACAAAGAGGATCTTCATATTGAAGCATAACACCATCCTACACCACCCTTTTAGTAGTTCTACCTGGTCAATATGAAGAAACCTGTTTTATTAAAAAAGTATGTTTTCATATTCCTCATAAGACTCTCATTTTTTTCTTACAATCAGAAGCTACAGGATTTGAATTCAAACCAGTTTTCACTTTGCACCCACTTGCAAAGACTAACTGTATACACCTCTACATATATATCATAAAATAGATGCTTAGTATAAGCATGCCTCAAAAAAAAAAAAAAAAAAAAAAAAAAAGACTTTTCAAAAGCGTATAAATCTTTGATCTTTGGCTACATATGTTCAAGTGCCAAGAATTACCTATGTCTGAAAATTTGAATTCTATCCAATATCAAAGTTTTTTCTAAATAATAATAATAATAATAATAAAGGAAAGGCAGTGTAGAGACTGGGCAGAAATCTCTCCTGCCTCTTCCTCCTCTTGTCTACACCTACACAGCCAGGGCAAAATTCTAGCAAGAAGTAAAGAATTGGGACTAGGAATAAATATATCATGTTTTTCTACAGCATTACTTAAAGCTCATTATTTAAAGCTTCACTGTGCTTTGGACAGCTTGAAGGAGTACAAATAAATTAAGCAGTATCTTTTGATTACTGCCATGGGCATGGTGATGTCACACAAGTCACATCTGGCTAGCCAAGGTCAGCTTGCACATTTTAACATAAGTAAATTCTATAATGCAAAAAATCTGCTCAGCAGAGGCCACCCAGAATTATTTCCTTGATTATTTCCTGTGTAAAAGATACAAAAGGTCTTGACTCCTGATAATTATAAATTCTCTGGAGAAACACAAAATCTTAAGGGCAAGAAATCCTTTTCAGGCTGAAGATGAGGAACATTTTATTTTCCTGCTTCAAGACCCAACGGAGAAGCTGCAGTAGGTAAGTATGTACTGCAGGGCTGCCACTGTAGTGATTTTCTAAAGATTGTTTTAAATTTTTCCCAATGAATTGCCTTGTGATGTTGGGATGAAACAACAACAACAACAACAAGCATTCAAAGCAGCCAACCATACATCAGTACTTATCTTGTCAGGAGAGATCATACGTTCCAAAATTAACATTTTTCTTCCCTCTCTCAGGTTTCACAGAAGTGGGGGGGGGGGGAATCTATCAAGAGTTTGTGAAACAAAACAAGGTAAGGCTGAATGTTTTTGGCTTTCATCTATACAGTGACACGTACAGGCTATAAACAGTCCTTCATTTCTTTTGTCCAAGTCTGGAGCTAGTCAAGAGTGAAATTTGAAAAACACTACTTCCACCTTTTTATTCATTACATCACTAAATATGACTCTACAAGCAAAGGAGCCTACATGATGCAAGCTGAAGCTCTTTGGAGAGGGAGACTGTTTCTTTTGGACTTCCTTACAAGTTTCTGAGGCCAACAGCACAGTTGAAATTCATCCGTTTGAAAACCCAAACATGGCATTTTCTTATTCAAATGCTCTATCTAGCACCAGCCCCCCGAGGAGGAGGGAAAAAGAGAGATTCTTCTCATCTTTCTCTAATTTTCATTTTTTTTCTTCCTCTTCTCCCCTTCTCCTCCCCCCACAAAAGAACAGGAGAAACCTCCTCCCTTCCCTCCTTTTTGTGGGCAGGGATCAGGAAATAGGAACCTGAAGCAGTTTCCCAGCCCATTCTAAACATGTGGGCAGCCTGTTAACTTCTCCAGCTCTCTAGCTGGCTCTTTTCCATAATGAGTTCAGAAAACACAGAGCCATCCCCAAATATTACAAGCACCAGACTGTTCTGCTTCTGCAGACTCCATCAGTGAAAATGATGAAGCAAGACAGGAAAATATCCCTCCTTCCCCTACCTTTCATTTATAATTGACCTCTTTGATCCTCTCCCTGGAAGGGTCTGAACTTTTCCTTGAGGTAGGCCAGCCTAATGACAGGAAAAACAAAAACTCAATATTCACTTCAAGAAATGTCAAGGGTAAAATAATGCAGTCCCTGAGCGAAAAGTGAAAGGGGAAACTTAGGAGCAGTAAGGCTCCCAGTCTTCTAAAAGAGAACAAATCCATGACAATGTTGTCTTTCTTGCAAGCAAGCAAATCTCTCTGCAAATTTCTAGACTATTCAACCAGTAATTTTGAATCTTACTTGCTAGAGAAACAAGTAGCAACAACAACAACAAAAATAGTACTGTTTTGTTGTTGTTATTGTCTTTTTTTTTTTTTTTTTTTTGCCACTTTTTCTAGAAGGAACATGAGGCTTCCATGAGATAAGAGCCTGGGAGTACTCTTCAATGGCACACAAGACACAAGGAGGTAGGAAAAAAGAAAAAAAGAAAAAAAAAAAAAAAAAGATCAAGTCTTCCTAGTACCACAGAGCTAACTAAAATCAATACATTTGTCTAATATATTTTATCAGTTGTATTACTGTGCAGGGACAACAAACATGGAGATACACAGAGCTATTTCCTTGCTGTGTTGGACTTCCAGAGAGCAGCTCACCACAACCGCAGAACACACGCAGCCATAAAGGCCCACAATACTAGCTAAAAATTTGGGGTTAACATGCATAATGACAAAGGCCAGAAGAAGCTGGTGCATCACTGCCACATTTCAATACGAATACATGCACTCCCAAAGCACCAAACACTGTAGCATTTGGTTACAGCCTGAAGCTTAAAGCAACAACTTGCACCACCAACCATTCAGCATTCTGGAATCTCACTTCTTGCAAATAAAATTTTTAGCTCCTATCAATGTAAAGAAAAGTCTTGCTCTCTGAATTTAAGGCTGAATCCATCGAGCTTAGAAATCCCAAAGTTTTTTTTTTTTTTTTTTTTTTTTTTTTTTTTTTTTTTTTAAGAAAACAGCACAATTAAAAGATTATGGGTGAATCTCAGTTTGGATTAAGTAGGAGTTTATTAAATGCTGAGAACCCACTTAAATATGTAATTTATTAAATATCAAATAATTTAGATTGAAAAGGACCTCTGGAGGTCTTCCAGTCCAAGTGCCTGATCAAAGCACAGATCACTACCAATGTTAAGTTAACTCAGGCTTTTGGTCCAGGTAAGCTTTCCATCTCCAGGGTAGATGTGCCACAGGTGTTCCAGTGTTTTAACTACGATTAACGTGAAAAATTCTATCTATCTGATTTTCTCTTGCTCTAATCTCTTCTTTCTCTTGTCTCTGGAACCTTGTCATATATATCTTTGAGATAAACCTGGCTCCACTTTCCCTATAATCCCATTTTAGGAAGCCTGAAAAGAGCAAGAAAATCACAGCCAAATTCTTCAGACTCTTCTCCCAGCCTTGGTGGCCCCTCTACTGACCTAATCCTGCTCATGGAAACTTCTTGCACAAACAGCACATCACAGCAGCCTTAGGAGCCCTGGAGGGAAGGATCACTTCCATCAGCTGGCCAGCTATGATCTTGCAAGGGCAGGAGGATCCTGGTGAGCCTCCACAGCCGGGTGGTGCCATGCTGACTCAGGGTCTGGCCTGACTCACTGCTGACTCATTTGCCTGGAACTATTGGTGCCTTCTGAGCTAATCAGTCAAGAGTGCTAATGGACTGCTGAAAAGGATAAGTTGCTACTTTTGTCCTAATTAATGTACCATGATTAACAGTATTCTACCTACTACTAATACCAGAGCACTTTGAGTGCACCAGAAGTGACTGATACAGTATTTATGACAACTGTCACAGAATAGGTTTGCTTAAAAGGAAAGACCAAAAAAAAAAGTGTCAGGATTGGACGTAACAATGTCATCTATGCAACAACAAAAACTTTCCATAAGAAGAACACGTAGCCATAAGGCTGACAGCTGTTCAACAGATATTGGACTAATACCACAGTCCGATGAAAATCTATCCTTTTAAATGAAAGTGTTTCTTATTGCTACAAAATAAAAGACAACCAGTACCCTGAAATAAACCTCAGGGTTTATTTCCCTCCTACCTTATATTTATTTCCCTCCTACCTTAAACCTCAGGGTTTATTTCTCTCCTACCTTAAATATGCAACAAAACAAGAAAGCTACAGCAACTATTCATGAAACAGAATATTTGGTTTCCAGCATACAGCCCCCAACTCTGCACTCAATCACAATTTTGAACTTGTCATAGCATGAATCAAGATGAAACACTTAAATTTGAAAAGTAAATGCAATTATAGTCAAGGAAGAAAGCAAGTGTTCAATCTACTGGCATCAGAGCTCCATCTACCTTCCTCCCTTCCAGAGCAGGCCCAGCTTGCAGAGCAAACTGCAATGTATTTATGCTCCCAGCTGTATCTTCCTAAACAGAGCCATACCGCTTTAGCTGCACTAAGGCAAGCATCTTTTTGTACTATGTGGAGAACGTGCATGCAAGGCTTCAACATCCTTCCAAAGAATGTCTCTCTTAGGTATCGGGTACAGTGTAACACTGTCTTTATTGTCTGAGTCTTTCCTTCCAGAATGCCAAATATATTTTGAGGTTCTCTAATCACTTAGGAAGACAGATAAAAACAGAAACAAACAAACAAACAAGCAAACAAACAAAAAAACACTTAAAAGTTAGAAGAGAAGATCTTTCCTTTTAATTTTTATACGCATAGAAAAAATACCTCTGACACAGGAGAAAGGCTACCATATAAGAAGAGAAGTGCTGTGCTTTCTTAACAGCAAAGACTTGAGCTACAGCCTGTTATTGATGTCTTTTTGTGCATACTATTCACACAGAGACTCTTGGAGAAGGAGAACGGCCTACCATTTTCATACGGATGCAATCTAGGTGAAGTTTTGTGTATTTCAAGTGATGATAGGCATTATCCACTGAGGACTTATACTTCAGGTCTACTTCAACCAGATTTTTTTTTCTTTTTCCCATTGCTCCCATAGTACTTGAAATCAATTATGAGCAATACATGCTTCAAATCTAACCAGCAACAGAAATATTAAAAACAAACAAACAAAACAGCAAATGTCCAAGCCAAGTGACTATCAGTGGCTGTCTTGGTATGGACTACTTTCCAAGCCCTAGTGAGAAAGACCATTTAACAACTCATAAAATCATTGACCAATCACCAGAAGAAAGACTGAAGTATAGGACATTCAAATGATATTTTGCAGGCAGATACACTTTGCCTGTGCCTCTAGGCAAAAGAAAGAGTAATGCAGTTTCTTTTTAGTGTAACGTCAAATCCATGTTTAAAAGGTGGCTTAAATTAATCTCTTTTACTCTGTTCTAAAATGCAATGGAAATTCCCTGACACTTGGCGTCTCAACTGAGAGAGAAATAGGAAACAGCTGAGCAATGGTAACTTTTTAAACTGATATGCTGAACAGTGAGTAAGCAAGCATCAGACTGTGTTCCAACAGAAAAACAACAACAACAAAACACCTTTGCTATCTGATCAGTCTTTGGCCTTCTGAACTGGCTAGTATAGAGAAGCAGCTGGTAGTTATCACTAAGCTGTGTGACTGTCATGTAAAGCAGATCCTCAAAATGGTGGAATTCACACGGGATAGGATCAATCAATTTAACTTTTAGTCAGGCACAG
This sequence comes from Oxyura jamaicensis, assembly GCF_011077185.1. Taxonomy (NCBI): domain Eukaryota; kingdom Metazoa; phylum Chordata; class Aves; order Anseriformes; family Anatidae; genus Oxyura; species Oxyura jamaicensis. Next base: position 67,786,628 of record NC_048893.1, on the reverse strand, counting down.
CCTGATGGTTGGCTGGATTTCTTCCACAGAGGGCAGAATATTGTGGGCACCTTCAAACAACTGACTGAGCCCACAGATCCTAGAGAGGATTGGGTGGTTCCAATTTTTTTTTTTTTTTTTTTTTTTACTGTAACTATTGAAGAGTTCTTTTAAAATTAATATTAACGTGACATCTTAATGACATTTTTAAACTGAACTGTAACAAAATTGCCAGAGTTAAAAGCCAGAATATGAGTATTTCCTAGACTTTCTCCACAAAACTGTCAACATTCTTCACCTTATATAGCAAAATGCCTGATAATCTTAAAAGAATGAACTGATATTCTATTTAAAATAGTAACGTCAACGTGATAACTCCCAAGCTGACCATATCCCCCAGACCAGGTTGGATTGGTGCTTATTTCCTTTGTACTTTATCCTTAAACTGAAATTCTACTTGTCAGATCTTTTCCCCACATCCCTGAATCTTCTGCATAAAACAGTGCCCTCATATATATGATGTACTGATAGAACCTGATGAATAATTTTGTTCTCCATATTGAACAAAATAAACAAAGCTCCTGGCATCATTCATTGAAATCTGTATTTCAAAAATCTCTGTTTTATATATATATATGTATATAGATATACACACGTATATCATGTATATCACATAGATATACACATGTATATCTATATACATATATTATATATATATTTTGCAAAGCAACTGTAGCTTTTAAATGCAATGCATGACACCACAGTGGTGCACACTCTCGTTACAGACTTTTTTTTTCTTTCAAATACATCACGTATTACAACATATATCCCAATGCTGTATAGTTCTCACTTCAAGCAAAGCAGAGAGATGATCATTGACGTGGTCATCCAGAAATTTATTATACTGCCAGTCTAACTGCCAAGAGGAATCTGCTTTCCACACAGATCCACAGTATCTTTCTTGTAGATCAAACAGGCCAATAGTAGCTTCCAGGTCAGGTTATTTTAGGTACTCCAAGCCCAAATCAATTATCATCTTGGATATTAAAAGCAAAGCAATGATTCAACACTCTATTGAAAACCAGTATAAAGAGGATAAAAAATGACTCACACCTTTATGGCACTGCATATTGTGGAGGAGATGTACTCTAATAATTGAAACTGAATGTTTCTTAAATGCAGGACATTTTGTTTCTAAACTAACTGCAGCACTGCAGTACAGCTGAGCGATCAGGGGAGTGAATAACTGAAGACAGATTATGATCTGAGAAGAGGGACCTGAGGATCAGTTATTAGGAGATGACACGTTGTTTAGACACACCACTGATCAATGACTTGAGGAGGCATTTATCATTCCTACCTGTAGATGTGTATCATATAGATATCCAGATCCATGCTACTTCTTGAGACATTGCCATCATAAGTCAAATGGAGAGAATCGGGCACATTTCCATGTTATCTCCAATAGCGAGATGAAGTATGTCACAGAGCAGGTCATAAAGACTTGATTGATGGAAATGCCTTTTTCCCTCCATTGAACATGAAAGAAGTTTTGGCAGTCAGCTCAAATGCAGCTCATTTTGTCAGGCAAATCCCATCTTTATAATCACAACAAGGTATCCAGAAACATAGCTGGAATTGAACTGTCATGGACATGTGCTGGCAACCAAAGGAGTATATGCCTTCTGTACAAAACCCTTTTCAAGAGTACTTCCCTCTCTTCAACACAACCTTTTGCCACCCTCATCTTTTACACCAACCAGTTACCATTTTTCCCTTAGCAGATCCCATTCCAAGACTGGGCCAACTTCCTAGTATTTGTTTGCTATAAAGATAAGCAGGGTTTGCTAAGTACATACATGTCTCCTTTTGTGCACACAGGTGATAATTCATTTTGCCAGGCTAACTTGCCAACCAGTAAAACACAGATACTGAAGACTACCAGAAAGGAAACTTCTAGGTGGTGGTGAAACTACTAGCAGAAACACTGCTCTTCATTATTTTGGGGTGGGAGGTGTAGTGGTGGTGGATGAGGGTGGGAAGCAGGGAGCTGGCCACTTCTGTAGAGAAGGTTCAAATCTTTTTAGCATATTGGATCACTGCTACTATCCCTTTCTGTTGGTATCTGAAAACATCATGTTGATTACTTAGCAATGAAGTACCTATGTATTTACCATATGGTTATTAAATAATTCATTATAATGTTTAGAATAGCACATAGCTTTCAAGTGGCAAGGTAAGGATTATCCCATAACTGATGAGGCTGTTGTAGACACTTAACACGCAATGCCAGATAGATGTGTCTGACAGGCAGCAATATAAGGACTCATAGCATCCCTGATTTCCCATACTGATGTTTTTGCCAGTAAAGAAATTCTTCTAAATGAAATAAGGCCAATAAAGAAACCAACATTTCTAGAAGTCTAGCCTTTAAGGGAAAAAGAAAAGCTGGGAAAGTAATTTTTTTAATATGACTGGGTGACATCTTAAGACTGGACTGTGGTGCCAATGAATTGGGTATTGATGATTTGTTGGATGAATAAGCTGTATTACATCACAAAGAAAATAAAGAAGTGCTTAAATAGAATAGTCAATCAGGATTTTAATGCACATTGGAGGGCTCCGTTTGTATGTGCACATTCATGGACAAGCACACACTGACTAGCAGAGGCTTAGAAACAGAAAAGCGCTCATACATATATATGGTTCTGTTAAACAGTGCCACAAAGAAGTGCAAAAACAAATATAGTAAAATATATGGAAGGACTCAATATGCTGAACAAAATAAAAGCACAGACAGGTTGGAATGAATCCCACTAAAACAGAATTCATTCCTGAGGTATTCATTTCAATGGAAATATGCTTTCTCTCTTATTGAATTTAATAAGATCTGCCAGTTATTACAAATACAGAAGAAACAGCTACCCTGAGAGGCTGAGCCAGTCAAGAACATTAAATTCCACAAGTCTCAGAAGGTTTGTCATTTATAATAAAAGGCTCAGACACTGTCTTAGCAATCAAAGTGATTCATAATAACTATTACACTGTACATCTAAGAATGCTGGAAATAGGATGTAGGAACTCGCCAGCTCACAGGTATCAGGTCAAATCTACCCCAGGTCACAAGCAGCCAAAATCATTACCAGACTGATAACCATTTTGTGGCTCCTGCAAAACAAGTTAGGTAAGTCTACACCATATAATTACAACATTGTGCAAGCCTACAGGAGCCAGCTCAGGTACGGGAAGCTGCCTCGCCACGTCAGTGTGGTACAGGCAGTGTCCAGGCTAATTAGCACCTGCTCGGGGCACAGCTATGCTGCTTCCAAAACCACAGCTGTATTCCTGCATGGCACTTCACCGTCTAGACACACAAGCACATTCAAAGCTAGCTTTCCTGGCCAGCCCCCCACAGCTCAGAGCAGAAAGGTATCTAGATCATTAACAGCCCTCACTGCATTTGCCCTGGCTCTGCTCAGGAGCCCTGACCCAAGCAAGCATGCAGAGGACGCAGTGGACGTGAACCCAGCCTGTGACACTTCCCCAAAATGCCCTCTGCAAAACAGGCATATGATACAGCACAGCAATGAAAACACAGCTGTTCAAACTTGCTCCAACTTCCCAGTGTTGCAGTAAGACGTGCAGTAAGTCTGTGCTGCTGGCCAGCCAGCTTTCATGACGGCTACAGATCCTAAGTAACACCTGTAAGAGGCATGATAACTTCTCTGCTGGAAATTTTAAAAAATGTTGCTGTTCTACTTTACATTATAAAAGGCAGGAAATAGAAGGTAATACTGTGGGCATACAGGAGTGCCTCAGGCAATTTCAATTAAACTATGTGTTGTGATATCCTTACAAGAAAAATTCCAATTTAGCAGTTGACAATTGTTAAGAAACCAAACAGTGTGGTATGTAACTGTGGTACGTAACTTGTCATTCTTTGCTCTGGCCATTTTATTGCATGCTAGATTTCAAAGCAAAGGACAATTTCCTTTCTGCTCTCTGTTGGTAATGATGCAAATGTGGTAATGATACAATATTGACCATTTCAACTAATGAGCCCTCAAAACTGAGGAAGAGCAGACATTTGCTCGCTCTACTGAGCAGTGGAGTAAAGCAACAGATGACAACCTTATGTCTCAGTGTCTTGTAGCACATCTCTTAATAACAAAGATGAAGATGACACTCAAAGTGACAGCACACATTTATGCCATTAAAAATCTCACATCTCATGCTCTCTAAAAGCAGTTAAAAAAAACAACATTTCAAATGATGAGTACAGCAGGAGTCAGGAAGTAATGATGTACCCTGCCCTAATAATAGAAAGGCATTTCAAACTTTGAGCAAAAAAGAAATCAATACATATTGTAGCCATATTTTAATAATTGATTTCTATATGAAACTTAATCATAACATAAAATCACACCTTTAAATATTTGTAAGATGAGCTTTCTTTTTAAGAACATACTTATGGCTCCTAGACTCAAATAAATTACTCATCTTTGCACCCAGAGCTTCAGAATTTTAGCTAAATGAATATGAATATGTAACTAATTGTGATTAAAATTAAGCAGTAAATAAGGTAAAAAAAAAAAAAAAAAAAAAAAAAAAGAAAGAGTAAAGGTCCAATAGAAATTTGGGAAAGACTAGTGTTTTAGAAGATTTAATCAGAAATCTTAAAGTTTTACCTCCCACTATTTCTACAGCATATTACTCATTTTCTATCTTGAAGTCGAACAGCTGCTTCTAAAACTTCACCTGCTGTGTTTTTTTGTTGTTTTTTTTTTTTTTTTAAAAAAAAGGGCTTGCATCTCTCTTTCTGATTTTTAACTCCACTGTAAAAACAGTTTCCTACATCCAGCTCTAATTGAAAAGGAGAGCATTTATCTCAGCACTTCTTAAAGGAATACTTATGGTAAGCTTCATCCAAAAGGAAAGTTCAAAAGGGTCAAACTACAAATCATTCACATGGATGCAAAGAGAGACAAAATAAAGTACTCATGAATTTGATAAGCTGCATATGTACATGTGAGTGTATTCTTTCCAAATTTGCTTTAATCTGGGTAGCAAAATCACAGTGTAAAGAATTTTCGAGATTGGTCATCAACACATATATATGCATAATTATACCAAGAGAACTAAGCAAGATACATATTGCCAGTCCATGTAGAGGTGGACAGTGGGAGGTTTATTTCAAAGATAAGGCTGATACCACTCTTCTCTCAACCACCTCTTTCTGCTTCATATATTTCTCTAACAAAACTTAAAATCAATTTATGATTAAAATGAGCAAGAGCCAGCTACAACCTGTCATGTGGAATCAGATTCAGTGGTCTTGATTGCTCGAACTTATGCTGCTATGCTGGGGGTCACAGCATGGTCACCTCTAAATCAAATGATGACTGGCACGAATATCCAAGTTACCTAAGGTCATGTACCCCTGCCTCAGATCAGGACCACTTACAGTGTTGACGTTCTTGGCAGATGCTCAGTTACGTCTGTCTGACAGCACTGCTTCCAGTGCCAGTGCAAGCAATCCCATTCACTACTAATTTACACAATAGATTATTATTTCCTCTTTGTGGGAGCCTTTTAAAGACTCATGTTACCCCTCAAGCTTTTTTTTTTTTTTTGACTCAGCTTAAATTCTGTCAATCTTTCTGATTGATGATCCTTATGGGTCCCTTCCAACTTGGAATATTCTATGATTCTTCAGAGGTCATGTTTTCTTTATATCCAGTCATTTTAAGTACTTGCCTCTGGACTTGGGTTTATGTCTTTCCTGGAGCATAGGGCCCGAATTAGACAGAGTCCATCTGAAGCCAAATAACTTCAGAAAAAGCAGAAAGGTTATGTGATTTGTCTTGCTGACACAACAGTTTAGTTTAGGTATTCATTATGGCACTAACCTTTTTCACAACCACATAACATTATTTTTCCAAGTGCAGGCTGTGATCCACAATAAACCCAGATATTTTTTTTCTAAATAGCTGTTCTGAGCAAATTGTTCCCTGTCCTCATTACTGTTTAGCTACAGTAATCTGCATTTATCAAACTGAGCTGTGATTCACTTTCCACACTGCAACTGTAACCTGCCCAGATCAATTTTGAAATTTAAACCTGGTCTGCAAGGGATTGACGGTCTCTCTTAACTTCATTTGTTCTTCCAATTTAATGAACATTCTCTTATGTCCATCATTTACATAGTTTGTGAAAACACTGAACACCTACATCAACTGCTGCTTTCTTCCTTTTATCCGTCTAGGTGCTTAAATATCCTTTGACTCCTTTGTTGCAGTGTATTTTTGAGAAGTGAATGTCTAAAACTTCTTACCTCGTCTACTTGCCCTATCTTCAAATACAGATGCTAACATTAATCTACAGGTCTGTCTCACCTGTGGTCACAAAAATGGTTTCTAACACCCCATCATATCTGAGCACTAAATTTATCAAGTCAAGTTTACCTCAAAAAATCTGAATGATCTCTAATTACATAATGGTGTCATCTGTGCTCTCATCACATTAATTGCGTGAACCATCTTCCATGCAACTGACCTTTTTCAAAAACACAGTCAGAGTAAATTTCAGAAATCCTGGCAGTGTCTATCAAGTGCTCTGCCATTCCACAAAGAAGTGGATTGACTCTTTAGTCTCTCTGAACACTTAACAATCATGACTCGTTGATATTTTGGCTGTAACTGGCTAGCTTCCTCTTATTTTTTGGCTTAGCTGTTCTGGTTTTGTTTGCATCCACTTGTAGTCCATTTCCCTGATTGACCTTAGCTGCTTGACTCAGTTTCCATGTCCTGTATATGTGCATATATAAATATACACATAAAACTAAACATTTTTACTTTGCTGTCATTTGTTCTCATTTATGTTGCTTTGCTGCCTGGATATGCTCAATCCTTTTCCTCCTATTGACTGCAATCATATTGGAGAAAGCTTACCTTCTAGTTACTCTCCATCTCCTAAAATAAAAAGCACATCAACCACTTGGTATCCCCTCAAGCACCTAGGTAAACAGAGGTGCATATTGCAAATGGGTCTGCTAGTTGTTCAGAAAAATCTTATCCATCTCATCCTTCTGACAGTGGTCAGTGTACAATAACCATAATACGTTCTACATTTTTTTCTTTAGTTGACATACAAAGAACGTGGGTAAATCTCTCTTCCTATACACAGCATCTCAGAACAAGTACATAATTGATATACAGAGATGTAACCCTATGTTCTGTTTGTCTTAAGCCAAATAAGACCTTCAATATTAATATTCTGTTAAAATTACTTACTACATCATATTCCTGCCCAGGACCATATATCTTGTAGTCATCTTTTTTTTTTCTTTTTTTTTTTTTCTTTTTTTTTTTTTTTAAGGGAACCCCCTCTCGTTATGTTAATAAGCTCATGTGTAAAGCACCTCCCTCCCTGTCTCCCCCCTTTTTTTTCGTCCTTTAATACTGAAAGATGCACTTATTTTTCATCCAACAAGCCAGAGCTCATCTGGGAATTTTGGTTGAAGCAATTGACATTTTATCAAGATTAGTGTGAGCCACTCACACATTTATTACAACAATAATTTCAAAGTTACAAATGAATTGCTAAGTGCTACAGACTGCAGTGGAGAAATGAAATCAAGAGGATGAGTAAGGCAATGAGAGAAGAACATGCCAGCAGAGAAGTTATACACACAGACTAATGCTCACCACAACTCTGATGCTCTTGTTCTATCCTCTATAGCAATGATGAGTACTATTGTCAATATTGTCAATAGGATTACAAGCCAAATGTATAATTTGATAACTGTGGTAGTTTGGAATTGGCTGATACAATGCCTTTGAGATAGCACTGCAATGTTCTGGTTTTGATAAGGCAAATTTAAGTTGGGAAAGATCAAAGCTGCTGAATTATCCATGTTCTCATTGTTCCCAATATATCACTAATGGCTCCTCTTCCCACAGTAGTTAGTTTATATCACCTCGGTGTTGCATCACAGCTTTCAAGAAACACTAGGTAAAACAGATTTTAAATTGCCACATAGGTATTAGTGCAGCATCTGTGACCTGAAAGACAATTAGCCAGTAATTCCAGGCCAGGAAGGCATAAACATTTCCTGTTAAGTTCACAACATGGATGCAACACACAGCTTGCGCCTAAGAGACTGTATTTCAAACAGTCCCCTTCCTGCACCATGAATCAGTCAGGAGTCCCATACCGTCAGAACAATTAGTCACAGCTTTTTGTTCTTCAAAGAAAATGTACAGGCTAACAGCTTGATTTTAATTCCCCACTGGAACAAGTAACTAATTATGACCCGCATTAAAAGTTAGCTGCAATAACTTAATAGGGTATTTTTAGAGATCTGACAGACCTCCAAATTGTGTGTAAACAGACCACTATGAATGCTTGAGAAATTAGATTATAAACTTAAAAACCTCCTACAGAGCAAGATGAAGACCCACTATGTCCATGACTACCTTACCAGAGCAATTTCAGAGATCCTTATCACTGTGTTTAATAAAGCTAACAGTTCCCTATAGCTTCTGGCCCAAATGAATCATTAGCTGTTCAAAGACAAATGCAACTTTACTGAATGGAAAAGGGTCACTAAAGAAAAATAAATAAATAGTATGAAACTCTTGAGGTCTCGGACAGGAAAATGGTAATTCCGCATTATTGTCTTAAAAATACCAATTTCTATCATCACAGGAGGGAGAAGATAAAAAATCTTTAGGCTTTGACCCTAACAGCTAATGGCCAACTAACATGATAAATATCCAACAAATTGGACTGATACCACTTCAAGCTCGTTAGTACTACTGCTTAAAACAGATAAAGTACCAACTGTGCCTTTTTTTTTGGTGTTAAAGGCCACTTTCAAAGAATAACAAGAGAGGTGTAGGGAAAGGAGAGGCAGATTCTCTTATTTAGCATTATTTTAAGAAGTGGAAATCGGAGGGCATTATCTAGAGAACCACTGAGAATAAATACATGCAAATTTCGTGGTTCAGCAGAAACTGTTATTTAAGTTAAAAATCACATTGCCACACATTGTGACTGATCTTAACAAATTGAACAGAAAGATTAAAACAATTCCAGAATTTACTATGGAGATATAAGGATTTGTGCTCCTTCAGTCAATGCAAAGATGCAAATCTTTGTCAATCAAGATGCAAATCTTCAGTCAATCACAAGATGCAAAAAGGCATTTGCAGATCAATTCTGAATTCCTAAGAGCCTGAAACATCTCTCCTTTCACTTGCATGGCTGTGTGACAAAAGCATGACCAAGACTATATTGATATGCTTCACTTCTACATTCCACAAAAAACTTAGTATTTCTCAACAGAAATGCAGTGGGACATATTTCCTGATTTTTACTCACAGAAATGAATCTATTTCTTTTCCAACATTTTTCACACTTCACTTTTGCACCTGCTCAGACCTACTTTCTTCTTCTGCAATATGTGAAAAACTATTGTGCATGCCATGTGGAACACATTTGAGAACTCTTGGGTCCAAAAGCTCAACTACTACAAGCCATTCATTTAAAGAGCTGAGCATCAGTGTTCCCTGAACTTCACAGCCTCCCCAGCTATTCAGACTGCTGTACTGATGATTCCTACCCAAGTGGAAAACAGAACAGGATTCCCCAGTTGTCAGCAAAAGACGATTTAATAAGGTTAAACAATTTAATCCAATCACAGAAAAATTAACAGCACAGTGAAATAAATTAGGTATTACAAAGGCCACTGACATAGCAACTTTATTAATAAATAAGACTCTAAACATTTAAGATAATTATATAGTGATTTGACATTATTTGCTATTTGCAGACTAAATACTTCCCCTTCAAAACAAAACTTCCTCCTCTTAACAAAGCTGACTGCTGAATAATCCAGCAGAATCATTTGCCAGCCAGACCCACAACCACTCTTTTGGCCCCCTATTTGGTCAACAGGCAGCACAGTCTCTCCAAAAGGTGAAATACAATAGATCTGAGATGCATTCACTTGGAGCTGCTCCTGCACCCAGCATGGGGTGTTGGCTCCTTCAGAGCCGCTGAAGTGTGGGAGCCCAGCTGGAATGTGCATAGGAGCATGCTGCAGGCACCACTGCCCCTGGCTTTTCCTGCACTGCGTCAGCTGGGCAGAGCTATGTCCTCCTGTCCCTCAGTGTCTCCCTGGGGAGACCAACAAACAGGTCCAAGTCAGGACCTTGCTACTAGCACCATTTCTCCAGTCTCACATTTCTCAGGCTACAGCATCCCCCCATCACACTCAGTGACAGAGAACTGGCCATCTTCTTCAACCAGCATTGGGTACTAGGGTGTTTACTGCAAGGTCTGCAACAGGCAATTGAAATAGAAATAGAAATAAAAATAAAAATAAAATAGGAAGAAGATGGAACAAAGGCTCTAGATAAGGCATCCCTCTTCTCTCCTGCCTTTTCGCTAGGGGCTGTCACAAAACATTGAGGCAGCAGTGTACTCCCAGGAGGTACCTGAAATCTCCAGGTATGGTCAAAATGTCTTTGGACAGCACAAGTGAAGGGAAGTGCAACTGAAAAGGATGCCTGACCGAGTACAAACCTAAAAAAATCTAGGGGAGACAGGAAGTTGTTGCTGATAAGCTGCTTATTATCCCCTTGCACACATGAACTCTCTATCCTGCTGGGGAAAGTTCTTACATAAGTCTACATAAGGAGAATGAGCTTCACATATGATATGTGCCTAGATAAAATGTTCTGCTTTCAGACCTTTTTTTTCCAAGATGTTAAGCTTAAACAAGAAAACTTTACTATAAGAAGAAAGTCTGGTTGCCACAGTTATCACTCATCGCAGGCTCCTCAGAAAGTTATCAGAAACACTAAACTCTGTATTCTTGCACGTTGTTCTCCTGGTAATGCTGCAGAGAAGGAAAAATGCAGCACCTGACATACAACATGTATGCTCATGATTCCACAGAAGTCTCAGAAATGCAGTTTATTTTGTAACTGTTAAACATTTTCATTCTTGAAACCAGGTATATGCAATTGTTCTCATTCATTATAATTGCAGTCCCTAGAAATTGTTCAACCCATTAAATGTAGCTCAAGGCAGTTTACTATACATACAATTGTACAATTGACAATAAGATTTAGGTGTCCTTCAGCTTCCTGTAGCTTTTTTTTTTTTTTTTCTAATCCTTAGCTTATGTAGATAACATGAATTCATGAATTTACAAAAAGTTCTCCAAGAGCACAATTCAGAAATTATAGTTTTATCAGAAACTGTATGATTAAATTGGCTTGGATTACCTTTGTAAATAAATAAATAAATAAATAAATAATCTGTATTTAATTTATTGCGTAAGTCAGATTGGTGACAAAGAAAATTTGTTCCCTGAACATACAGTCTGCCACTATCAACTTTTGGTCAGGAGTTAGCCATATATTATTTCATTCCACTTCATTTATCTTTCCCTCTCTGTGGTTGTTGCTGAACTACCAAAATATGTGACACACCACTAATCACAACTTTCTATCTTTATATGTCAATTCCTTTGCTCCTTCCAGGACATGTGCAGATGCAGATTCCTATATACATTAACAAACAAACAAACAACCACGAGTGTGTAAACTTTTACTTTTTAGACATCAGAGCATCTTTCTGCACAGTTTCTGCACAGCATCTTTCATCCCAGACTCAGGTATCAGACTCCACACAAATTCTATCTTATCAGCTTTCCAGGCTCAAGTTACTTTTTGTGTTCTTTAAGGTATTTGATTTAACTTGTAAAAATACCCCTTGGAACGTACTTAATACTGGTCTCCAGAGATACAGCTTCCCCTTTGCTGCCTCTTTCTATTTGCATGGAGCAAATCTTAACACTCAAACTCTGCTCCCCACATGGGCTGACCTTGGCATGTTCAAGTGACCCAAGTGGAAGGAGAAGGCCTCTGCTTCAGATATGTGAAAAGCCGCTGCATAAAGGATGAAAAAAGGTACTTGCCCTGCAACTGGTAGTACTAGGGAGATAAGGCATGGTCAGACAGAAGCCACAGCAGTGCAATTGATAAACTAGCTATCTCCTACAGTTACTAGATAGTGCATGAATCCAGTATTTCAGCCACTCAGAAAAACATACCAGCTCCGCTTTTTTTGATTTAACACAATCCAGAAATTACTCAATCTTCTGTTTCTTTACAAATAGTCAAATATTCACCAAGATTTGGACAATGTTCTGCTGTCACTGGGTTATCAGAAAGTGCTCCAAGACTGACCTTCTCCCAGGAAGGCTGTAACATCTCTGCAGCCCAGTAATTTTGGTCAAGTTATGCAAGCAATGGAGATTCTCTTTAAGGACCAAAATCACCAAACTAATATTTTCACAACAGTATCCCTAGGTCAAGACAATTCAGCATACAGAAAATCTCCCTGAAGTGAACCACCAATACCCAACATAATCTTTGATTGTACCAAACTGGAAATTGTCCTATGCAATATATAATGAAAACACTGCTCACAAGAGAGACACATTGCATATTGCTATGGTAGAAATTGTCTTCACTAAATTAATATCAAGCCATATCAAGTGCTAATGGCACTATTGTTATGACTTCTAACTTGTCTCAGAAATAAGTTAGAAAAAAAATAACGGAAAAAAGGACTATCTAGCTCAACATTCCTGCTATCAACAAGCTGAAACATACCAATGATAAGTAGCAAGAGGACTGGTGAAAGACCACTGTGTGTAGAAAGCTGAAGAACAGAAAGAGTATCATGGGAACCCAAGCTCAGGTTGCTTCAAAGGACAGTGAAAGAAAGTGATTCACAGAGCTAGGTTTCAAGCATTTGCACATTTCAAGCCAAGCGCATAACCACTTACTGGTGCAAGTCTCTTATTAGCATAAGCAAAACCATACATCATACACATACATATGGAATAGTTTGTATGTTTAAGATAATTTTTGGTTTCTCTTTAAGGGAATTCAATCACAGTTGACACTTCAGGACTGCTAGTAGGTGACCTTATGTAGCATCTGCGTTGCAATGCCTAGATGTGTTGCTAGGGTGAGCTAAGAATAGGAATTAAGCTTCAGCTCTGAATTTCCTGTTTTTTTGGTTTGTTTGTTTGTTTGTTTTCAGCTCATGTCAGCCCTTATTGTTATTTCCACATAGGGAGAGGAAGGTGCGATTAAGAGAAAGAATACTGTTTCTCAGCTTGACTGTTTCTTGGCAGTTGGTGGATTTTGCTAAAACCTTATCAGAATAAACCTCTTTCTTGCTTCTGTGGCATGCATAGGAAGCATTTTCATCTACAGAAAAAAAAAAAAAAAATAGGCTGTAAATGAACTGTTCCCCTGCCCAGCACTACAGGCAGCTTCCCTGTCTGCAGGGGCTCTATCGCTGCAACCTGCATGCAGGAAAGGAAGACAGAGTTTGAGTCTCTTTGAAGTAGCCCTTTTCTGAAGTTCAAACAGGTTGTTTGAAATAAAACACACTATCACACAGGCTGGCAGGTGATTCATTTCCAGCTCTACCACTGTCTCATTTTTGCCTTTCCTGGAAACACAGCCTCCCCAGTATTTTTTTCTTATTTTTGTCCTCCCAGAAATACAGCTAATACTTATTCAATTGTAGATGCCTGTATCTCCAAACAACAAAAAGTGAACATATTATAAACAATTTCAAAGTCTACAGACAATGCCTGTTGTTCCTAGTAGGCAATAAAGGAGGTCAGAAATTAATCACTGTCTGCTATCTGCACTTAAACAGTGGCAATTATTGATAAATGTGTTCCCACTTCAAGGACATTACTTGGAACCACGGCTGGTGAGAAGTCTGGACTACTACAAAACCCTAAAACATTAACTGGTCAAATAGCATTTTAGACCAGAGCACAAATACTGAGCTCACTAATTGAAAAGATGACGTCATTGGACTGATTTATGAAAGGCACTGCTGATGTTTAGATTAGGAAAATTTACTTGAGATGGCCAAAGTAAACTTCATGGCCTTTGTTTTGGGTACTTCAGTTTATTAATCTGTCATTTAGAAGAGCCATTAGAAATAAACAGATACATGGTGATATAAGCTATTGAAGGGGTTGGGTTGGGGCTGGTATTATTTTATTTTGTTTTTGTTTTTTAAGCTCACATATAACTGGCACAGCAGTGCTGCCCCCAGCCTCCTACTCTTTTCCCTCCTCTAAATTAAAAAAGTTTTCCATTTATCTTTCTGCCTATCTTAAAAATGATAACAGCATATGTATTTTATGATATGCATCTGCTTGGTGATCCAGCAACTAAAAATTAGGGAATACTCTAAATTCCAAACAGATAGGCTGAAAAGCTTCCCCCCCCTCCCCCCCCATCACTGATATTCCCTAGCCCACAATTCAGGTAGTTTCCACAGACTTCAAGTTTACCAGTGGCTGAAATGACTTATAGTCAAGAGCGGTGAATTAAAACAGTTGTGATGCTTAAAATTATTATTGGTTTACAGAATTCAATTACAAGTTATTTTATTTTCTTAGCAATTTTAGGTTTTGGCTATGTAATGCATTTGACATTTACTGCTCTCTCCCACCTGCAGACCCAAAAGCAAGCATATTTTAAGGCACCCTGCCCCCAAACCCTGGGGTCTTCCTTATTTCTTCGTGCAACTACAAAATCCATGCCCTCCCATACACTGCAAAACAGACTGCATTGAAACAGAGCCAAGAACAGAAGCAACCAAGTGGCACCCATCTCCACAACAAAACAAAGAAACTAATCCAACATCTAAATGCCAGACACTGCTGTGCATATATGAAGAGACAGATTAATCGAATAAACTGAACTTGTTCTGCTTTTACATAGGTTTACCTGCTTAACACACTTAAATGAAGTTACTGTGCAAAAAACACTGTCCAGCTAAATCAAGGAGACTATGAATCCCCAAATAAATAACTCTTTTGTCACTATTGATGTCAGTAGATCTGAAAAATATATATATATTGTAGAGGATAGGCAAGGTATAGGGCTCAGCTGTTCAACATAAAGTAGGAATGCTTGATTGCTCCCATGGGCTTCAAATAAAATTTTCTATAAAGAATACCTACTGGGACTTGAAAAAAGTATACAGTTTTTGGTGTGATTGTAGCAGAAGGATAAATATTCAGAAAAACAAAGACAGGACTAAATAGAAAAGTAGTAAATATCATAATTGCTTCGTAATAAGGGCAAGGGAAAAAAAAAAAAGGAGTAAGGGAATAGGGAAAGCAGATGAAGGAGGACATCTGTTTCAACCATTTCATAGGACAACAGAAGGAGAAATTATCTGAAATGTAGAGCCATGTAAAGCTCTTGCATATGGTGAGACCCAAGACTCCAGTAGTCATGGCCAGAACAAGGAGACCATGAACTAGATTCCTGATAAGAATCTTACAGTGATTACACTTAACCAGAGATAATCTATTACTACTGCAACGACAAAAGCAAAGCATTACCCTAAAAAAGGACGTTTTTAAGGATGTTTTTTATTATGTTATATGCCACTCCACAAACTTCTGGAAGAGTTTCAGGTCTATCAAACTCCATCCCTGCCCCAAAATAATTAGATACATACTGATTTTAAATAGTCCCTAGTATCCAAACAAAAATAAAATACAGAAAATATAAAATAATAGATATTGCACAGCTTTGTGTTTTCCACAATAATCCTCCAATAATCCTGAAATATCTGTGCCCACTTTTTGTAGATTTATATATGGACCTCTACATACTGCAGTAGCTTATGGAAGTATACATTGTATTGGAAGTATACATTGTATTCACTCATATTGAATTCACTCGTATTCACTCATATTTACCAATGCCATTGTGCATTGCCTACATTCTCAGTATGCACTCACTACATGTTATTCAAAAGTAGGTATCACTGTAGTTTACATAATGTCAGAAAAAAAAGAAACCAATGAAAACAGTAATGACCCAAGACATACAGGGTTGCAAGTGTTAAAAGAGTACATGCTCTTGATAGGCATATCAAATTAATTTAAAGCCTCTGCCTTCCAGATGTTTCACCTCACTCTTTAAAGTATGTGGCACCACAAAATAGTGTCACTTGTAAGGCATGCAAACGAACATTCTGTTGATCAAAAAAACATAAAATGTTTTTGGAAATTATCAAAAGTGTTGCCATTTTGAATTTGCAAAAACATTCCTCTGTCCTTGATGTGGGGTCTCTTCAGACATAAGGGAGAAGGTGTATTTGTGTCTACTGTAGGAACATGGGGGAAAGGAAACTAGTAGCTGGCCTTGGAATAACAATAGAAACATATAAAATACACTGCAAAAAGTTCTACATTTGCTGAATAATGTTAACAGCATTTATTTTTTTTAAAGGAAAGTTTCCACCTTATTATAAATACCATCAAAAAACAAGCAGACCTCAAAATTCCCAGCTTTTTATAATCCTTGGGAGAATTTAAATCAACAAGTAATTTCTGGGAATTTTAGATAAGTTAAGCACTAACAGACAGAAAGGAAAACAGACTTGTCTGGAGAAGCTTGTCCTTTCTTCTACCCATTGACAGTGGCATTGACAATGTCTTGTAACAAGTAAAAGAAACTCTGCTTGACTTCAGTGGTTTACATTGGGACCGAATTTTTTATCTATATTTATCAATCTGCTTGCCATGTCCTCGTACAGTACAAAAACACTTCATACATTTTATTCCAAATACAAATTAAATAAAAGGGAGAAAATGTAAAGGTGAATGGCACTTCTATTAAAACAAACAAAAAACCCACCAGCATAACTTTCTCAAAGTGAGGTCTAGGAAAGTTCTTTTTTTTTTTTTAAAAAAAAAAAAAGGACAACCTTGAAATATTAAAAACAAACTGTAGTGAAATAAAAAATAATAATAATAATTAAAAAAAAAAACACTCAGTTGGAAAGAGATAAAAACACCCCAGTTATCTGAGATTAAGTACCCTGATAAGAACCCTGAGCATGCGATCAGCTTTTTCAGCACTAAAATCTGTGACAGTAAACGTTACCAGACATTTACCAAACAGAAGATGATTTGTCACCTTCTGAAAGTGCTGGCAAGGTTATGCCCCTGGTAGTTGCTATGTGGTGAGATCTCAAAAGCCTCTCTCAGGGCCACAACAAACTAGAGGGATTGGCAGTTTCAGCACCCATATGTAAATAACAGTACAGACAACAAATAGTTAAATTTTCTCCTTAGAAAATCTCCACCAAACAAAATCCCTCTGAAAATGGACAACATAAAAAATCTAGTATGTGGTTCATAATTTCATTTAACACAAGTCTTCAAAACAACATCAAAAATCTAAATCTAACTTAACATTTAATTGGATACACGTGCGATAAAAAATAATAATAATAATAATAATAATAATAAAAGGACAAAACCACTGAGCAGCTGTAGCATTTCCTGAGCTTTCATAAATAAAGCACTATCTCAAAGCATCCAAGAATTGCATCAAGTTGCCTCTGTTAGAAAATTATGAAGTTAAGCATTATTATTATTATTATTCTTTTAGAAGTACACAGCTAGCTTGATGTATCGCCAAGTGTATTCACCAACAGGTCACATCTGGCAGGTTTCCGTAGCACATGGAACATGGGTTCCCCTCGGTTTTGGCTCACAAGAGGAAAAGAGTTTGCTGCTCCAGGTAATCCAGAAGTCTGAAGCATGGAGCCATTTAAAAAACCACTCGCCTGTGGATTCTGTGCTGTCTGGTAAGTAGTGAGCAACCAGTGCTCCTTCTTCTCCTCCGTCTCCAAACTGAAAACATAATGTGCATTTCCTTCCTCAACCTGGCCACCCACACTTGTGAAACAGACAGAAATTTAAGACCTTAAGATATAATTTTCTCAAGAGTAACTAAACTTTCCTACCAGATTAAAAGACAGACTTTTGTTTCCTTTTCAGATGAGGAAAGGGAAAGTGGGCATCGTCATTCAAGGACAACAGTGCAACAGTAGTTGAAGATGAGATTACCTGTATTATTTATTAATAAAACCAGATGTTTTAAAATAGTATACCACTTAACTGGCATGCAGAATTAGAAAAGTTACTTATCTTCTAGAAATTATAGTCATTTATAAAAGGAAAAACATCTCCCCCAAAAAGTATACCTTCCAATATTTCAGCTCAATTTTGACAGAATTTGAGAAGAAGCAACGTCTTCCCGAATTTCACCATTACAGGAAGTCCTTAGGATAAGGATCAAAAGCTCCAGTATTACCTACCAAAGATTGTGTTGAAATACCTTACTGTAAATTTATAAAATATTTTGTAGGCAATTAAATAATTTATCCCTACAACAGGAAGATAGAATGCCTCTTTCAGGGCTATTCAGCAGATCATTAGCAGAGACAAGAATAAAACCTTTCTTCTAATGGTGTAAATTTAGGAAGTTCACTGTTAGAATGGGATGGTTTGGGGGGTTGGGGGGGGGGGGCAGTATCCTTCAAAACAGACATGCAAACTCACTCCCATCAGAAAATGGCAAACAGCATTCCATTAAACTTTTCAAAAAAACTTCTGGTATGAGAATAAGGAAAAAAATCAGCTCTGAATTGCCACAAAGTTAGTAGCTCCTGTTTTCACATACTTCTAACAACAACAACAACAGCAAAACAAAAACAAAACAAAACAAAAAAAAAAAAAAAAAGAAGAAGAAAACCACTTTATTACATATCTACAGTATTGTTCTTGCCATAGGAAGTCTTTCAAATTACTTCCACGTTTCATGTGGTAGGTCATGCCCTCGCTGGAATAAACTGAGATAGCTCCAGTGAATTTGTTTCAGTTAACAGCAAACTATAATCAACTTCCATATCCCACAAAAGCTTTCACAGCAATGTCACAGATATGTGGCATTTGTGCCTGCTCCAGTACAGCAAACCTCAGCTCTCAATTTCACAACATTTGCCTTAGTTCCCAGTAAAAAATGCTCTACTTGATTGACTACACTTACCCCCCACAACCAATTCACTAAATCAGTAAGCAATTGGTGTCAATGGACACTTTGGTACAGCTGCACCCATTTAGAAGAACAGCTGCTCAAGAAATAAAAGAACATTCTTTTTGTCAAGCCACAAAACTTTCAGAGACATGAGTGACAAATCTGCCTAAGTGGATATTTATTAGCAACACTAAGGGCTCCTCCTTAGATCCCCAGTGTTTTGTTCCAGGCCCAAATCTTCTCTAAGCATAAAATTACTCATTTTTGTGACTGTCCCAGCTTCTACAAGCAGCTGCTTTTGCCAAACATTAATAATAATTATTATTTGTATTCTAGTACTATTCATCATATACTAAGTGCAGACCATAAACCAGCAGCATACATGTGAGTGCACCGTACAGGGCCCCCAGATGGCAACTGCTCTTCATAGCTGCCCCTGTGCCTACGCAGAGCCCCCACATTGTGCCCACCTCAATGAGACCTACAATCTCTGCTTTGAAAAGAGAGCTTCAGCACGAGCATCTGGGTTTGTGGCAAATGAGGAGTTTTTACTTTTTCCCATGGCCTCTGTGTCATATCCTGTCTCTCAGCGTCCTCCCATTCCCCTAAACATGACTTATCTCTCTAGCACTCCTCTTTCTCAGATTCTGGGCTGACTATCCTGCTGACGGTGGAGCAATCTGAATGCCAGCTTTGCATATAATTAGATAAAGATTTCAACCATGCTCCACCATTTCCCAGCAAGTCGCTTTCAAGTACAGTAATTCTAACAAGTAAAAACTAGAGAATCCGAGGTTTGTAGAGTGTGTTGCTATCATAAGACAGAAGTATTAGGCAGAAGTACTGTTTCTATTTATTTGTTGTAATATAATTTAGTTCAAATAAACTTTGTAAGTGATGGAAGTAAAAAAAGCATTTGTTTGAAAAAAAACACCACCACCAACAACAAAAAAAATAAGTAACAAAATTATATAACTAACCTGATTAAGTAACAAAAATATGTTTCCATGTTAAGTTATAGATGCACAAGAAAAAGCCAAGACCAAATTCTACTATTCTTAATCAAGTAAGTGGACTCTAAAGCTGCTTCAAGTCTAAAACAGCTTACATGAGGAAGAAACTGGAGCTTCGATATGTCAGTGTTTGAAAAGTGTTTGGCAATCATCCCATATAAAGGTACTTACATGCAAGTCTGAGAGCAGAGGCTATAAAGTACCAAATTGTGGGTGAATTCTGGTAGCTTTGGTTTGGTTGGGGGGTTTCTGGTGTTGTTGTGTTTTTTCTTTCTTTCCTTTTTTTTTTTTTCCCTGGAAATAATCCAGGGACAGCATATGGAAAAAAGAACAGAAATTATAAAAAAGGAAGAATTGTTCCTGAGAAAAACAGTATTCTCAGAGTTATGCATGGCTCAGGAAATGGACAAATGACCCCTGTTCGGGAAAGATTTTATCAATGAATAGCCTTTTGGTTTTATAATCAACATTATTGCAGAAGGGTGGAGGAAGACTACGCAGATTATGATATGTGTTGTATTATTTCTCAACTTTACACACAAGAGATTTAAAATACCACTATCTAAATGCTGGCCATTAGTGTGCAAAAACCTTTTAAGAAGGAATACAGAACAGGGGTTAATATGTGCTAAGCAGTTCCATCTGCTGAAGCCAGTGGTCCAAGCAGCCTCTGTGTAATCTGAATCCTTTTCCAAACATACACTTTGCCCTGCTAGCCAAAAAATAAATACAAGATGTGCTCACATTTGGATCCAAATTAAAGCCTAGAAATTATTAAGAGTTCTAGTGAACATCAGTAAAAACAATTCATTTTTCCTTTTTACAATTCTACCCCAAACACCTCTCAGGAACAAAGACTAGAGCAGAAATTGTCTCAATGTTTACTCAGAACCATGGAAAAAATGTATAAAAGCCAACCAAAACCAGGTGATCCAGTAGTCTTAGAACAGAGAAACTGAAAGCACCACTGGATGAAGTGCCTGGAAAACAGAATGAAGGGGGAGGGGGGAGGGGGGAGGGGGAGAGGGCGGAATGACACAACGCAAAACAAGAAAACAATGACAAAACACAAACAAACAAAAGAGTAGAAAGTGCCTAAAATCAGAGCTTGATCCCAAATCTGAGCTCAATTCTGTTCCCTGGTACATAGGCATGCATCATTACTTTACTGCATTTACACACCAGAACAGCAGTTCAGCTAACTGAACTAGTTAGCAGAACAGCTAACTTCAGAAGATGCACTAATAAATATGCCAGAAGGTGCAGGCAAATTCAACGTTACACAGAACCCTTTCTGGACTAAAGGATGAAGCGAACAACATACTTTCCAGTAAAAACAGCTGTATCAGAATTGCACAGAACACATGTAGAATAATGGTTATATATTTTCCTATTCTGAACTGATGGAAGAAAGTGTTGGCTACAAGCTTAAGGATCACTTTATTGGGCTCAGGTCAAATTTTCCCCAAGTTCAGTCCACAGACTCAGAAATAGGTCTCTTCATTCTTCTCCTCATTTTTGAAAGCACATGACATTAAGTCAGACATGCATCTGTAGGAACTGGTTGACTTTTTCTACCTATTCTTCATATGAAGCAAAGACCACAAGAGGTCTTGAAACAGCATTTCCAACGCATCAGTGCCAATTTTCAGAGGTGCACAATTTCCACACTGCTACAGAAACAGGAAGAGAGGAAATGATGCACACTTTTAAAATTGGATGATCTGATGCAGTGCAGCTAATTACAAAAAAAAAAAAAAAAAAAAAAAAAAAAAAAGTCTGCAAAATGGGCTATCTCTAGGACTCCGAAGACATTTTACATTCTTGGATCATCATAGCTACTTCTCAATCACAAAGGGATCTCCTTCAAACACACAGATCCACTCCAAATCCATTTGCTACCATTGCAAATTCCTCCAGCCTAATTAAAAACTAAGAACTTTAAAGTAAAATGTTTTGAGATAGATTAAGACTGGATAGATTGATAGTATGTACACTCAGAAAAAACTACTTATTTACAATAACTTTAGTTTTCCAAAACAACTGTGGTTTGTAATAGGACAAAAACCAACTTGTCAGTTATACAGCAGTTTTACACATATTGCAAAAATCATGTATTTCATTGGGGTTGTGAGGAAGGAACTAGTCTGGAGTTCCCGAACAAAGACGAAATTATATTTCTGAACACAAGTGCTCCTATAGTCTTTGCCTTGAAGAGGGATCTAGGAGGAACCTAAAAACAAGCAGAACAAAGCAGTAAAGAAGTAACCAGTAAGCATACATTAATTCAGACTCATCTAATTTTCAGTCAGTGAACAGAGACAAACCATCACCATCACTAGCGCGGTATATGTGAAATTTTGTCATCTTTGTCTATGAATTCAAGGATAACATTCTCCTTAACAACATCCTACAATTAACAATAAATCTGTTTCTGAACTACAGCTTCATATAGGTTCAGTTGCCCCTGGCAGAGTGAAAAAGCTGCACAGCTTTATCAACAGCCCACTTTATCCAACAAGCATGCTTTATAAACAGTGGTAGCAATCCCCAAATGTTCAAAGTTCCCAGTTCCAACAAAATTGCATCAACAGTACATTTGGATCAGCGTGTGAGCCATTTGAAAACTCTGAGGGAAGATTTTCAAGCTCTCTTTGTTACATTTACTTGGTTTGTTGTTGTTTAAATTCAATCTTCAAGGCTTTGGCACTCCAGGGACTCCACAGAGTCTGGCACGGGGTCATTCCTGCTGAAAGCCGCTGCCAGAGGCTTGGCTGGAGAGCCGGGAGGGAGAGCATTTTTGCTGTCCGGGGAGAGGTGAGCTGCCGAACCCTGCATCAGCCCATTCACGCATTTCAAGGACAAGCCGGTCAGCTTCCATTTTTTGGAGTCATTTTAGAACAGGAGTGACCGTTTAATGGTTTTACCAAAATAAAAGCAGAAGGCTGTTAGTCACTTTGGAAACGACCAGTGTCACAATCTGAGAACGCATATTCCATTATTCCTGTTATTTGACATGTTTTCCCCTTGCCTGAGACATTCTTTCCATTGAATTTGCAACAGAATGAACTTTCAGACAAAAAAAAAAAAGGCAATTACTCTGAAATAATAACAGACAATGCCATAATAATTTCTGTTGCCACATAACAAATAAATGGAATTTAACACATAGCCTGATGAATACCTCCCATCAAAGAACTAACCATATACACATGAAAAGATAAGGAGTAACCAGAGCCAGACTAAAATTATTATTAAGCAAATCTTGATTGTTTCTGAACGGAAGTTTCAACCATTGAAAGCACTTCAATATTTTCAGAGTTCCATACTTTTTCACAAAGTCAAGAATTAGAATCTTATTTGGTTTATAAAGAAGAATGCATAACATTTTTGACCACGATAGGGAAGAATTAGAACATATCACACCATATGTCCTTTCCAGACCTAAGATTTTAAGATGACTAGTTATTGAAAGCAAGATGATCCAGATGGTTATTTGTCAGCCTGCAATCCTGTCCTCATGATCCTTCCTTTCCTTCCGTGTTTAGTGTATTTTCTCTCATCTATTGTTCTTTCAATTTCAAATGCACATTATTTCAGAGTTCTAGATCTTATGTAATTTGTTGGTTGAATAGGATAATGTTTTTGTGACCAATTAATCTGCTTAGCATTCTTAAATGTCCGATTATATGGTTAACGTAACCATGTTAAGAGCTTGAAAGCAGAGCTGAATGTGTAATTGAATTCTCTGGCTCGGTGACTGGGTTAAAATAGAGAAGGGAAGGGGAGCAGAAATCACTTTAAGCCAAAAAACAGCAACATTTCAAATTAACCCCAAGAGCTGCTTCAACTCAAAATCAAAATCTTTACATCATTTTGGTTAGCATATTTTCTCTTAATCTTCAGTAATTTAGCTTCTAAGCACAAATGACAAATTCTGTTCAGAAATAAGGTCCTACAAACTATTTAACCATCTTGGTTTGATATTTCTAGAATTCCTTCTACTGTCCTCTTTAATTCTTTGGCTGAAATGACTTGAATCATGCCAGACCTCTTACTTTTCTTGAATCATTGTACCCACTAAGTGGATGCTTTCATAATGAATGTGACCCTTGGTGGTAATAAGCATTTCTGTGTCACAAACTATAATATGAAATACTGAAGTTAGAAATACGGCAGCAGAATTTAGTAAGCTGATAATTTGCTACTTTGAGCTACAGATCTATTTTACAGGACAAAGAAATGTTTTTGACATGGTGACAAAAGGGACCTGCTACTCAACTGACCGTATTTTTCTTTGCATAAGTCAGTGACTGCTACTAAGATGACACAGTCTTTAAGATTTCATTCCCAGACCTACGCACACACAGCTGATAATGCCTGTATAAAAAAAAAAAAAAAAAAAAAAAAAAAAAACAGGATTATCTCATGTTCCAAAATTGCTTCATGCAAAAGTGCTGCACAGGCAAACTAAAGCCATAGAAGCTCAAAAGTCAACATGAACCTTTCATTAAGATGTTTTATCATCATTGAATAACTTTGGCTGGAAGGCACCTCTGGAAGACACTTTGGTCTAACTCCACCCAAAGCATAGACAACTTCATGTTTAACTCACACTTTTCTTTCAAAACAAAAACAAGAATAAGCACAGCCATAATCATTTATAAAGGGACATCACAAGTCTTTGTAACATATACAAAAATGAAGCACACAAATCAACCAAATTAAAAACTAAAAGAAGAATAAAATGCAAACCCTCTGGAGTGCCTTGTAGGCCACCTTTTATGGATTTAACACTATTTTAAAAACACCTTTAAAGTCCAACAGGAATCATGATATAGTAAACAGAATTACTGTTAGGTAGATAAGACGGTGGTAGATGAATGAATGGGCCTCAAAATTACTATCTTAATGTAATTTTTTTCTATTTTATTGAGATCCAAAATGAACATATTTTATCCCATTCTTTGGCAAATAATAAAGTAAACCAAAACAGGGAATATCTTTAAATGATAAGTTCCTTTGTATTGGAAGACTGGAAGCCACATGTCTGGCATGAGCAAGAAATTAAAAGGTTCACTGGTGGTTGAGTCCAGTGTCCCTCACACAGTCAGTATCAGACATTTAAGAGGATGTTGCAAAAGCTCCCTGACAGACAGGTCTAGCCTCTAGGAAGGTATTTTCCTAAACCCTGGGATTTGGGATGCAAGAATGCTGTTTTGCGCTCCTTTCCAAGGCTTTATTTAAAAAAATAAAAATTCTAAACGTTATTTTTACTTGTTAGGCTCAGACCACCACAGTTGAGAGAGACCAAGAAGCTCATACATTGCATGACAAATTTATCTCTACACCATAAGGTCAACAAAGGTACAAACAGGCTGATGTCTGAGATGCATGCACCTGGGCTTTTGTCAGTGCACTGCATCTGTGGGTGACCCAAGGGAAAAATAGAGTCATGTGACCTTTAACAGGATATCTGGTGGGATCCTTTTTATACAAGTTTATCTGAATACGCATCAGAATTACATTAAACTAGACAAGTAGGACTCTCCTATAATTAGTAAAGACATACAAGAAACTCCAGAAACTAATTCACATTAGTGTAAAACAAGGAGAGAATTGAGAGGAAATGTTAGAAGAGTAGATTAACCAAAGTTTCCAAAATAGGACATTGGAAAGCATCACATCTAATTTTCACTGCAGGCTTCTAAAGCAATGTGATTAAAACACATGCATATTGAAGGAATGCTGAGAACAAAAACAGTACAGCCCTAAGAAAATGGTAAGGTTAGATCTCAAGAACTGCTGTTTCTGAAAAATTATCTCTGCTACATGAGAGAAATTTTATTAAAAACAGACAATACTCACTGTGTAATTCCATAGTCTATACTTGAGACTGTATACTCAATACTTATTTTGAGCATAATTAATTTTAGATACCCCAGAACAAAAAACTATCCTGGAAATTAAATGGCAGCAGGGTATGTTTTACACTATTTCTCCTTCTCAAACATATTGTTGCACTTCACTTAAAAATGTGGAAATAGAGCATAGTACCTCATTCATTGCTAACAGCACTATGAATGAAAGGCTCTCAGAACAGCTGTTCAACGATATTTAATGCACGGTCTAATAAGTACTGGCATTCCCCACTCACTGATTTGTAGGAATTACATATGAGCTACAATTCTGTTGACAGATCCTTGCTCTTCCGGAAAGACTCTTTGCCCAGTGCTCAAAGTTTTAGTTTAATTCCTTATGGACATTACCATGTGCTTGCAACTCTGGCTAGTTACACTAAGCCAGGTTTGATCATGGCACTGGATACACATTGTCTAAATACCATACAGCATCAAAAGCCACTTCCCAAATAAGCTGTTGCTAGGAGAGAAAGGAATGTCACAGAAACACATGCATGGAACATAAAACAAAATGAACAAGACTAAGTTTTTCAAGAGAAACAGAAACACAGGAGTTTCTTTACAGGACAGACATTTAAGAGACATTATTACTCATGTCCACAGCCTCTTCCCAGTTACATTTCCTTTAACCCAGATCAGAGTCAAAGCAGCTATTGCAGATGAACAGCAAAGAAGCTCAAAAATCACTTTCCTTATTCTGATCACACAAAAGAATATAAGGAGCATCTCTTTTTTACAGTTCTGTAGCTGGAACTGGAAAGCACACAAGTTAATTTTGTTCTGTAAAGGGATGCTCGCCCCTGCTTGTTCTTTTAAAACTGAGTAAGAGAGTAGGTTTTATGTTTTGGGGTTTCACTTTGGAGTAGTGGATGGACAAGTGATAGAAAATGCTTTTAAAGGCTAATTCCTTGCATTTGAGAATACACAGAGATGAAAATAAGGCTTGAAATTTGTGCAATATTAGTCACACTGAAGGGATCCAAGATAATGACAATGCAAGAGCTAACACAACATCTGCGTGGAAAGAAACCTGACCCAGCACAAGTAATATCTTTCTTGGTTTGTAAAGCTCCCGATGGACTTCATCCAAAATACTTCACAGATCTGCTCTCTTTCTATTCCCCTTGCTACAAACTTGCACTCTTCTCAAGCTGGCTCCCTTCTCTGTTCTCCTCATAACCTTTTGCTGCATAAGCCAACTTCTCTTCAGCTCTTGCTATCTGAAATAATCTGCCTGTGTATCTACACCTGTACAGCTTTCCTCCTCCCCCTCTCCAATTATTCAGCTTCATGAATGGTATTATACAGCCTTGTCAAGTAGTTTTGAAACACAATTCATACCAAGAAAAAAAGAAAACCCTCAATGAAAATAAAGCCACTGGAAACAATGTGGTATTATCCAGCACACACAGCTGTACGTAGAAATGTCTGAACAGGAAAAATACAAAGATGAAAGTGTGAGTGCATGCAAGATTCAGAATGAGGAAAAGCTGAAAAACGAGCCAGCTGAAAGTCCTTACCAGATGCAGAGGCTTTTGCACTGATCCTCACTGTTCAATGCTTGTTACCCTGCTGGGCCCTGCATATCATTTCCAGAAAGGACCCTTACAAACTGTCCCTAGATAAACACATTGTTTAAATATCAGCAATATCCTTTGTATACTTAGCAGAGGAGTCTTTTTTGATAATGACTGACTGCCTGAACAGCCTGGTAGGAGGCCATCCTGCTTCTTGCTCAGAGTAGCAAGTGGCATGGTAGTCACCCTAAATGTGTTTCACCTATATTTATTGCTCATTAACCAAATCTGGTTGGCCGTTCAAATGGGGATAAATAGTTGAGGACTAGGTGAGCACTTGCCCTTTGAGCAACAGTCAGCTAGGTGAGGTCAAGTATGAAGCACAAGGAGAAGATTTTGAACCTCCCTTCAACTATATATAAAATTACCTGATGATATCTCTCATTTATACCAATTCCTTGTGAGGTAGGACAATATATTTTAGCACTGTCTAGCAAAGCCACACCTAGACCATGAACTTGCTAAAGAACAATGAAAATTTTTTGTACTTTCAGGAAATGCGGGGGGGGGGGGCCCCCGTCTATGAACTATATAGACCCCTCAGAACTAGGTTTGTGTAAATAAAACATACCATTCCTCAAATAATATGGTATTGTATTATGTTCCCTACAGCAGCCTGTAGCCCTGTGTATTTGCTAAGTGAAGAGATCCCACAGAAGTTATCCACTGGGAAGTATATGACAATCACTACTTACAGTCAGTTTTCCATATAAAGGAACAGTGAAATTTTGGGGAGATAATTCTCCTACATAGACAGCTAACTAACTGTTTTGAACCACTTGGATCTGTTTGCAAAATGCTGTAAAATAAAATAAAATTTAGCTCCTCTTAAATCCTTCCTAAGGGAGGAAGGATGTTTTTCACTAGAAAGCAAAGTACAGATCAATAAAAAACATGCCTTCCAGAAAATTTCTAATTATGAAATGTTTTAGACAAACTAACTTGGTAAGAATAGTGGATTTTTATGAATTAACTTTGAATGATCACATCTCACATCAATGAACTAAATTGTATTCTCCGGTTTCTTTCAAGACACCAGGTATGAAATGAATGACAGAAGCCTTAAGTATTGGTTACCAGCCCTTGCATATTTTGTAAACAGCGGGAATTTCCATAAGCTTATTAACCTCTTGACAAAAAGGATTACTTATGACATGTAGAAAGCCCTCCCAGTCACTCTTTTTTTCTTGCAAATGAAATTCTAAGAACAACTAACAATACAAAAGAATGTGATGTACCAGTTTGTTTGTTTTTTTTTTTTTCCTTTGCACTTGATATTCACATGGTGATCAGGAAGCATTAAACAATGCTTTCACAGAAATTGAAAAAAAAATTCAAAAAAAAATCAAGCCACTCATATTTAAAAGAATAAAATAAATTCCATGCAATACTAAATCTGAGACATGGAAAAACACAAACCCTGCTGAATATTTCATACAAATTGGATGAAAAAATGTATTCAAATTAAGATTACTCTGCAAATGCTAATGTTCAGCAATCATAATATTTAATTATCAGTCTATTCCAATTGCTACTACTAAACTGAAAGATGTTTTCAGATAATCTACAACTTTGCAGAGACTGAAATAAGGTGAAATTAATTCCTTCTGTCAGAGCTACAACAGCCACCTCACCAAAATCTCGTGCTCTCTGCAGCACAAATGCACCACAAAGACCTTGATCTTCCAAGAACCTATAAACATCCTAAAGTCTAAAGCTTAAGCATGATAGCCTGTACAACTGAAGCTAAATCAATAAGGCAGATACGTAGCTGGTGAGGGGGGAACTGTTTGTATCATTCCAGCTCACATGAATTTGTCTCTGAAGAATTTTTTTTTATTATTTTTGTGTGTGTGTCAGGATCCCAAGTGAATGACAAAAGAGAGAGAATCCACAACTTTCCTAAAGGAAAAGTTTTGATACTGTTAAAATGCAAGAACAATTCAGAAGGCAAGGAAAAAATGTCAGTTCAATAGGGTATGAAGTAGCCTAATTATGCATCAGTCAGGTTTAAACACTGTTTAAATCACTGGGAAATTGTGCAAAGGAGTAGCATCCAAGGAGGTTATGTTCTCAAAGAAAGAAGAGTGAAAATTTCTCTCAGTGCTGGTATTTAGAGACATGAATGTTACCAGAAAAACATATATAGCACCTCACAGAAGCTGAATGGCTCCTGGTAAACTGGGTGACTAAAATAGCCCATGACACAGCTACACTGGGCCTGGTGTTCACGGAGGCACCTCTGTATGACCATCAGCTGGTTCCGCAAATACTGCCACAAGGGAAAGAGGAAAAGCAGGCAGCAGGACATACAATTGCTAGCTCCTATTAAAATGAGAATGGAATGAAAACTGTAAGTAAAATGGAAAAAAAAAAAGAAAAAAAAAAAAGTAAAACAAACAGGATTTTTAATTACAAGGCTTTAAAAAAAAAAAAAAAAAAAAAAAAAAGGAAAAAAAAAAAGAAGAAAAAAAACCACCCACATACTCAACCTTCCAAATGAATGGTGAGGAGGTTCAGCATTCATTTAGCTTTTGCCTTCATCTACCAGTGACCTATTATTATTTTATAGTCACATATCACTTATTGCTACGTACTGCAATGAATAGGGGAGGAGGGATTGAGGACAGACATTTAATGACAGTAAGCAGAGTACTTCATAATTTAAATAGCTCCCAGAAATGTTCTTATCTACTGAACAAACATTCCAGTGTTTTAATTAAGTCAAGCAGACAGAGATCAGATAAACATGTATATGGCAATTTGGGAGTAACTCACAGCAGTGTAAGATGCACTTCTGTTCCTGAGCCTTGGAGTCCTTTTTTTTTTTTTTTTTCCCTTTAAATTATAGTACAAGAGGGAAAATATACTAGAAAATATGCCACATGGAGGTTCTTTAAGCTACTTTGTTACTTACTACAAAATTAAACATTTTCACCATTTAGTCAAGTAGATAAATCACTACTATCACTATTATTCAGAAATAAATCAGCTGCTAGTGAGACAGAGCATTCAGCAGTACACATTTCTAGGACTCAGAATTACAAACAACTCATAAAAATGAAGGGTTAACATCACAGGACTCAAAGTCTACTTACATGGCTTCTGTCCATTAGTGTGACAAGCTGGAGATCAGCCTCAACTGCAGAGGCTTTCCTGACACAGATGTTCACACCTACAAATTTCACAATGCCTTTGAACACGCATCATCAGGCTTTCGCAGAAAGAAGCCATACTAATTTTCTTATTCAGCGTCTGTCACAGCTACACATCCAACAGGAAAATGGCACCTGGGTGCACAATGCAAGGCTCAGATGGACCATCAAATAGCTCCACCAGTCTGCCTGTATAGAAAGAAGGTGAGGAAGCAACAAGACCACTTTGCAGTTTAGATATTCTTCCAATGCTCTTAACTAAAGAACAAGAATTTTGGATAGGAGGATAACATGGGCTTTATTACTAGTAAAAGTCAGACATTAAAATTCATGCCCATGCAGTCTCTGAATGGTAGTTTGCTTGTTTAGAATAGGGCAGAGGGGAAGGAATACCTGTTCCTGAGATGGGAGGAACAACAAAAGCTGGGCATCTTGACCATCATCCCTAACAATACTTCTGCCTCATGGACACTTAAAATTTTGCCAAAGGTAATCCACAAGTAAATACAACAGTCTTTGCTAAACCACTTCTAAGAAATACAATTTTAAGTTTCTTAAATTTTGTGCTTTTGATCTTCTACATTAACTTGCTGTCTTTATTTCTGTTAACATTTCTAAGAGAAAA
This sequence comes from Oxyura jamaicensis, assembly GCF_011077185.1. Taxonomy (NCBI): domain Eukaryota; kingdom Metazoa; phylum Chordata; class Aves; order Anseriformes; family Anatidae; genus Oxyura; species Oxyura jamaicensis. The sequence continues at coordinate 67,755,390 of NC_048893.1, read as the reverse complement.
GGTTTATCTTTAAAAAGCACAAGTGGAGTAGCACATTACTAGTTGCAACCTGTCACAGCACTTTGTGTTTCAAGAAAAACTGAGTCAACAAGCCATGCATTACAGAAGATAACTGGCTGTGTACATCTTACAGCTACTATTTTTCTATGTTATGGAAAAACAAATTAACAGGCCTTATCACCAATTGTATAAATATCTAGGGTCTTTATTTCAAGACAGATTTTAAATACTTCCACTAATCAATCAAAAGCTTTATAGGAAATATGAGTTATATATAGACCAATTTAAAACCCACAGCTCTAGTCAAATTTCACTGTGATTACTTAGGAAGCACTACAATGTATATAGCCAACCAATTCTACAGCAACAAATGGAAAAAGAGGAAAAAAACAAAACCAACTAATTACAGTGTTCATCTGGCAAATTAAGAACAGTGATTTATGAAGACAGAATGTTGACTCTCATGTCACATTGGTCCTTCACCTACCCTTTTTCTTATCTCCTGAAGTACTGCATTCCCCATTGTCAAGAACTCAAAAGAAGCAAGCATGACTATAATTATTAAAACTCTGTGAAGTTACTTATACAACTTCTTTTCAAGAAAGAGACCACAGCAATCATCTTCATATGTTCAAAATGAAAGATTATCATTCCCATTCCTAGTAAGTATTTAGAAGCTTAAAATTAGCATTATTTTCAGAATCTTATTCTGCATGCTTAACTAAAGAGATGCTAGGCAAAATGGCAGAAAAAGCAGACTTTAAACCTTCCCACACATAAACATTATATATATATAAACATATATAATAAAGCCATCATCTTAATGATTGCTGTTGTCTTTTGAGCACATAACTTGTCTTGTTTCCCTACAATTATAACCCTTCATCTGTCAGTTATCATTCCAAGACAGGATGCTAATGGGAAAATAAACTAACATTAAGTAAAATAAGCATGTAAGCAAGCATGAGGACAACTTATATGGGAAAATTAACAGATTGCAACATGAGGTAGGAAAAGGACTGAAAAATCTCTTGGTGCAAAAAGACAAAAGAAGCAAGCTTTTATTGGGTAAGGAGAAACCCAATCAAAAAGGAAAAATATGAGGATTTCTGAGATCAAAAGTTAAAATAGGCAGCTTAAAAGAAGCATACAGACAGTCAGGAAATAGATAAATGAGCAAAAAATAATAGGTAATACTGTAGCTCACTCTAACTGTCCAAAAGAGAAAGCTAAATGCTAAACCATGAAGTCATAAAACAACTTCAGGGAGTTCAGCAGGTTCTACGTCTCTCACATGCAAAACAGGAATTTATGATGGGAAAAAAATTTAACTGAGCAGACTAAAGAGAAAGCCACAAAAACTATGATGATGATAAAAAATTTCAATGGTGAAATTGCAGATCACAGGATCCCAGAACGGCTGTGATTGGAAGGGACCTATGAAGATCATCTAGTCCAACCCCCCTGCCAAGCAGGATCACCTGGAGCACATTGCGCAGGAAGGCATCCAGGCAGTATTTAATATCTCCAGGGAAGGACAACCTCTCCCAGTGCTCTGTCATCCTCACAGTAAAGAAATACCCTATCATATTTAGCTGGAACCTCCTGTGCTTCAGTTTGTACCCGTTGCCTCTCGTCCTATCACTGGGCACAATTGAAAAGAGATATTGGCTCCACTCACATACCACTAAAAGGAAGGGAGCTAGAAAGCTCCTAGGAAACCACTAGAAGAACAGCATGGAGAAATCACTTTAAGTCTAATGGGTCCAGGAATATAGACAGCTACAAACAGAAAAACCAAGACACTCAAAGAGCAAGCTCGTTGTGATAAGCCCAGTAAAGATTACAGAGCTTTCTAAAAAGCACTTCAGTACCTCTGTTAGTCTCATTTTTAACATCTTGTCCGCTGTTACACCAAAGATATACCAGCGCTAAAAACAATCCAGATTTCTCAATTCCTAGTTGTGTTCTCCAGAAACTCAAAGTCAAACCATATGCATGCTTTCCTTAAAAAGCTTCAAGAAAAAGAATAGGGTGTCGGTGGCTAGGGGAGAATTCATGCCTTTGTTTCCTTCTTCTCCATTCTCTAACTGAGGGGCTGTTTTTTTTTTTTTTCTTTTTAATATTTTTTTCTTAACAAAAAATAAATAACTACCACCTGTAGTTCAAAACAGAAACATGGAGAAAAAAAAAGGGAGGGGGGAGGGATAGGGGGGAGTAAATGCTTGTGAAGGCAATGTATTGCATGAAAACTAATACAAACATACTTGATACAGAGGAAGCATGGTCTCTCCAGGGGACAGAATGACCCAGTCCCAGGCAAATCAAACCTTGATGAGCCAAGAGATCTCAATTCATGTGCTAAATTATATGTAATGATTTTATAATATGAACTCTCAGGGTCAGGGCTTTGTTTTAGAGTCCCAAAGATGAGGTGTCAGTATATCACCCGTCATCCCAAACACACACCTATTACTACCATGTTCTAAATGCTGTTACTTATTTTCTCTTCCAAATACATACCCCAGGACAAGGCTAGACAGCAGTGTCTCTGGCTGCTACAGGTTTTGCTCACACTAGCTAAAGGTGAAAATTGACTCAAATTTCACTAGCTGGTAATTCCCTTTATAATTTGTTAAATCAGTTTTACATCTACACAGTATTGAAGTAAATACACTACAGAAGTACACAGCTATAGTCTAGTGATCCTATTCAGCCCCTTCTTTTAAAAAAAAAAAAAAAAATTTTTTTTAGTTTTTAAATGAGGAATCAGAAACACAATATACCTGGCTACCCAGGCATATCGTCAGTTCAGTGATGGTACCTGCAACATTTAATCCAAAGGATTAAAACAATAATGCTCAGGAATAAGACTTAATGGCTGGAAAGAGCTTGAAGTTTTATGTTTGGATAATACCAGTTTTAAAAAATATTTATAGAGAGATCCTCTGTGATTAGAGCTTCACTTTTCTAAGCACTGCACGATGTGATTCCCATTTCCAACTCCTTATAGTCTAAACAGATTAGGATTACAAAAGTGTTCACGAACTCATTTGAAAAAAATGCCTGAAATCAAAAGCTATGAAGCAACTTTTTCACACACCTACAGGAAATTCAGGGCAGAACACAAAGGCAAACGAGTCTTGGTACACAGCTCTTCCTATGCTATCCCGATTTTTTGGACATATGTATACATTGCATGTCTGAGTACGCACATGCAGGGAAGTAACTAGTGTATTAAAAAATACAACAACAAAGAATAACAAACAAACAAAGACGATTTATTCATCTGAATCCACACTGTCTTTCTCTGTTGTGATCACAGAGGCTCAGGGTTCATTTTCTTACAGATTTCCCACTGGCAGGGAAATTACGGAAAACTGGCAGGACTCATATCTCTTTACTACTGTTCTGAATGAGATCATGAAAGGCACTACCCAGTTTGCAGCTGACCCCAGCCTGGGGGATGGGAGGAAGGGGGTGATACAAAACACTAGAGAACAGGCCACAGCTTAGAGGGATTACGGACAGCCTGGATGAAGGGGTATCAGAAGCTCCATGAAATGAAGCTGGTCCGATGGCAGAGCCCTGGCCTGGGCAGGCACAGCCCCTGCCAGCACAGGAGCTGGGGCCGGCCTCCCTGGGGAGCAGCTCTGAGGATGAGCAGCTCGGGGCATGAGCAGGCAGTGCCCTGGAAACAGAGATGGCCGACAGCCTCCAGGCTGCATCAGCGGGGGCATGGCCAGAGCCTGTGGGAGGGGTTCATCCACTCCGCTCAGGGCTTCTCAGATCAAACCTGGAATGCCACATCCATTTTGGGGCCCTCATTATAGGAAACTCATGGACAAACTGTCACAGGTTCAGTAGGGGGCTACAGAGACAGCTGGGGCCTGGAGCACCTGCCCTGTGAGGAGAGGATGAGGGAGCTGGGCCGGTTCAGCCTGGGGAAGATGCAGCTTTGGGCAGCCTGCCCATCCCAACAGGAAGGGTAGAATCAAAGAAATTAAGCCAGGCTCTTAATGGTGGAACACAGCTAGAAGCTGAGAGACAACAGACATGAATAGAAACCAGAGAGGTTCAGATTGGACATGAAATAAAACTTCTTCATGCAGGGCAATTAGACGATGGGGCAGGTTGCCCAGAGGCTACCATCATTGTGGACTGTCAAGACCCAATAGGATAATAACTGAGCAGCCTGGTCTGAGCTCAGAGCTGGCCCTGCTTTGGGCAGCTGGTTGGATCAGGGACCCCCTGAGACCTCTTCCAGCCCAAATCATTCTGTGATACTATGCTGTGTTTCAGAATAATATGTTAGGCACAACTGGCAACACCCTGTGAGGCAAGAACACAAGTACTGACAGTAAAAATGTCTAAATTATTATTAAAATTGTGTTCTTACTGATTTCTCCACTAACCATAATTCAAATACCTTCATCTGGACAAAACTGTTGTCTGAAAAATAGCATGAGTCATGACAGCAGCATTAAACTAGGAGAAGAAAAAAAAAATCAATCAAATTAAGTCTTCTCAGATGCATAATGCAAATCTACTTTACCTTGCACTATGAAATGGCACTTTCTCAGCAATTTCCTTATAGCAGATATCAACTTAAAAATGCTGAGGAGTCAAAAAATGAGGACCCTGTCCCTTGAATTCGATTAATCTAGTATGGGAAATGCCACAAAAGAGAGGAAACAGTATTACTCCTATGAGGAAGGGATCATTTACCAACTCAATTCCCTGGGAAAGAGGGTTGTATAAGGACCTAGATAAGCTGCCTGCTTACTACAGATAACTTTGAAAAGGGCTTACAATGCAGCATAATTCCTGTGAGAGCTTGTAAAATCACCATCTCAGCTTAGGCCCTGACTGAACTTCCTCCCAAAGTTACAGTCAGCTATATTAATTCCTGACTGTTAGAAGAGAGCACTGAAGTTTATTTGTTTTATAGGGCAGGAGTGTTTTGATCTTTATTTTTACTATGTTAACTATGTACATCAACAATTAGTAACTAGCTTTTCCAAATTTAATTCCTCTGTTAGCTTGAATTAACATCAGTATGACATGAAATGTATCACTCAATGAATCAAATACTTCATTTGTTTTTCCTCTGTAAGTAAAGACTGAAAGGAGGGGCACTTATAATCAGAAAATGGAATATCCACCCAGGAGAAAGAATAGGAAAGGTCTGGGAGGTGGGAAGAGAAGATAAAAATGGAAAAACACGTTCAGAAGTTCTTGACAGGATTTATTGCTAACGCAAAGTAGATGTTGCACATCGATGTGCCTCTCTCACAAGAGATATTAGTAGTGACTGCTGTTAGAGACAGGTCACGTTCCCAAAACAGCACAACAATATTGCTTCAGTGTCCATCTTGGCTGACTGATTCTGTGTGAACAGCATTCCTTCAACCACTCAACTTTATAAAGTCAGTCATCAGTCCACTCTGTTGGTTACGTACTAGGAACAACCTTCTTTTTCTGTTGCTATGAGCAGAGAAGGTGGGGACAGGCTCTGATGAAGACGTCAGTTGGCATCAGCCTATTCAGCAAAGGCATCCCTTATTAAAGTCAACACATTACAATTGCCAATTCTTATAAAGTCATGAATCAAAAAGGAGAGCTTACTGATTTGCTCTGATTGAAAACAAAAACAAGCCAAGAACAACAAAAAGACCTTCATATTAATTCCACACAGAACGGGCAGTTTTCAGTGGGTTTTGTTCACAAACAGCCACAATGACGTGAAAAGCAACATTGCCCTGGCCCTCTGACATCCAGGTTGATGTCTGCTAGGAACGGCATTGGCGTGCAGGCAGTTTTCATAAGACACATTGCATAACTGCAGGGCTCAGCACCGGACAAAAGGGTGGGACTGGGAGCTCACAGGGAGTATTTGGACATAATTTAAGAAAACAGATTTTCAAGCACGCCATGTTAAAGAGGCTTCCAAACTTTATCAGCCCCAAGAGTAGCCGTTGTTTTATCCAGTCTAAACCAGAAAAACTTACTGATTGCATTTTTTTTCCTTTTTAGAAGGGATCAGTCTGGCATATTGATTCATGGTGTTACTACACTGGCTTTCTTCAGCTGAAACATTCCTTTAGCATCCCATGAAGGGCTATTAAAAATAAGTAAATCACAAGAACCATCTGTCCTCTGCAGAGGGGGAGAACAGGGAATTTCAGTGGGTTTCCTTCTTGCTTCACAGTGTTGATCTCTTCCTGTTTGTGAGAGCAAACCACATTATCCTGAGAACTCAACACCTACAATATATACCAATACAATACCAATATATAATATTTTGTCTGTTAGCTAAACTTTAAGTTGCATAGGAAGAAAGCATATGCTTGAGGCTGCATGCAGCAAAAGACACAATAACATAATAATGATTATTCAGGGAGAAAGGACGTTATCTGTGTTTTTCCTTCAAAGAAAACTTTTGTCGGTTAGGGCTTTTGTTTTGTTTATGTCACACCATCTTCTTCCACTTTAGTTGATATCCTTCCTTTAGACTAAAAGCAACTATATGCTAGTAAGTATAAAAATATAATCTTTGTAACTATTCTCATAAGAGGGAAAAATACGGTTTTTGATGAAAATTCAGTCCTCATTTTTCATTGAAACATTACACTGAATTTTCACTCATAACAGCAGAATACTTTTCTGCTCTCTGAGCAAAGTTCTTTACTCCCTCTTTGGCTATCGCCCAAACAGAGAAAGACCACATTTAAGAAATTAAGCAAACAGAAAAATGTAACACACCTGTAAAGGAAAGTGAATAAAGAATAAAATAAAATAAAATAAAATAAAATAAAATAAAATAAACACATTTGAAAAAGCTTTTAAGAACAGAATCATTTTGCTTTTAGATAGGCATCTACTCCTCTGTGCCTCATCAGGGGGAAACACTACTTGTCATCAAAGGAGTTATTGTTCCTAGTTAATTAATGACCGTAACACGCCTTGGGATCTTGGAATGTAACATCATTGCTATTACACAATGCTGAGGTCTTTTCCATCAGTTAAGTATTTCTATTAACGTGTATAACCCAAGTGTGTTACATTGTTTACTTTGATCATATCCTTTCTAAGCAATTTTGCAATCTTCCCCCAATCCTGCAAAAGATGGTTTGCAAAATCTGCAAAAAGCTACATAAATGTAAACTCTTACTGATTCTCAAATAAAATCCACATCCTACAGACACTTTGAAAGTGCCACTGTTTACTCCACCCATTCTGCTAAAAGTAGGATCATCCAATGGCACAAAAGTGCACAGCATTACAACAAGTTGCAGACAGAAATTGCTTTTGTGATTCCCTGTACCCAGCATTGTGGTGGTGATCTTGCAGAGATTCACACAGGGATTTCCACTGAAAAATTCTGTTCCTATAACAACCAGTGCGCACACGCACACACACCTCTGTTTTTTAACTTAAGGTTGAAGGACATCATTATGGCAGATCCTGTCTGCCATAAATCATCTTTGCTGATTTAGAGTGTGGCTAAAAAAGGAAAAGATCAGTAGTACATGCTGCAGTACTTTTCTAATTAACATGAACACACACACAGCTTCTACCTCATCAATCTCTTTACAATTTCACATTTTCTTTGATAATGATCCTTTCCTACCTCAGGGTTTGCAAGTGTTTTTTATAACTTCTCTTTTAAGAATGAAGGGGGATTAAAACAAAAACAAAAGAAAACTGCTTGTCACTATTAAGTGGTGATAGACATGCACAAGTATTTTCTATTGCAATCCAAAAAGATAAAAGGAGTGCAGATTTGAAACATTACAGTTTGGAAATATGGAAGATCTTCACAAAGGTTTAAGAATTAGAAGAAAATAAAATGCCTCCATTCACATATACAGAAAATTTCTGTTGTGCCTTAAGCATTTGCCAACAGAACAAATTGAAACTTGATTGCTAGAACCACACAGCCACAAAGAGCACCCCAGTCAGAACCAGCATAAAACCACAAATAAAAATCACTCTCATGTGCCAAAGGCCTTCTGAAATCAGAAGGAGGTTAAAACTTTATGTATTAAAAATGAAAACAGAGACTGTATGATGTGGTTGTCAGAGAGGAATATGGAACTGCAGAAGTACAGACCTGCCCTCCTGGGGCTTCCCAGCCCCAAGGGAACAGCTCTGGCTCCTCACTGCAGCCCTGCACAGGAGTGCCAGTTTCTGGCTTAAAGGTCAAAATGAAAACCCTGGTGCCAAAGAAACTGCAAGCAAAAGCCCTGATGGGGATGACAGAAGGGAGCAGTGCTGAGGAAAAGTTTTTCTTTCCTGGTTACAGAATACTGAATAATTATCAAGTTGGACAGCATGTAAAGTTAAATTTAGAAACGAATTTAACTCTTGGAAGTGGCAAGATGGTGTATTTGATCCGGCTCTGCAGACGCAGCCAAGTGGATCCCAACACTTGGTGGGCTTTAAGATCAGGAAAACAAATGAGTAAGCTGGGGCTGCTGAGGACTCAGGTTCACTTTTGAGGTCATGTGCAAACATGTCACCTCAGCTGGCCTCTTTGCATAATTTGCAAAGCACAGACATCACAAAAACTGCTTTGCCAACACATGCCACTGGGGATCTCTTGGTCTCTCTTCATTCAAGCTAAGAAAATATTCAACGAACTGCACTTGCACTTCTCATTCAGGACCTATAGCCTGAGAAGTCAAACCGTCAAAAAATAATTATGTTTAACATTTTAAGACAATGTATTGCTTCTTCAACTATTTTTTAACGTGAGAAAGTTGCAGTGTGTAAATAGCAGCATTAGGACACTGAAGGTCCTCTGCAGCCTTGGCGCAATCCCAGAGGACAGGAGCACAGAACAGAGAAAAGTACCACAAAGTATCACCTATGCTGGCTGATTCAGAAAATCGTTCTCCTGAAGGTCAACAAGGTTTATATATTATTCTGAAGAATCACGTATTAGAACAACTCATTTACATAAATGAATTAAAAAGCCAGTAACCGGGTAATGAGGATGACAATGTTAAAAAGCAATGTAAAAGATGTGCAGTGTGGTGCTAAGTGTTACCAAACCCTTACTATCACTATATAAAGCACATATTAAATAGGTATTCTAAATTTGTATTTGTCCTTACAATGTAATGTTTAGCTTCGTCTTTATCTATGCTATTCAGTAGTTTATGTCTCCCAAGGGGCTTTAACTGTAAGAAATACAATATACTGACAGTCACATATGCCTGTATTTTACAGATGTGGTGTAGCTATTCTGTCTGTATTGTATATATGTTTGTATTATCAGAGTATTCAGCATTGAAAGAGCCATCACATTCACTTTATTGAGGAAACCTGTGGTAAAGCTCACATGAGATAACTCATTTACTGCTTACTGGCATGAAAATTGATTTCTTTTAAATATTTGCCTTAAGACTGAAATTTCTGCCAAAAATACAAGCAAACAGGAACAAGTTTAAAATAATATTAAAAAAAAAAAAACAAACAAACAAACAAAAAAAACTAATTGAATGAACCTCTACAAAGTACCTTCCCACTACACACAGTGGAAAATTCTTAAGTACAGGTTTTACCTAAAGTGAAATATTACTCACAAGTTTAATTATCAGGTATTGGTTTAGAAGAGGTCCTATTGTTTATAGTAAAGACATAAAAAGAAATACAGCACTTTAGACCATTAAGAAGTCGTATTTTAACCAGACTAGTAAGTCAAAAGATAAAACAATGTGTCAACTTCTAATTCCATCAAATGCATATTTTTGGAATCTACTTTAATATCAAATTCTCAAGAAACGATCCCACGTGACCTAAAGAACGTAAGAGTATACTGTGGCATTGCTTTCTCATATAACACTAATTTGAGGACGCATGGCCTACAGACCTGAGTGGACCACAGAATCACACAGAATAGCCTAGGTTGGAAGAGACCTCCAAGATCATTGACTGAGTCCAACCTCTGTTGGACTCCCACTTGGACAACCACTTACTGGCTATAGATCTGGATCCTCCTGAAAACCCAACATGTACCCAAATATTTTTCTAAACTGATTTCTGCACGAAAATGTGTAAGAGTATAAGCCATTTTTTGATGCAATGTGGGATTGTTTTCCATCCCTCTGGGCAGAAAAAAAATAAAAAATAAAAAAATAGAAGAAAATATGAAGTAGGCATAGAATATTGAAATATAGTAACGTGCAGCCCACCAAAAAAAAAAAAAAAAAAAAAAATAGAACAGGCTCTAGCATAAACTTGCATTTCTTGGCTTTTTTTTTTTGTTATAACAGTCACAAAGAACAAAACTCTAGTTGATATAGGATACACTACATAGCAGAATTTTAAGTATTTCTTTTATACAAACACATCCATCAAGTCACAGCTTAAAACAATTACAAACCCTTGTTCACTGGTAAACTTAAAGCTGGCAGAATCAGATAAAAAATTCAGCTGTACTAAATGTCTAGTTAACCCCAAGCCAAAATAAGCTCAGATTTGTTTTATTGTGCAATTTTGATGGTTTTATTGTTTCTACTATACCAAATATCCTGAACAGAACACAAACACAGGCACTGAGTCAGATTATGGCAGCTCTGTTATCAAGTTCTTCCAGGCAAACCAGAAGTCATCTCAGGTTTTCAAGCTTGCTTCTCTTGACTAAAGAAATTTCTACTTTTTTTTTTTTTTTTGTGTATAAAGAAAGAGAACAGATTTAGCATAATTTTAGAGACCCAAAAACTTACAGATAGAGTCTATTAAACAGCTATTAGTGCAGCTGACAGCGTCTCCCAGCTGCCTATTGCAAATACCTACAGCAGCTTCTAACCTCACTAGCTAGGCCTCCTGTCTCACTTCAGCTGCAACATTAAGGCGGTCATGAAAGTAGTAGCAATGAAAAGGGGACAACATTCACACTCAGAAGATTTTCTGTTATCTCATTATTTCTTTCTTATTAGAAAGTTACCAAATTTTGCTTTGCTGCTCACCCGGAGCTCCAGAAGACCTAGAGATATTTTTAACTGCTTAATATTGACTCACCTTTACCATCCTGAGGGTCTTGCTGACAGACTGTCATAAATTACTGTCTATGCAAATGTAGCTAGCGTAAAACAGGAGAATTTTTTTTTTTTCTTTACACCATGTCTTCCAGAGCACAATAAAAAGCAAATCTGTTCATAACCAAAAAAAACAATGTAGTAATGAATCTGGATGTATCATCCTAGTTTAAATTAGAAAAATTATTGAAAGGAATTCCTCCACATTTGGACCTATTTGCTGAAGACAAACTATTGTTTCATTTTTTTAAGCAAAAGGTTCCATAAATAACATCCATTAACACCATAAAGATTTACTGCTATCACTTTTATTGCTTTCCTTAATACTAATACTTAATAAAACTCATCAAGTTTATATTATAACAAAAATCAGTTGAAGATTACATTTGAAAACATCTTGAGATGGCATGAAATACTGAAATGCCACAAACACTTCTTTCATACTTTGATGCAATCCATGTTATTCCTTGGAGTACAAGAAGTCTTTTTCTTCCTTCATCTAAACCAAAAATACCTTGTTTCGTTTCCATTAAGTTAGTCAAAGCAACTAGAATCAAACTGAGGTGAAACACCACAGTTGTAGCTGAAAACAGCTGAATGCTGAAAACAAAAGTTGCTCCACAAAAGAGCATCAAAAGTAAGACTCAAGACTACATTCTGTTTTGTATCTGCCTTTTTTTCCAGGATTCAACCTCATCTGTGTTACATTTCAGTATCCTAGAAGATGCAGAGATTGTAGAGAAGAGCGTCATCATTTATGGGTCCTACCTGGAAAGACAGGCAAATCTTCTGCCTCACTGGAAAGCAAAAAGCATGCCTCACAAGTTGAGGAATAACTATTCAGAGCCCTTCCCTACTCTAAAAGTCATTTCCTTCCAGTAAGATGTCATTTTCAAGGGAAGAGCCACCTGAAGAAACAAAAATGGGTTTATTTTGCTGGAGAAACGGCATTCTTGTAATCAGACACTGTGGTGGGAGCCCTGTAAAAGCTGAGCGACTTGCAGAAATGGCTGATAGGATGGAGCTCCACACCTCTTTCCTCTTAGTCTTTTGTCTTGGCAGAGGTCTCTCTCTCACCAAATTGCTGCCTGGGAGTGCATAGCTCTCCCCAGGAGCCCTGCCAAAGCTGATACTCCCTAGGAAGGGTCACACTGGCTGCAGCAGAGATATGGGTTCCCACCTTTTGCACCATATTATAAATACTCTGTATTATGAACAAACTGGACCAATGAAAGCTCATCTTCCATTGCCCACCCCCTTCTAAATACAGTAGTGACATCTAGATGGCTTGCTGGGTCTTGCTAAAATAGAAATAAACAGAGCAATTTCCTGCAACTACTGAGCCAAGTTCCACTCCAGTAACTGACTCATGAAATGACAAATCAGTCTCAAACACATCAATGATTGAATATTCTCTTTAGGACGGTAAAGAAGGGGACAAAACACATCCCATCTTGCATTGCTTAATTCACAGTTTCTCATTCACTTTCTTAGTATATCTCAATTGTCTAGATTTATTTAGAAGTTTCCAAGACTAAGTCTTTGCAAATCCTCTATAAAACAACATGATTACCAGGGATATATAAAACAGCCAAGTGGAGAAAAAAAAAAAAAAAAAAAAATCAGGCTTGATTCAGCAACAAGCCAGACACCAGTGCTTCTAAACATGCTTTCTCATACTGTTCACAGTGCTGTCCTCATGCTTCTGCTTTGATTTCAAGCACTCCACAAAGCAACATTTTTACCTTTAATAGCCTGAAATTCCAGGTTCATGAAAGATTAAAAGAATCACACTGAGTATGATGGTAAGGAAGCAGTAGGCACAAAAATCTGAATATAAGCCTTTATGTAACACTGCTTCAACAGGAAAGCAGTACCAGCAGGATATAAGATTTCACATTTGTTGTTTTTTCTATTTCAATCACAAACAAGGGACTTTAGCCAAAGGAAGTAATTTTATATCTATATATATATATATTAAAAAGGCAGAAAAAAAATGGAACCCTCTAAGGTCCAAAGATGAAAGCTACAGTCATTAACACCTCTATTTATATAAGTTTCTCAGAATGCCCATGGTCTTTGGTTAGAGAAACAGAGTATAAGCAAGCCAGTTCCTATGAATACTGGTCACCCTTTAATACCTATTAGCTTCCCTGAAAGTCAGTGGGAGGAAGACCGGGGAGAGTGAAGAAAATGAAATGCACACAGTCACTACCTTCCCTACTAATACCATGTGCAACGATAATGTTACATACATTTTCTTCTATAAAAAAAATCAAAAAGGAAAACAAACAACAACAACAACCATTTAAGGGTCTCCCAGCCCTCATTCCAGTCTCTTTGCAGTCTACCAGCTCTCCTTTTCACCCTGCCAAATGTACAAGTCTTTGAGGACCACTTCGAAAATTGAACTGTTAAGGTGTTCTAGGTTAAAAATACCTCCTTCAAGGAAAGTCTGATTCATTCAACTTCATGGAATTGCATACAAATTAAGGCAGGAGCAAGCCTCAAGCATGATGGGCCATGATGGAAAGTCAGTGGTCTGTTACTGAACACTTTAACGTTGCTTCTGTATCAGCTGGCAAAGCTTGTTGAACCCATTCTAATAATAAAATGCACCCAAATAAATATACATGCTGTCTTGTGAGTATACAAATGCAACTCAGTTTCAGACTGGTGACAAAGATTAAGCCAGTCAAGAAAAAAAATCTGTTTTCAGCAGGATCAGTTCCTGACAGCTTACTGTGCAACTGATTTAAAAGTAGTTTTGGTATAAAATGGAGAAAAATTGAGAGGAAGCATTACTCCTCTATCGACAGCTCTATTGATAGAGCTGTATTAAATACAACAATTTAAACTAACAACGAAACCACAGCCAGAGTTAAGCACTGGAAATCATGGTTTCAGAAACTCAGTTTCTAGGTATTTTGCCCAAAAGAGTTGTACTGTGATTGGGAAAAATAAAAATAAAATAAAATAAAAAAATAAACCCACCCTACCACAAACTACTGAGGGAATGAGGCAGCAAGTTCTAATCTTCATTTGCAAAATGAAATGTATTTGTTTTTATTTTGCTATAAATAAAGCCTCACCTTTCTGGATAACCACAGTATCAGCTACGAAGTGAATTCCACTTCCCTTCATTGTAGTGTTTTATCTATAATTCCCGCTGATTTAAAATTATTTTCCCCTTCCAGAATAAAATGAAGTCATGCAACTTTTCCACTGGTTGGAAAATTAAAACTTAATTAAGTAATAAATTCCTTTTTACAAGACAAATGGGCTTGCTTGTATTACAATGCAGACATAATAATTTCTAGATGGGTTCAGGTGAATCTCTTTATAACATGCTCTTTAGACTGTATTACTTTTTCTTTTTTTTTTTTTTTTGTTAATGCACTCAACACATTAGGTAAGAGTACACTCAAACATCTGGAAAATGGATTCTGTGATTGTGAAATCCAGTTTGTAAGCAGAAAAAGCCCTCTTCTGGGAGAGAAATTAAAATGACCAGCCAAAGCACTTCCAAAGGAGGCAGAGGATGGGAATTTTGCCTACATTCAAACTCAGTATGGGTGAATAAAAACAGTTAAATAATCCATCCTTCCAGTACACTTCAGAAGAAAAACAACAAAACCCCAGAACCAGGACTGCCACTTAGTGAAAGCAAGCCACTTGTGTATTCTTGACATCAAGGGTTTTTTTCTAGATGGAGAGAGTTTGTGGAAATATTGAGAATTAAAATATGTCCCCAAATTGAACACTGCTACCTTTACATAGCACTCGAGAAAGAACAAAACAATAGCCATCACTTCTAAAGTCGTGTTAATATTATTATCATCATCATCATCATTATTTAAGTTCCATAGGAGTGGCTGAATTTCCCAGGTGTTCCAAATCCAGCTGACACAAGCAACTCCATCAAGAAAATGCATGGCTTGTCTTTTACAACAGCTAGAATCAGCTGCACATGCAAACTTTATAAAATGCAGTTCAGATCATCACTTAATGCGCAAATTGCCCAGTCCATCAAAGTCATCTGGAAAATATGTCATATTAGGCAATATGGTCCAGCCCCATCTACACTGGCCATATATTAGGAAATCTGGCTTAAACAATACAGTATCAAAAATAAATAAATTGGACCTGTACATTTACTGAGGAAGATGGAAAGCCAAGTATCAGATAATATGCCGATACGCCAAAAAGTATCTGTAGAAAGTGGTTTCTCACATAAATGAACATGAATGCTTGATTTTCAGGCATGAAGCTGTCCAAATGAAGTAGCTACAGCATCACAGGAAGCGGGAAAAAAAAAAAAAAAAAAAAAAAAAAGAGAGAGAGAGAAAAAAAGGTATCAGCTGTTGGTATGAGAAAAATCACAGGAACTACCCAAGACAGACTGGCTTGTGGTTTCCTTTGGGTTAGCAGAAATCGTAAGGGTACTTTGAGTAAGTATTTGCCAGTTAAATTACCACAATGATTTCCTCTTAAGAATAAAGTGTGCACTCATTTTATGACCCTACATCACTAAAATAGGGAAGATTTGTTGTTAACTTTGATGGTTATTAGAAAAAAAACATACAAACCAAATCCTTCGTATCTGATCAAATATGGGGAGGCAAAACCTTAACAGAAGTGAAAGGGTAGAGGGTTTTACAGCATCCAGCTAAAGGAAGTGCAGTGTGGTAACTTTAGGCAAATGCTATCATTATAAACAGTGACCATGGTAACAAGCAGAATATTTTTCCTTCAGGCCCTGGGGAAAAAATACATGGGCATTTCTGTGTGTACATATATTCGTCCTTGTACGTCATTACCATAGTTCTGTGTCAAGACCTTGCTTTCGAACAGCTGCTTGCTTATTTAGGGTAATGTATATTCACATTGATTTTGAGCTTATATATATATATATAAAAAAAAAAAAAAGACATGCAGAACTCTTCTTTTTCTCCACTGGTTGCCCAGAATGGCACACCTCTAAGAAGATACCTGAAGAAGTTTTCAACGGACAGATAAAGGAGAAGGGAGGGAAGATGATGCTGCCTAACAAACACATGACAAAAGAGTGACTGTCTTTTGATCTGTTATTCCTGGCTATTTTTTTTTTTTTTTTAAGTATATCTGTTTAGACACCACAATTAAATTACTTACTCCTGAAGCTAGCATGGGAAAAAAAGCTCAGCTACTATAACAGATGATAGCAAGTAAATAAAAATGGCTTATTCAGGAAAGTGAAGAGGTCTGGTAAACTTTTTTTTTTCAGAGTCTAAAAGTATTTATTGAGTTGTAAATGAACTTTCAAGTATACTGTGGCAAAAATAAATACATAAATAAAATTAAATCTGTGCTGAAAAGTAGTGCCTAGACCACATGTTAAAGTGACACCACACATACTCAAAGCAATACTTGTCATGTCAGACTAATGCCTTTGAAATCCCACCACTGCCTAACTGCCTCAATCTCCTTTCAGCATATGCAGCAGAACAGCCCATCCTCCAGCTGCCTCTATCCCAGTGTCCCAGTGGTTAAAACGAACTCTTGTTTACCTTCATTAAGGATGTGTACCATATGATTGAATGAGATTTTCAGCTTTTAGTCTTAGAGCAAAGATTTGTTCATAATACCTTGTACATAAATACCTAATGTACAGATAGTGCTCCCATCCCATTTGGGTATCAGCAGTTTGTCTGTACAAAAGCATCAGCTATTATTCTATGATCACAGAATAATGTTGATCAGAAGGGACCTCCAGAGGTCATCCAGTCCAAAACCTTGCCCTAAGAAGAATCAGATCTCAATGTGAAATACAAGAGAAAGCATTCATACTGAAACAACCTCACTACAAAGTATTTACAAAAAGAGGTCTCAGGGTGATTTAACATCTCAGAGAAATGTCAAAAGACTTTACTAGAAACCTGTCCATTTCTGCTGGATACAGAGCAGCCAACCCACAGGAAGTGCCAGAAAGCCACAGACCCATTTCTTTGATCAATGGGGAAACCCATTATGATTCAATTGGTAGATACCCATCATCAGGCCCAGTTCTCATCAACCAAAATCAAGTCAACTTAAATGCAGTCATACGAGCATCTGTGTCTTCTGATTCTATGACAGTTAATATCATGATTTCCTCATGAAAATTAATTTTGTAGACAACGCTACCATATACTCCTTGCTCATGTGTAATATCTACCACACACTTCAGTAAAACTTCCTAAGAACAACCACAGGAAAAATAAAATTAAATAGCCCCCTCAAATTCAATATCATCTATGAGTCACTCCTGAAAGGAAGCTTTTTTTTTTTTCTCCCCTGAAATTAGGATATCTTACAATATTGAATCAAATTTTATTTTCATTATTTTGTACCTTGCTGACATCCTGCAATGAGGCATTACATTCAGCTGCAAAGACTTCTGTGTTCTTGAGCACTGTGACAGTGCTCCAAAAAAAAGTGTGTGTGGGGGGAAGCTTTGTGACCTGGAAAGGAGATGTAATGTTTGAATGATGCATGGAGACCAGAGAGTAAGACGTCATTGTTCTATTTATACCTATAGGGAGAGAAAAAATGAGTCCACTACAATGATGCTGTATTTCATGTACTGTAAGAATTTTATTTATACAAACAGATTAAAAAAGAATCATGAAGAAAAGAATCCTTATGATTCAAAGAATATATTATGAAATGTTGATCAAATCACATAGTCATGGCCAATTTGTTCTCTGGGCATTCCATTTGCCAGTTCAACATGAAATAATAATTCAAATCTGTGGTTTAAAAAACACTACCAAGCCCGTTTAAAATTTTTGTTCAACTGTTTCTAGTAATCTCAACAGATACTTTGAAATTCAGCTTTTCTTCAGTGAAGATTCTTTTCTTTTCTGTGGCTGCATGCTGAAATGGCCAAGTGAGCCAGAGGCACTAGAATGGGTGAGATGTGTCAAACTAAAACAACACCTGGGCAGTTTACAGAATGGATTTCAGAGTTTACAGAAAGCAATGCAGATTTCACACCTCTGATTTTATTTTGACTCAGATTAGATAAAGTGCAAGGAGGAAGGACAGGATGACAAGAGGAAAACCCACCACTCACTGAAAATCATGAGGATGAATAGCTTCAGTGTCCTCAAATCCCATTGTAACCTAGTATGTGCTTTTCCTGTTATGTTCCCTTATGTTGTCTTCTCAAACAGCATCAGCACTGAGTGGAGGAAAAGTCTCCAAAATTTATTACTTGACATCACTGGAGACCATTTGTAAGAAGTGTCATGATAACAAGAATCTCTCCCCTAACCCTTTTATTCACTTAAGCCTTAATTCACACAATTGCCTCTCCCATTTTCATAATGTTCTGCAAGATCAATGGCAAGTACAAAAGAGCTCAGGGTTCTGTTCAAACACATTTAACCTACGTACAAAGAGCTAAGGGAGATATTTCAGCCCTGTCATCCAAAAAAAAATAAATAAATAAAAGCACATGCAAAATCAATTACCAGTTCTGCCTTTTTGAGCCTCTGGATCTAGCAGATGTAGCTCACAGACTCCCTCAATCACAAGCTTATACAACAGCCCGGAGAGTATGTATTTTAGTCATGGAAAAAAAAAAAAAAAGAAAAGAAAACAAACAAACAAACAAAAAAAACGATTGAACGATTGCCATTTCAATTGTCAGCAAAAACAGATTGAAGCCTTGCTTGCTTTTAGTCTACATTTGCTTCCTTGCATTCACCAGACTTGTCATGCACTGTAGAAGATACACCCTCCAAACACTTTTGCTAGAGGATTTCCTATTTGCAATAAAATGAGAAACTGCAGCGGTTTCACAATCAAGTTTTCCAACATAGGCCTGCAACATGTCCCCCCTGTATTATTCTTCTGAGCAAGAGGAACATGTTCCCTTGGCAGACAACTGAAGTTGACATTAACTAGTGAGTAGGCTAAGCTCTTGAAAGAAGAAATCCACCAGTGGCCTACTAAAACATAACTAACTAGTGACATGGCAGTATCCCTCGTACTACAGGGGTAGTAACAGAGAAGGCACACAATTTCTAAATGTTTCACCATTGATTGAAATGTTAGTAAATACCTCTATTTACCTTTCTCAACAACCACCAAAAGACCTCTTAATGATCACAATGATTCTGTAGTTTCAAATACAAGCAGTTAATAGCTTATAGGTTCCTGGAATGATTCAGGTTGGAAGGGATCTCAGGAAAAAATCCATTCATACGTAACTATTATAAAAAACAGACTGAATTTACAGCAGCTTAGAACAATCCTAAATGCAGTAATATAACCAGCATCAGCTCCCCACAGTCAAATGGAGGAACACAACCCTAACCAAAGGAATTAAACACCCAGTTTAAGCTTCCAACAGCAACAAAATCTGTTCATATATTTTTCTCACCTTTCGTTTGCCTGTATTTTTCAGTGGAAACTATTGCTTGTCTGAGATGCCAGCAGAAGGCTGCCAGCTCTGCACCCCACCATGTGTTGTATTCAGTGTGTTGAAAATGTTTGGTACAGCCAGACCTAAGAGTGCCAACTCATGGCTATGGAAAATATCAAATGGTTACTAAGGAAAAATCTTAAGATAAATTACCAGTTGTTCCCTAAGTGACTTAGTCTTCTCTCCCCTTTTTCACTGAGTGCATCTCCTCTTAGAAAACTATAGCTTTAGATTTAGGACACTGTCACCAAGCACCAACAACTACCCAACCTAAAGAATTTTATGTTAAGTCCTCAGATTCTTTTGCAACTGAAAAAAGAGGCAACTAAGTTATAACTGTTTCTCCTATCTGGCCTATCTGTATATCAAAATAAACCACACAGTATGCTGTTTATAATATTTGCTCTATTCAGGCAATGAAATTAAAAAATAGAACTTTTTTTTTTTTTTTTTTTTTTTTTCCCCTTCAATTCATCAGATTTAAAGCCAGCTAATGTCTTTTACTAAGAGGAAGCTTAGGAGTACACTTAAACAGCAGCATGAAAATAGGTCAGGTTTTGACAAGTCTGAGTTACCTCACAGAAAGACTATGAGGGAATTGGAGATTTTTCTGGGAAACTAACCCACATCATATTTTCATTACTGAGCAAATAATGGAATTATGAAAACAAATTAGGTTTTCACTGTAGCCTACTGTATTTGTTTCTTTGTCTCCCATTACATTTCACATCCTCTGGACACTTTTGAGTCCATTTATTCCTAGAATAAAAAAGTATTTTCTTTATTTATATGCATGGTAATACAAGTCATATGCTATTATAACAAACCAACAGGCAAGTCAACCATGGAAATCTAAGATATTTCTTTTCAATGAGCCAACTATTTTGCCATATTATGGCAAAATAATTTATTTTTTCAAAGAAAATAAAGTGACAAAATCTAAATTTTCAACCTCTTGTGTTTTAAGCCAGGACTGCAAATATAAGTAGGTATAAGATCACAAATGACAGGGTTGCTATTAAGAAAGCATCTGGGAATGAGTAACTTTGCTACAAACTAAACACACAGGAAGATCCCCTGACCTACGAGAAGGACATGCTAGAAAATATCTGGCACAACTTCACCCTTTGTGGAACTCCACTGAAGCATGACCAGGAATGCAAAAACCAAACCCTGTCTGCAAAAACCAAAATGTTTCAACACTTTCAGGACAGATTTATTCAAGTGAGGACATAGGGACAAAGCAAGAAGTCCATTTAGGATACGTCAAACAAAGGACAGCCAAATGTCACAAAGGCAAACAGAGCTAAGAGGGTTTGCAGTTTCTCATCCTTCCCCTCCCCAGGATCTACGCAAGAGGGGCCACATTCCACAAAACCATGCAAGCAGGTGCTCAAATTTGAGCAAGGAAACAACACCTCACTGAAATAACTGCAGTCTTCATTTCTAAACTTTCAGGTTTACTCACAGTTAAGAGCTGTTCTGGTTCAAGGCCAAAGTATTCTGTGTTTTCACTCGATCATACCCATAAAAAGTATTATCAATGACCTACTTAAAACATTCTTCTGTAGTGTTTCCATCCTCCTGACTCCTTACCTATCTCTGTTGAAGATAACTTTTTTTTTTATAATGGTTTAAAGTTAATGATTCTCATTAGTGTACAAGGTGTACACCATGTGCTTGACAGAGATAGAGACTTGGTGTGCCCCATAAGTGCTTACTATCCAGACAATCAAAAACGTATTGCTTTCACATTGTTTTGCCTTTAAAAGATCAGAATTTAAACAAAAATATTTTTAAAGGCATTTTGTTTCTTAAAAGAGTTAAAAAATAAATAGCAGGAGTGAAAAGAGAAGAACCAAGTCTGATAATATATAAAATGTTAAGACTTTGTGGCTGGTCTCGCGCTCTCTGACAGCTTTGAAATCAGACCCAAAATACATACTGTTTGACTAGCAAAATGTTGATCCCTGCCTTAACACAAGGCTTTGAGACTTCAGCAGGAATATAAGGAGTAGGAAAATAAGCTGTTATGATTCTCCTCTACTGGCAATATTAAAATCCAGAATAACATGTGTCCTGCAAGCATGACCAGAACTACAATATACCAAAGCAAACCTAGTTAAAGCAGATTTGGAAGTGAATTCTGCCAGGTGAACAGAAACACACCATACACATGCTATCGTGTGACCTCTGCTGGGTCTGCCATAGGCTCTACACATTCAAAAATTCAACCAATGCTGAACGACAGAGAAGCTAGTGTTTACACTTCTTTTGTGGTTGTTTCATATTGGAAGACCTTTAATTTACATCAGACTTTTTAGATTTCATTTATGAACCTAAATTTGAGTGAAACAGAATGCAATTTGTTTCAAAACCCTCAAGTTCCTAATCTGCTACCGTTTGAAGGCAGGCACCTTCCATTTTGTACCAGTGCAGTCAGCTCTCATGAAGATCTGAAGTATTCCTCCAAACAACGACCACTCCAGTGAGGTCTGCAAATCCTTGGCAACCCCATGAGGTAATCCCAAGCAGGCTGCAAATTCCTTATTTTGTTCAACTTTCAATGCTTGCACTTCTACAGCAAGTCTTATGGTAGCTGAGGTTTTCTCTCAAAAATAACCATCAGATGGAATCTCAGCAACATGTCGAGATCTTCCCTTTCACTTAGGGGGAAAAAAAAAAAAAAAAAAAAAAAAAAAAAAAAAAAACTGTTAACACACACAAACACTGAAGGATCTGTTGGTTTTAATTTTCATATTTACTTAAATGAAATACCCTCAGAACAGTTATTATCACATGATTTTCAGACTTCTCTCCTGCGTTTTTAGGTGTCACATTAGCCTAGATTTTTGAGGGGCTTTAAGCGCTGTTGCTTTACAAGTAAGTCGATTAACTAAGTCAATCTGAGGCCTGATATATGCAGGTTGTATATAAATATTCATGCAAGAAAAGTGAAGTTACTCCAGTTACAAGCTGTTATACCAGCAGAGGGAGCAGTCATTAAGTACTAGATTCAAGGGCATCCCTTTGAGGAACTTCCATAAAATTTAATTGCAGGGGCAATAAACACAGAGTGCCAGCTCATATTAACTGGAATAATAAAACAATGAGGCAATTTCTCCATAATGCTTATCAAAATTTTATCTCAGGTAAATGATTTCTAGTACTAGATTCTCTCAGGCACTATGCAGTCAGGGTATAGTCAGGCTGTCTCTTAAGGAGAGACACCTTTCAAGAGAGGAAGAGACAATCTTCTCTCAATTTGTCAGTTGACATTCTTCAACAAAATGATAAGATAATGCCTCAAGCAGACATCACCTTTTAAAAGGTCTGTTTTCCCTCCTGAAACTAGACACAAAATCAATGAAGTGTCTGTTGATACTTCACTATCTGTGCTGATTCTCACTATGGTGTAAATATGCCTTTTAAGTGCTGTGCAGGTGCCAGGGCTTATTGGGTAACTGATCCCCTTCATTTGCACTTGAAAATAAATGAGCCTTTCTAGTGTAATCATCTGTGTTTGTCACTTCACACAACCCAACGCACACACTTTTCTATTTTGAGGGTTATAAAGGATGCAATGTGCCCTTCTTTTGCTCCATGGACCAACAGACTTCTCCACTGCTCTCCAGAAGAAGACAAAGACAGGGAATAGGAGAGAAAACTAAGACCGCTTATTGCCCGTGGGATTTGGTCTACTGCCAGAAGAGACCAAACTAAACTTCAGCTCCCCTTTACCACTACCTTTCTGCTTCCAACATGATACAGCTGCATCTCCATCCCAACAGACTACTGATCTGAAAATATGTAAGATGTGAAAGTGGCCGATTCTGTTTTCATGAGCAGAGGTACCATTTTCTCTCTTAGGGATTCAACATACGTGCACACCCATGTGAAAAATGTATCTCTGTACACCTTCTCCAGTGGCCTGGCTGTACTCTGATCAGAGACCAGAGCCTGCTCGTCTTACCCCATACACCCCTAGCACTAGCACAGGGTATTAAAGAATTGTTTCATTCAACCCAGAGATGACAACTTTCCAGGCAGTATGCATAAATAGTCTGTGAAATGCTTAAAAAGTGTAATTCTTGATTCTGAAAAACCTGAAGGTATTTGTCTTAACATTCAGATGAACAGGATCACTGACTTCAACTGCAATACTGAACCAGAGAAATCACACAGCAAAGGACTGCGTTACCTGAATATGTACAATGTACTTTCCTATCCTGTCCTTCCCCTGCCCATTACATTTTGCCATTAGGAGAAAGGAAAGCTCTATTTCAAAGCAGGAGAGAGAGGGGAACAGAGATCAGGAGGAAAACCCATGGTTGTGCAGAAAGTAGCGTGAGAACCTCGATCTGAATACTGCTGCCCCCATTAATTAAAACATTCAAATGACCACACTTTTCATTTTTCACCTAATGTTCTTCATTATCGACACTATATGTGAAGCTGCATTTCATAGCCCTTGTGGGTGGGCATAGGTCATTTTCTGCTTCTGCATATTCTATTTTCCCCAAGAGAGGCTTATGCAATATCCTGATGTTCAAACAAGACTGGAGTCACGGAAAATGTGCTCTTGCGTGACAACTTGAGGGGGATGGGAGGAGATGGAGAGTTCTCCCATTACCCTCAAAGTTTCAATTTAAAACAGCTGTACAATAAATAACTTACTGCACTCTGCCACAAACTCAATGTAAGGCTACGCTCTGAAAACAGATAACTTTGGGTCAAGTGTGTGTATCCACTATAATGATAACACCACGAATAATTCCAGCTAACTCAGCAACAGCCAGATGGGATTCTGCACAACTTCACCATTTCTGAACATTATTCTGCCTCAGAATCATGACCTGTTTTTCTACCTCTCAACATACCATTTCAGCATGGACAAGCATTTGCCCCCAATGCCAAAAGAGCTTGCTTTCCTATGGAAACCTGTCTGCAGCCCATTGTTGTCTATTAGCACACTTCCAGTACAGCCCAAGCTTTATCCCATGACCAAGGAACACAAACATCCCTGTTACACATGGAAGTTCTCATGTAATATTTAAGCTGAAGTCACCTTAGCTTTCTTCCCTACATTGTGAGATGGATGGAATTAAATTATGTCATTTTCTTGCTCTTTTCCTCAGAAACTTTTTTTCCCCCCACACAACTTGTAAGAACTGAATTCTTTTCACTTCTACTGTCTGATAAATTTGACTACGAATAGCCAACAGGCTTAAAACCTCTTAGAGGACATAGCAAAAAGCACATATTATACAAACAACAGGAAAATGAGTCTCATGCAACTTTAAAATAAATAAATAAACAATTCATGAACTTAATGCATTTTCCATTCGAAGAAGGCAACCACCAATTTGCTAGCAAGATAACACAATAACCCCAAATTACATAAAATGTGCTTCTATTTCTGGACAGTTAAATATTAAAACATTAATACTACAACTTCCCATTTTATTACACAATTAAAAGCAGGATGGTTGGGCTCTATTTCTGTATAGAATCACTGTCACAATACTACTAGAAGACTCAATATTTGCAATTTCCCCCCAGAAATCCCAACACCCACTGACAGGTAACAATAGGGAAATATTTGCTTTCATTTGAAAGAAAATTTCCAGTGACAACAGCTTAAGAAAAGATTTATAAATGTACACAGAAAAACAGTTTAGGAGAAGATTTATAAATGTACACAGAAAAACAACAACATAAAATCAATGTATACACATTGTTCAATATTCACAGGCATATACAGGTACAGGTATAACAGATATGTATTAAGAATGTATTAAGAGGTATATACAACCTAAAGGCTTGTTTCTGTGTTTTTACAACTTCAGAATGATATCACTCATTTAGGTGAATATCACAATAATTCATAATTGGCTGGTAAAGTGGAGCTGTATTTCTTTTCAATCAAAACTTCTTTGTTTCTAAATTTGCTGTATGATTTTTCCAGCTTAGGTAGCTGGAAAATGTGTCTGATCAAACAGCCATGTAAAATATACATTCTATATCTAACCTGAATCTATCTGTCAAATCTTTGGGGTTTCAGCAATCTTACCTATGACTTCCTTTTTCTTCTCAAAATCCCTTGTTACCATTGAAGGCTTTTTTAAGACCCTTACACAGAGCAACAAAGCACAAGACCAGTCATGCTGGGGCAGATCAAATATCTTCTAGAAGAGCATCATCCTGCCATCCACAGGAGCAAGGAGCAATCACACATGTATAACCTCCACGGACCTGAAGTAGCTGTGCAGGACCCATACCTCAGAGGCTCTCATACCTCCTTGGACTTCTTACCTTGATCCAGAAAGCACTGCAATTTGTTCCTGATCCAGGCAGTTCAGCTGTTCAAAACATCACAGTCACAGTAGGGAAATGTACCATTAAATTGCTTTTCCATGCACAGATTATAGGTGCAGATAGCCTATGTCAGACTGGAAAAAATAGTGTTTTTTGTTGTTGTTGTTGTTGTTCCTTAAAAGTTTTGTGCAGACAGATTGTATGAGTATCAGGCAAATGGCATATGAGCTAAGGTAAGTAAGTAACGATCTTGAAATAAAAACATTGATTGCTACCAGCTGTCACCCACTGAGTGGCCATAGAGCTTTACTACACAGTAAGTCTCTCTCTACTTCGAGAGGTTTGTAAACCCATTGCTTGCTATGTTTTCTCTCATGGATTTATTAAGGGGAAGATATCTAGGTTCTCTTTTCCTCCATATTAAGTGTTTGTACTGATTACCACCTTACTCTCCTTTGGACTCTGATATTTAGACTTAGTTAAGGGAAGCGGGTCACTGACCTCCCTATGTTTCTGCTATAGAGGTCATCTGCCTTTTCACATCTATTTTTTGAAGAGCCTCCATAAGTAGAAAATAAAACCAAAGGCTGCTATATAACTTGTCAGCACAAAGACGAAAACTATCTCAACAGTACAGGGCTTTCAGTAACCTGACAAATGCCAGCCTCTGCCCTCTAGCCCAGCTCGGGCTCTCCGGAGCAGCCACTGATATTCTCTGTAACCTCTTGCTCCTTTAATTTTTCAGCATTCACCTCTCTCAACACCACCGTAATGGATATAGCTATTGGAGACTTTCCTGATAATTCATTAATAACCATAGCCCATGAGTTGTTAGGATGATTTGAAACAGCAAATAAAACCATCCCTTCATTTGCTTTTAGCACTTATCTTAGGATTACAGTTTGGTGGTCTCTTCTGCACACAGACTATGCATCTTCTCTGTTAAGTCAGGGAGCCAAAAGCAGGAATGAAGGTTGCTCATGTCAGCATCAGCAGGGAGGCAGGGAATAAAGCCACAGAAGTCATGGGGTCTCAGTGCAATGAGATACAGGCTCCTGGAGCCCTAAGAACTGATATCTCTCAGATAGGGTTCAGAGTGCTGCCACTCTCACTGCCCTGCCAGGGGTTTAGCACACTTATCAGAAATAAATCAGGGCCATCTCTGGCCAATGTCTAAGGCTTGCCCTTGCCTTAGCCCCAGCTGCCGAACCCCTCCTTGCCTGTCCCAGCACCTGAATCTCTCTGGCTGTGAGTCCCTGCACAGCTGTACTGTCTGTCTGTCCACATCACATACTGTTGGCTTCTCCCTGCAGTATGCTTTTCCCATCTGAGGGGAAATTTCTACCAGTAGAGCCATTAAAACATTAACACTTAGCCTGATGAAATCCTGATGGCAAAATGAACCAGGTTTGCTGGCAAAACATGAGAAGATAAATAGACATAAAATAATCAGCATTAAAATGGTGCTTTTCATTCCCCTTTGATAAAGTCTGCAAAATCAACATATCAAACGCTCAGCACAGCTAACATCTGCACACAACCAGGAGCAGGAGCATGCATGACTTTTTGCAGAATTTACCTTAGAGCACTGCAACAAAACTCAGAAATATGGCAGAAATCACTTCAAAACGGGATCTAAAAGATGATGCATTGACATGTTGGAAATAAAATCACACAAAATTGATGAGTTCAGTATTCCCCCTACTTTTTTTTTTTTTTTTTCTCTGTAGGATCCCCCCCCCCCCCCCCTTTTTTTTTTCTCACTCATGCTTATGATAACCTTTAAAATACTATGGTCTGAATTACTTTCTTTTATCTCTCTTCCCTTATAGAAATTGAAAGCTGGGATGAAGTGGAAAGAGCTGGTGATTTTTAATTGGCTGCCCCTGCATAACAAGATTGATCATCATCTTTGGATAGAAAGACATATTTGTGTGTGTGCATATATATATGTATTTCCACATGTGTTATAGATAGATATGTATATATCCATGCACACGTATGGTAACAACTGGCTTTTCACTGTTAAAACTATTTGCTTTGAGACTGGAACATTATGATTCTGGCAAAATGATGCAACTTATTAGTGGCAAGAAGTGACTCAGGGCCTTGCACTATTTTAAAAAGCCGGATGAGACGATCATTAAGTCTGCTACTTCAAATTCACACACACTTCCAAATTCAAACTTTATTATGGGAAAAAGAAAAAAAAAATAGAAGTACAATGGAAAAATTTCAAAATAAACCCATAAGAAAGCACAAAGAATGCTGCAGACCTTTCAACTTTCTGTGGTTGATAATGAAAAAATACAAGTACCTGACCAACTGTATTTTGTAATGAGCTTGTCTTTAAAGTAAAAAAATAATAATAAAATAAAATAAAATAGCCAGATGCCAAAAAGAATAAGCTGAGTTTACTGGAAATCTCAAGTTTTTCCTCCATCTATAGCTCTTCTAATAAGCAACAAAGAGATCCACTTAACCCAACTCTATCCATATTTCATAAATACTTTCCTCTGCCAGATACCCCATTTTAGCAATAAATCTAGTGCACCAGTAAGAGGGAATAGTTATCCTGAGGCCTCTCTGTGCTGCTGTGTCTGAAATCAGTGCCACATCACTGTCAGACTACATGCCAGATCATGCTAAAAGCATTGTTCCAATGACTACCATGGATCTGCAAAAATAAAGATGCAAAGTTTTGCCCAGTCTTTAGTCCACTTTTTTTCAACCATATTAGGGGTTCTTTTCCCATAAACAGCAATAGTTTCCTTTGGTCAAACAAACCTTCAGAGGAAGCATTTTATATATTTGTAAAATATAGACAAATGTACGTATGGAAGCTGTGTGATATACTGATTACAGCATTAGATAGAATTAGGGGACCCAGCTTCCATTTTGAGCAACACAATTTGCTTACATTGAAGTATGAATAAATTAAAGTCCTCTTTCCAATTTCCAGTTCCTGCATCCATAAGGTACAATTGCCTATATCTACCCTCTTTGAAAAATCAGGCTTGCAAAGCACTAAGAAAGATTGGTTGGGATGTGACACCAGGAAACCTTTAAGGCACCAGAAGGGTTTTTTGTTCACACAGTTCACAACTTGTTTGTGCAATGAAATTGGCTGTGTTAAATAAAAGCAGATTTAGTGTAACAACTATACATAGAGGTAGGTGTGTAACATTAATAAAGGAGAAAATAATTCCATCCCTAAAATCTGAAAGTTTGTAGCACATATTCAGCCTAAGAACTATCAAAACATTTTTGTCTTGCTTATATATATATAAAGGAGGAAGGGAAGGGCTTAAAAGATGACGTTTCTTAGGGGATACAATAATGCCCTACTGAGTCTGTGTCATACTGAGTCTGCCATTATGCACACGTCCAGCTGAGAGATGCAGACATACGTAACAGAGAGGGAGACAGGACAGTCCTTTGCACACGAACCTTTCTAGCAATAATTCAAAAATTCAGCCAAGCATTTCTTTTAGAGCTATTTCCAAAACTGCCATTTCTATGGGGATTTCATAATGCAATGGTTTGTTTTGAATACAGACTACACAATCCTATAACTGCATGTAGTGCAGCTTTCTAGCTCATAACTGTGTTAATGTGCAAACTGTACTGTGCTGAAGTTGCTAGTTATCATGTTTGATAGCTATTGATAGCTAGGTAGAAACCAAAGTGTACCTAGAGAGCATGAAAATTTAGAGCAGGGGGATGAAGAACAAGAAAAAAAAAAAAATAACAAAACAAATCAACCCGACCCATCAACAAACAAGGTTTGAAAAGGACAGAAAGAATTTAAGTCTTGCTTAAGTCATTTTCTGTATTGAAAGGAGACTGTAATAAGAAGCATGCCCCTCACTCAACAAATTAGCCTGACTTTCAAAGGCATCTTTTAGCAGATGTGTGCCATAGAGTAATCAGTGCACCAATTACACAAAAAGACATTTATCACAGGAAGCACGATTAGATTCAATCAAGGAAACAAAACCAACATGCTCTCAAAAATAATTAATTAAAATCAAGCAACGTATTATTTCAGACAATAATATCTTCAACCTGAAGCATCACCAGGTAAGAAAAGATGATATTAACTAGAAGACTAGAATTCAGGGACCTTTACTCTCAAACCTTCTGGCTCAAACTTGGTAGCATGTGATAGAAGCTGACATACTCCCTGAAAGTGACTTGCAGTGTACTTTACTCCACCTACAGGATCAGCCTCCCACTTCAGGGCTCCTGCGTAAACACACGAATTCATTATACACTGCATAGATTTAGTTCCTCAGCATCCAGGGAGAATGTGGGGTTTAGACTCCAAATCTACCATCAGCTTTGGCACATCACACCCCTCTGCTCCACACATCTCCCCAGGGAGATCACAGGCTGAGGGCTGCCCGGGCCCTTCAAAAGCACTTGGTGAGCCACACAGTCACATATGCACCCAAGAGCAAAATCAAACAGCAGCAGGGAACAGGATTGAAGTGTGAGCATAGGCACTACAGAATAAAGCTGTGGGCTATATTCTGCCCATAGACTATAAATTCTTCACTCTAGAACATACCACTTATCCCTGCGAGATTGTTAACTCAACTGCAAGATCACACCTGTGAAGAAAAACATTACTATAACCTTCCATTAAAATGGGAAAGTTTTTTGCCTCATGCCTTAAATCGCCCACTTTGGGCCCATTCTGTAGTGTCCAGGAGCTGGCTAGCCTTTTGTTTCTGCCACCTTCTTACCTTTCACTTCCACTTCTGCTCGCCAGCCCAGCAGTACAGCTGGTCTTTAGCTCCTTAAACTAGTCTGGGGGCTAAGAAATCAAGGACTAGGAATGCAAAAGTGTCCATTGCGGTAGGGGGCGGGGTGGCACAGGACAACGGAACAAAAACCAGAACACCAGAGATTTTGGTAGACTGTGGCATCTCCTTCCATAACTCAGCAACAGCAGTCTTATGGTTAAAATAAATGTATGGGAAATGGCCTTTTCTCCCATTCCCAGTTGCAGCACTGATTCACTGACTAGATAATTTAACTTCTCATTTTGTTCTCAGTGGCTGTAACGAGAGGATGAAAACCTACATCACTTGGTATTAAGAAGCTTCTTTAAAGCTAGAAGATGCTTTGAAGAATAAGAAAGTTAACAGAAGTAGTAGAAGTCATAAATGCATGGTAGTGAATCAGCCACTATGTAATAAAATATTTCTCTTTGAGAACAAAAAATAGATTTGAAACAGCACTCTCTGAGAGGCAGTGGAAGAAATTGTTTCAGAGTCTACCACACCATATTATACTGCTGGGATGCTCTGAAAGTTAAAGTTCTGTAACATTTTAAATCCCAGGGAGAGTATTCCTCCAGGATTGCAGTTTTACAACAAATAAAAATTTATAAAAGTTTTCAAATATTCCAGATTTATTAAGGTTTTAATTCTAGCTTCTCTAACGTGCATTTTTGGCCTCTACTTATTCTTCGTGATTATTTACTGAAGAATTCAATTAACACAGGTACTAGACATGGGAAACTTTGTTCTGCATGTCAAATATGCCCTAAAAATCCTGAATGGTTTAGCACAGGCAAGCAAATACATAAGACTATGTAATATGATCTTCTGTACATTTGACCTGGTTTGGAAACGACCACCTCTTTTTCCAGCTGGTTTCTGTTCTTTCCATTTACACAGACAATGTCCTGCCCTCCCAGTTTTTAGCTTCTCTGTTTAAAGAACAAATACCACTCATTTTCTGCTCCATAAATCCAGCCTTCCACCTCCTCCTTTTTTAAGCAATAGGTTTGAATGGAAGGAGAAATGTCAATGGATGATCTATGGTGCAGTCATTTTGGCACTTCTAAATACATCGAGGAACAGAGCCACAATCATAGCAGTTACCATATGGACAGCCTTTCTGTGAATCTTACAAAAAGATAGAAGTGTGTCTGTAATTAGTACATTTTATTCCTTGAGTGGCTGCTGTTTTCTTGTGATTTACAACACTGGTCATTCCAACAGCCACAGGCATTCTGCTTCTGAAATAATGCATGGAAAAGCTCTATTTACCTTAAAATCCATTAAATCTACTACACTAAACACCACTGGAAGCAGGAGAAAGTCTGTAGAAACATAGGTAACAGCACTTAACTTTATTGTTAGCTCAGAGATTAATTCATTCCAAAATTCACTAAATCTGGAGCACATCCCTGCAATTGACTCCACCTAGCATGTGCTACAGAGTGCTTGCCCAAAAGCCTTACTCTGTAATATTTTGCTTACTGATACACATATTGCACCAGGATCCCTGTTCTTTAAAGTGTACACATTGCAGCCCGATCTTCTGCCAAGAAGGGATTTTGCACACTATATTAGCTGATTATACATTTTTAACACTTCCATTTCTCAGTCCCAGTTAAGAGGGCAATTTCATTCTCTTGACTGTTTTCTTGGGCTGATCTCTGCAATCAAATGCCTAATGCTCTTAAAACTATGGCATTTCCCTCCCCATTCCTAACCTACACCCCCCTCCTAACAGTGAAGCAGCAAACAGTTTAGATAAGAGCCTGCCTAATTTGTTAGCACTGAGCCCCCTCACAGAAAAAGAAAAAATGATTTTATTTGTTTGTTGTTCACCTCTTTAATGGCTCCCATTAATTGCCAGGGTCCACCTTTCAAGTAAGCAGCTCCGGTGTTTAGCAACACACACAATTAGCTGGCCCTGTTACTGTTTATCTCGGAGGCAGGCACGGAAATTTCCAAGCGCGTGGTGCCTGCCGTGCCCATTAGAAGGAAGAGTGAGGACATTAGTCTTCGTGACATATGGTATTCAGATGCACCCCACTGACACAGAACATAAATGGCCTCAGGGCACTGATGGTGAACACGTAACTCCTGAAGCCATCATGGTCCAACTGTCCACCAATTTATCACTGTGTTACAAAAGCCATGTGTATTCACTCACTCCTGTTAGCTATCAATTCAAGGGGGGGGGGGGCAGCATGTCGCTATGAAAGGGACAGTCAATAAAACTGTCAGTGCACTCCAGAGCTTTTTCCATGCTGAGCGCTTTGTTGCGCACCAAGTTTTCTTGTGGGGTAGAAATCACCACAAGAAGTTCTGCGTGCCTGCCTCCCCCTCCCCACCCACATGCATATATTTGGGAGCAAACATTAAAAGAACATCATTGGAGGCAATGGAAATGAGAGCCAGAGTTCTCACCTCTCTTTTTATTATTATTATTTTTCTTGGAAAGTCCTCAGAACCTTCTTGTAGGAAAGGTTCCTACCTTAAGGCATAGGAAGGCAAAGGTTCCTACCTTAAGGCATATACCTAAAGGCATAGGAAAACAAATGTAAATGCAAGCACAGGAATCGACTGTCTGATTACCATTGTCTGCTCCCATGCAAAGCTCATTTGATAATTACACAGAACTGCAAATAGGCCACATACTGCTCTGTGAATGAATTTAAAATCAACACATTTGGGGAAAAAGAAAATCACCGAATCACATATTCTACACCATTATCCTTTTCTACTACCTTACTTATTTTGAGCACAAGACACCCAAGTCAAAGGTAAATGTTTTGGCTGCCACATTTATGAGACATGAAAATCTTGTAGTAATGTCCTAGAATACCTTTTACGATGGTCACTCAATGACAGTTCTTGCATTTCTTGTTGTACTGGGTCTGGCTGGGATGTTACCTTTCCCTGCAGCAACCCATACAGTGATGAACTCCACACTTGTAGCTAGAACAGCAGTGCTATCACACCAGTGTTGTGTCTGCTGCTGAGAAGTGCTGGCACAGCATCAGGACTCTCTCTGACCCTCCTAGGGGGTGGGCAAAAAAGTGAGAAAGAAACATCACCAGGGCAGCTGACCTAAACCAACCAAAGGGATATTCCATACCATGTGATGTCACACTCAGCAATAAAAGGTGGAAAAAGGAAGAAGAGGGGAGGGGTGGGCTCTCGTTGCGAAAACGTCTGTCCTCCTCCCGAACACCGGCTACATGCATTGAGGCCCTGCTTCAAGGACGTGGTCAAGCATCACTCATTTGTGGGAAGCAGAGAGTAATTTCTTTCCTCTGCACTTCCACATAGCCTTTACTTGTTTTGTTTTGTTTTTCCCCTTCCCCCTCCCTTTTCCCCTTTCGATTTTCTTCTCTTTAGTTGAATCATTTAATTAATACTAATTTCCTTAATATTTTTTTCCCCTTTAATTAAATTATCCTTATCTCAACCCATGAGTTGTTCTTTCCTTTACTTCTTCCCCTCCTCACCTGAGGAGGGGGAGTGAGAGAGCAGTTGTGGTGTTCAGCTGCCTAGCACGGTAAAAACACCACACTTGTTTATCTTAATTTATACATTTAGAAGACCAATTTCAGCCACATACAAATATAAGTACTATGGTTAGATAATTTTAACACTCACTTTTAAGGATGAAAATAGAATAGGATGAAAATTTAAAACAAAAAAATCCCCTTAGACCGATAAAGAGCTGTCAGTAGAAAAAGAACAATTTCAGTTGAAACGTCTCACCTCTCATGCTCAGTGTTTATACTAGATGTAACACATTAATAATTACAAAAAAAAATAGTTATGATTTCTGTGTATTTTTAACCTTTGTGGTCTTCCCCAAAATCAATTTCATCTACACAGGTAAGAATTCACAAACTATTCCATAATCAGTACACCAACTCATCATGTTAGAGAGGCTGAAGTGTCAAGAATCCTAAGTTTTAAGTAGTGAAAGAGCAAGGAAAGAAAAATAAATAAATAAATAATGCTGATTACTCCTATGACAGTATTTTAACATTGTAAGTTAGGTAAAAATAATGGAATGGAACCCTAAGTTCTTGCCCATTAGTTTATCCAAGAGGAAAAAGCAACCAACCAAACAAAAAAAAATCAGAAAGTTAAATACCAAACATTGAAAGTAATGGAAAAATACAAGTTTAACTGCAGTTCATATAAAAACAGCGAAAGGCAAAACAAAGCTGATTTGAAAACACACACAAATTTAGAAAACAGAACATCTTAGCATTCAAATCCTCTGTTTATATTAGACAGAACCTGACAAAATGCTGAGTATTCAAAGCCATGAATTTGGAAAAATAATATGCAAATGCCAAAGATGCAAGCACACAAATCATCATTTGCACAGGTTAATGCAACTGCTTGAATTTCCAAACAGAAGAGATCACAGCCAGGACTAAAAGCAATTGCTTTTGCTGCAAGGTGCAAAGACTGTCCCATTGCCCCTTACAATCAGCAGGTACAGCCAAACTGCCTTTGGTGATGTAAACATACCATCAGTTACATTATTCAGAATATGTAGGATATATAGTGCTCAGTTAATGCACATAAACTTGGGAGGAGGAGAATTTAACACCAAAATAAAATGTCTTTGCTGAAGTATGGATTTACTGAAGTATGGATTTGGCTATTACCAGTACTTCATTGCTAACTCTCCTGCACTCAGCACCGCAGCCTACAGCAGCTGAACTGGACAGAACTGCTACCATTTTTGAACCACTAAGAACAGGACTCAGCCATTCTTTTCGATTCCATTCTTCCCCTGATTTCTGTATGAGGAGATGGATCTGAGAGGCAGCTTTCCCTCTCCCACCTCACTTTCCTTTTTCTTTTCAGATCATATAAACCTGAAAGCAATTCTCATATTGTTCCATAGATATCAAATCTGGTTATCATGATTTTTTTTCAAATGTGAGATTACAGGGACACAAACATGGATAAGCGGGATACCTTAAGCAAGGTCTCCTCATAAGCTAATGACAAAGCTGAAATAAGAGCCTAAGAAAATATTTGAGAATTAGCTAGCAGTAACATTTTCTGTTGCACCTTCTTTTAGTCGTTGCCACCTCTGCTAGAGGAGGGGATCCTACACACAGTTTATATTGTTTAGAAATGTTTGACACAGTTGCTTAACTGCTGTGTAACAGATACCTGACTACAATTATACTGATAAAAGGCAACATCAGTGATAACCATCCCTACATTTGACAGTCTAATAAATAGAAATTTCAGAGATATTACAAGCCAGCAGAGGACTCATTCTCTTATTTGGAAATTTCAGAAAAGCTTTACTGTTGTTGCTATTTACAGGCATCATTCATACAGATCAGAGAATCTGTGAGAGGAGAAGAAAGCAACACAGAAAGGGGAAAAGGAGGTAAGAAAACTTTTCAGTTCAGTCAGCAACTGGAATTTATTTCTTACCCCATAATATTTTTCAAATATTTCATTATGTATTTAAAAATCATAGTGTCTCAGAAAATAAAACTAAAATGTATTTTATTTTTATTTAATGTATTATTACAGTGTTATAGCCTGGATGCAGATCAAACATTTTCACAAACAGTGAGCAAATCTTGATTTGTTCAAGGCTTTCCTCATGTGCAGGAAAAGGCTTTGGAGCAGCGTTTCAAAATAAGTTATTTAGAAGACCACGTCTTATCTTCAAAAAGTGTCTAAATCACTTACAAACTCAAAATGCACTTAGGTAGGTTTGGAGAATAAGGCCATCTACTCTAAATATTGTTGCAAGACTAGGTATAAGAAAAGAATCATAGAATCATAGAATATCCTGAGTTGGAAGGGACCCTTAAGGATCATCAAGTCCAACTCTTGACACCGCACAGGTCTACCCAAAAGTTCAGACCATGTGACTAAGTGCACAGTCCAATCTCTTCTTAAATTCAGACAGGCTCGGTGCAGTGACAACTTCCCTGGGGAGCCTGTTCCAGTGTGCAACCACCCTCTCTGTGAAGAACCCCCTCCTGATGTCAAGCCTAAATTTCCCCTGCCTCAGCTTAACCCCGTTCCCGCGGGTCCTGTCACTGGTGTTAATGGAGAAAAGGTCTCCTGTCTCTCGACACCCCCTTACGAGGAAGTTGTAGACTGTGATGAGGTCTCCTCTCAGCCTCCTCTTCTCCAGGCTGAACAGGCCCAGTGACCTCAGCCGTTCTTCGTACGTCTTCCCCTCCAGGCCTATCACCATCTTCGTAGCCCTCCTCTGGACACTCTCCAACAGTTTCATGTCCTTTTTATACTGTGGTGCCCAGAACTGCACACAGTACTCGAGGTGAGGCCGCACCAGCGCAGAGTAGAGCGGGACAATCACCTCCCTTGACCTACTAGCAATGCCGTGCTTGATGCACCCAGGACACGGTTGGCCCTCCTGGCTGCCAGGGCACACTGCTGGCTCATATTCAACTTGCTGTCTACCACGACCCCCAGATCCCTCTCTTCTAGGCTGCT
Source organism: Oxyura jamaicensis (assembly GCF_011077185.1). Classification (NCBI taxonomy): domain Eukaryota; kingdom Metazoa; phylum Chordata; class Aves; order Anseriformes; family Anatidae; genus Oxyura; species Oxyura jamaicensis. Next base: position 67,718,290 of record NC_048893.1, on the reverse strand, counting down.
CTCCAGCGTCTCATCGCCCAGTCTGTACGTGCAGCCAGGGTTTCCCCGTCCCAGGTGCAGGACCCGGCACTTGCTCTTATTGAACTTCATACGGTTGGTGATCGCCCAGCTCTCCAACCTATCCAGATCCCTCTGCAAGGCCTTTCCACCCTCATTCGAGTCCACGACTCCTCCAAGTTTGGTGTCATCAGCAAACTTGCTTAAAATACCTTCTATTCCTACATCCAGATCGTTTATAAAAATATTGAAAAGTACCGGCCCTAAAATGGAGCCTTGAGGGACCCCACTAGTGACCGCCCGCCAGCCTGACGCAGCCCCATTTACCATAACCCTTTGGGCCCTGCCCATTAGCCAATTGCTCACCCATTGTATGATGTTTTTATTTAGCTGTATGGTGGACATTTTGTCCAGTAGGATCCTATGGGAGACCGTGTCAAAAGCCTTGCTGAAGTCCAAAAAAATCACATCAGCTGGTTTCCCTTGGTCCACCATACGGGTGATCTTATCATAAAAGGAAATCAAGTTAGTTAGGCAGGACCTACCCTTCACAAACCCATGCTGGCTGGGACCAATGACTGCTTTGTCCCCCAGGTGCGCCTCAATAAGTTCGAGAACCATCTCCTCCATGATTTTACCAGGCACTGACGTGAGACTGACAGGCCTGTAATTGCAAGGGTCTTCTTTCTGACCCTTCTTGAAAATCGGCACAACATTTGCCAGCTTCCAGTCTACCGGGACCTCTCCAAATTCCCAGGATCGTTGAAAAATAATTGAGAGAGGTTCCGCGATGACGTCCGCCAGCTCTTTCAGCACCCGGGGATGAATCCCATCCGGACCCATGGACTTGTAGGGATCCAGGTGGAGTAGCAAATCCCGCACACGTTCAGGGTCGGTTGGGAGTTTGTCATCCCCACCGTCCCGGTCCTCCAGCTCGGGGCACCCTGGGTCCCGAAGCCCATCATCGGCAATGAAGACAGAGGCAAAGAAGGCGTTAAGCGTCTCTGCTTTGCCTATGTCATTGTCTGTGAGGAGACCTTCCCTATCAAGGAGCGGCCCTATGTATTCTTTAGTTCTCCTTTTTCCATTCACATATCTAAAAAAACCCTTTTTGTTTTCTCTCACAGACACAGCCAGCTTCAACTCTAGGCGTGCTTTGGCCACACGAACTTTCTCCCTACAAACACGAACAGCATCCCTGTATTCTTTCCATGACACCTGGCCCTCCTTCCAGTAGCGAAACACTCTCTGTTTCCGCCTAATCTCCATTAGAATGTCCCTGGTCAGCCACGCCGGCCTCCTGCCCCGCCTGCCTGACTTGCAATATTTAGGAATTGCCTGATCTTGTGCTTCTAGGAGGCATCGCTTAAAGAATGACCAGCTCTGGTGGACATCGAAGCCTTCAAGAGCAGTTTCCCAGGGGACCTTGCTGACTAGTTCCCTGAGCAGCCTGAAGTCCGCTTTCCCCATATCTAGGGATGAGGTTTTGGTGGCACTTTTCCTTCTGTCACCGTAAATTTTGAACTCAACCACTTCATGGTCGCTATGACCAAGGCAGCCACCAATCACCACATCTCCCACCAGACCCTCTCTGTTTTCTAGCAACAGGTCTAGGAGGGCACCTTTCCTAGTTGGCTCCGTTAGCACCTGCACCAAGAAGTTATCATCTAGGTGCTTCATGAACCTCCTGGACTTGCTCGTGTCAGCCGTGTGGCACTCCCAGTTAACGTCTGGCAAGTTGAAGTCCCCCATAAGGACAAGGGGAGTTAATCTCGAGGCCTCTCTTAGTTCTGTAAAGAATAATTTATCGGCGCTATCGTCCTGGCCAGGCGGTCTGTAATAGACTCCCACAACGACATCCCCTTTATTCGTTTGTTCCTTGATCCTTACCCAGAGGCTCTCAACTTTGCCATTGCCGACCTGAAGTTCCACACAGTCCAGCCCCTGCTTCACATACATCGCCACCCCACCACCTCGCCTACCCTGCCTGTCCCTCCTGAAGAGCCTGTAACCATCTATCGCAACACCCCAGTCACAGGGCTCATCCCACCAGGTTTTGCTTATGCCGATGATGTCGTAGTTGCGGGACTGGGCCAGGACTTCTAGCTCATCCATTTTATTCCTCATGCTGCGTGCGTTCGTGTAGAAGCACTTCAGGTGCGTCTCCTTACACTCAGCACCTTGTGGATCTGACCAAAGGACCTCACTGGCACACAGCCCCTCTGATTCTAGCGTACCATCCCTTAGGTCTTCACCGGCATGCCTGGTTTTAGCCCCTTCCCCCTTCGACTCTAGTTTAAAGCCCTATCTATCAGCCCTGCCAACTCCTGACCAAAGATCCTTACCCCTCTCCGAGAGAGGCGCATCCCATCCGGTGCCATCAGGCCCGGTGTAGCATAGACCTTCCCGTGATCAAAGAACCCAAAATTCTGCCGGTCACACCAGTCTCGAAGCCACGAGTTTATGTGAACAGCACGCCTTTCAGCTTCGATCCCCCCTATCGGAAGGACAGAGGCAAACACTACCTGCGCCCCTGATCCTCTAAGTAGTCGCCCCAAATCCCTAAAGTCTCTTTTGATCGCCTTCGGACTTCTCGTTGCTACTTCATCGCTACCAGCCTGAAAGACCAGTAGCGGGTAGTAGTCAGTGGGCCGTACCAGGCGCTTGACTTTCGTGGCAAAGTCTCTCACCCGAGCCCCAGGGAGGCCTGGGTATTGATCAAAGGTATTGATTCTTTAAATATTAACAAAACAGAGATGGCTTTACTTAGGCACATAAAGTTGCATGCAAAGTGGAAGGATTACAAATGTCTTCGGCTAGACAATTAATGAAGATACTTAAGTTTCCTGAGCTTTAGTACACCTGAATTTATTCCTCAACAAATATGTCACAAGGTCTTGAAAGGCCATAAATTTTATGAGCTGAACTGAATAGTTTCACCAAGTCCTGCTAATTTTCAATAAACCATTTTAGCAAAGGACAAATGTGCCACAACCCAGCCACACACTGATGCTCATGGTGCCTGCACAGTTGGAAACTATGGCTCTGCACTTCAGCAGCACTCCAGATGCGCTTCAAATGGTTAAACATAAATAAATATATAAATAAGGACATCTCCCACAAAACAAGGTGTTCTGACCACGATAGCAGTCTATTTTTTGTGTAGCTGTAGTCTAAGCGCACAGAAATTAAGTTGAAAGTTGCCCATGGACAGCACTACCAGAGAAAAGTGGGATTGTGAATGACACAGCAACAACCCAATTTTCACTAAAAAATAGGAAGCACATGTTCCACATTCAGTTGTATTTAACAATGATGACTGCAAAAAATACAACCACAAATGTTAAGTTTGCCTGCTGACGAATCAGTACCAAAGCCCTGGAAAATCCTACAAATAGTGGCAAGGTCTTTTCATGCTAAATGGTATGTCTGTGGTTTAGATGAATCCAGTTCAAGGGTGATTAGAAGCAGGAAATAATAAAGAAAGAGAGTAAGCATCAGACTCAGTAGAAAGTCTTTAGTACCCAATTACCGTAACAATAAACAGCAGGAAAAGTTTTAAACTTTATTGAAATCAGACTAGTGATGCATGTATACCATCTAGGTATTTTTGATGAAAGACCCTGGCATATCAGTCAGTTTAAAGGAATGACTAATAAGATAAATACCGCTTTTGAAGCTCCTATGAGAGCAATTTACAGCAGGAATTATTAGGCTTGCTATTGATTTGCCATAATAATTTTAATGAGTCTTCATTACCTCACTGATTCCAAGACTGATGGAAAAAAAATAGAAAGCAACATTAATAAGTACTTAGTATACAACAGATTTTAAAGCTCCAACTTTCCCTTGCAAAGTTGGGAAGTCTTAGAAATGTTCTAACTAAAATCCTACCATCACTTGACATTATGGCTACTACAAGATCAAGTAGAAAGAATCATTCTCTTCTGAACTACATCTAAGTGTAAAACTTATACTCAAAGGCAAGACTTTCAAAAATATGCTAATATTGCATGCAGTTGAGCCACCACCTATAAAAATGGGAAAATGCACAATTCAGAAAGCCTCAGAAGGCTGAGAGATCAGTCTGAGGAAAGCATATTTAGAAAAAAAGGGATCCCATGGGTAAATATTATAAAACTTTAGGACTGAAGAGTAAATACAACTGTAGCTATGTCAGTTGTGATCTACCTAATAAAATTCAGATGCCTGAAAAAGCTCCTGAGTACTTTGTGGATCTTGCCCAAAGAGTACCATTATAAAGCACCCTTACTCCACTCGCCTCCAGTCATGAGAACCAAGACATAAATCCAGTTCCCAGCAAAGGAGTCAACAAGCCTCTTTATCACCAATAAAATTGCTAGTAGCAAACGTATAAACATATTTTTAAATTATTTCCTTATTTTAAGTCAAACGCTGTAAACTAGTTAGATTGATGGTGATTGTTCAATCCTACAATCTAGTTTTGCCTTGGCTGAGAAAATAAAGCTTGAGCTAGAAAAAAAATCTTAATCCCAGTCTTGGATTTGTTTTCTATTATAGCATATGGGTTTTGTTGATGCAAGTACCACTGGAAGAAGTCTTGATTTAATTCTGTATTTGACTCACAGGCAGCTGTAGTACAGGCAGGACTAGTAGCATCAGCTAACCCAACTTTATCCATGATACAGCTCACTTTAAATTGCATCTACAACAGTCAACTCTTCATTTTTGACCTGAGATTATGTATATGAGTGGCTGAATGCTCACTGTGAATGATGACAGAAACACATTGTTTTACCTATGGGGAAAAAAAAATAAATAAAATAAATCATCTTGCTCTTAAGTCTACATTTAGATCATGAATTTGAGAGCTTGGAGCAGGTTGTGGTATCAGCGACATGTTGTTTGCCATCTCTGTCACAAGCTCACCACCCTGTCCATGTTAATAAATATTTAAAGTTGTACTTCAAAACGACCACTACAAAGACTCATTAAAACATTCAACACTGCTGTTAAGACCCTACCCACACCTGGCTTTAATCCCCAAATAGGGGGATTAAGCTACATTAGATACATGAAAAGATGGTAAATCTATGTATTTTAACAGTTTTCTTCCCTCTCCTTCTTAATCATCTAATAGTCAGCTATGGAAAGCACATAAAGGGGCAACCATTTTCTTTATCTGGGAGAAAACTGTGGGGAAAACTAAGAGAAAGCAACAAAAAAAAAACAGGATAATCCCTACAGGGCAAAAGAGAGATGGATACTGGTATTATGAGATGCAACAAGGGAGGAAAACAGGACTGAGAACACGTGAGATAAGAAACAAAAGTAATGAGAAGGGAACACTGATGCCACAAATAGCTGTGATGGCATTCAGAAGGAGCATGATGGTCAGGGGCAGAAAAACAGACTTCTGCCCCCACTTGCTCAGGGTGAGGGAATAGAAATGAGAGGCAGCTGAGGCTAGCAACTAAGTAGGGATGGAGAGTGTTCACATGAGACAAAAGAACAGGGGAGATCCTTGGATGCCTTAGTCCTCCTCTCACGAAGCCACCTGCTTCCAGAGCTGGGGCATGTAGAAAGCAATAACCACCAGAAAGGACTTCACTAGCTCACCTGGCAGAAGTTTGCATGTGCTGTTCAGGCACTTTTAATTCCTGAATGAAGCTCTAGCCTCCTCCTAGTCTCATATCAAACCCACAAAATATAAAACACCTATGAAGTTTGGTTTAGACAACATAAGCAAACAGACGGACAAACGTGGAATGACCACTCAAATCAGCTTAAAAGCTAACAGAAAAAGCAATAAATAGGTTCTGATTCAGGACATCTGAACTCTACCCTCTGACTGCTGTGTGACCTCCACTACTTCTGTAGATCTGCTTCCTAATGTATTGCCGTACCTCTGTTTCCTTATGATTTCCTTCTATAACGGCATTCTGAGAGCTTCACAGGAAAAAAAGAGCACAAGGATACTACATAGGATCACATAATTCAGGCTGAACTTGAAACATATGAAAAGGTAAATGAAAAAAAAATCAAATGAGTGACAGAAATCAGGCTTCTTAAGATGTCACTATGTAAAAAATTAATCCTGTTTAAAATGAGGCTGACTGCAACCTATTTGGAAATACGTAGATCAACTGCTATACATGTCAGAATTCCTTTCAGTGATAGCAAATTTACAGTCTTACATATTTTTCTTTTGGTAACTGATTATTTCTTCTGACATTCACACATAAGTATTTCCCTTTGCACTGAAGAAGAGGCACCTGCATATCTTCAGTCATTTATAATATTCAGATTCTGCTTTTGAACTTTCCTTTGCCCCAGTTTCTTGTCATCACTGCTTAGTTATCAGGACAGGGAAGCCAGCAAGTAGCTTTCTCTCTCCCCTTAGGCAATACCATTGCTGCACTTTGATTTGCGTCACAAAGACAAAAAAAGTAGAACAGCTGCAGCCTTTAATTGCAGAAACCACATATGCGAAGCTGTAGCTCTGTTTCACTGTTGTTCTTCCAGCTAGAAAAATTATTAAAGGACCAGTCCTGTTTGCCTAGAAACATGCTTATGGGGCCATACATGAGAACAGTACACAACTTTCAGAGATGATAAAGCATGGTAAAAAAATGAAAAGCATCAACAGTTCTAAAGTAGAAAAAAGGCAATTTTAAGAAACAGGCACTTATACCAGGTTCATCACCTGCACATTCCCCACAAAGGTATTATAACTGTCATTGTTCTTCAGCTCTCTCCTCAGAGAGAATGAATGGGCACAAGAATTTTTTTTTGTTTGGTAAGGTGGGTTGCTGTAAGGTGGAAAGAGTTAAGTGCCTTGGCTGTTGATTTGTTGTAGCTAGCACACTTTTGTTAATAAATACTAGATCAAAGAGTCACAGCTGGCATTTGCAGTGAGAGAAAAAACAGCAGCTTTCATAATGCATCCAAAGTTCTTGGGGACATCTTGCCCCAGACTTGAGCCATAAATCTCTTTCACACATATGCATTCTTCTTTGTGCATCTATATGCTCATTCCCACAACAAAACCAAGACTGGTTTCCGTTGCAAGAGCATGGGATTGAGGATCTTGTCTTGTTGGGAATTCCCAAACAGTGAAAGCTGTCATGGCTGGTGATCCAAACCCAGCCAGGAAAACAATGACTGTGACCAGACCCAAGCTGACTGGAAATGGAAAATACACATGCAAGTTAATTACCTTATGCTTCAGCATATAATATTTTACTTCCTAAAGAAACATTCATTTCCAGATATAACTCCATTATTTTCCAATGGTTGTTTCTGAGGTTTTCATGAAGATACTGATCTGTTCATGTACTGTCCCACAGACTATTTTTAAGATGTGCTTTATTATACAACATGCTAGAGATTTTTATTTATTTATTTCAAGTAGTGTGATCATCTAATGATGATGGCCTCTTGCTTCTAAGAAAAAAAAGAGTAACTCTGAGATGGATAATGCATTAATAAAGGAGGGTGCAAGGAGCACAGAGCCACACTCTTTCCAGTGGTGCCCGGAGACAGGACAACAGGCAATGGGCACAAACTGGAACACAAGAGGTTCCACTTAAACACCAGGCAACCCTTCTGTGCTATGCAAGTGCCGGAGCACAGGCACAGGCTACCTACCCAGAGAGGCTATGGAGCCTTCCTCCTTGGAGATCTTCAAAAGCCACCTGGACATGGTCCTGGGAAACCTGCTCTGGGTGGCCCTGCTTGAGCAGCTTGTTGGACCGGATGGCCTCCAGAAGTCTCTTCCAACCTTATTCATTCTGTGATATACTAATATCACAGAAAAAAAGTGTGGATAAGGCTGGGGGGAGGCTTTTTCTTTAAGCAATACAAGATGATTGTTCGATCAAATCTAAAACAGTTTTAAAGTTATTTTTTTTATATATATACAGAAGTACAAATGAAGTATAAAAAGCACTTAATGTACTAAGAGAGGACCATCAGTTAGGATCATAAACAACATTGATTTATTACATTAGTAAGAATGCCTGCAGTAACTCAGTCCATCAGCAAATCACTACACAAATTCAGATACAAAATGCATTCAGCCTGTGTACTGAAAAGTAAGTTACACCTGCAGTAGCCACATGATGCAACAGATAGATCAATCCAACCCCCCTTCCAACCTCTATCAGCTGATTGAAGAACAGCAAGGAGCATGAGAAATTTTTCATTACACTGTAATCATATGTGTTACAGATGCTTACATGGCCCTGCTTTCAGGAGGGAAAAAAAAAAAAAAAGTCTTAAGTCTTAAAAGAGCACCCTGTTCTAGTTGTATTTAGAATGCTGCAGAAATTTAAGGTCAGGATTAGTAATACGGGCTGTTCAAACTCCCAGGAAAATACAAGGTATAAAATATTTTGCCTGATTCAACTTTTTGAGCAAAAGAAGTTCTTGAGCATCCCTTCTAGACAGTTCTGTAGTGTTTTTTTTTTTTTTTTGTTTGTTTGTTTTTTAAATGTTCTGATGCTGCTGAAATTTGCATTTGACAAATAATAATAATACCTTTATAAAAATCATCCTTTAAGTGCTATTTCATTGGCTTATAGAAAAAAGAAAAATCCAGTAATATAAAAACAAGTCACTAAGGTAAATTTTTGTTGGGATTCCCAATTTTTTTTTTCTACATTATTTGTTTTGCACATATTGAATATGTTGTGGGTTTCCATCTTTAATGTCAGAAAGTCCAACCCTCTTTTGGAGAAGGCTCAATTCTGCCATGGCCACTGTTACTGCACAATGGTCAGTCAGAAATAGTTTTTCTTTTCACATTCAGGGGCCTTGTTTAAACAAATTCAATAGCTTTGGCTTAAATCATAGATCTGTACATTTTTATGAGTGCTCATGCTTGTGCCTCATTATTGAGCTATTTGCTCTAAGGGGCTACTCTGACTTGTGCCTGTGAACATACCCATTAGTTCCCAAGTCTCCTTCCAGAAAATAGAAAAAGAGCCCAACAGCAGAAAGGGAAAGGAGAGGGAAAGACAGTGGCAGAAACCTCTGTATCAGAGCTATTCTCACACATCTGCTGCCAGGTCTAGAATGTACTTTTGGGCACACAGTTGCTGGCTTCTTTTAATTAAGTTTGTCATGGGAAATTTTGACAGACATGGAGGATAGCAATGTTTTCCACCTACAGTGAAATGTTCCAAAAGGCAAGATGCCTGGTGGTTTATTTTCTCCTTTTTCTAAGTATGCATATAGCCTGTCTTTTGTTTTTCACTTGGATTATATTTAAAGTATTTTTATAGTCAGCTGCTCTTCCCTTTTCTGAAATAGTATCTCTATTTTATGGTCTCTGAAGCATCCTTAAATTCCCTGTCTACTCTCCAAACGTAACTCAGTTCTGCTGATATGCTTGGTCAGATCTCCTTCCCCACACCTTCAGGGAGCTTGCAATTCAAAACAGCCCATCTCGGCGTTTGACTACCAAAGCAATACTTTACGTGTAGCATCACCTAGAAACTCCACTTACTAGGCTTATCTGTCCAGCAGAGAAAACAGCATAATGCTATCTCCACTCATCACAGGATTATGGACAAGAGACAGACCAGTGGACTGCATCCAGAAAAACGGGACTGTTTTCAAACACAACAAACCTGAGGAGATCTGTAACAGGACAAGTTAATTCCTCCACAGGCAATGAAAACCTTACACCAAGGATGAACCTGACTCCAAAGAGTGCTGGCTGAATTCCATTTCTATCTTTCAGATGAGTACCTAATGTACCTTGATTTCATTCAAGTTTAGTGAAAGCATCACAGAGGAACAAGGCGTGCATGCTGGAAAGGCTCCAAATGGTGACATGTTTGTACTGCTTTCTGGCTAGAACAATACAGCATTAATCAAAAGTTAAACATTTACTCAAAACAAGGCTTCTGAACACTTTCTGTTGCAGTGTAAATTGCTGTAATACAGCATGAAGTTCCATACAGAGGAGCACATACAATGGGAAAGGTAAAACAATCCTACTAAATTGACCCAACTTTTTTTTTTTTTTTTTTTTTTTTTTTGTGAGCCTGGGGAGAAAGTGGGATAGAATTATTCCATGTTTGTCTTTAAGTAGATAATAAATTATGACAACACCTTTTCCACTTTGATTTCACCTTGATCTAACTTAGGTAAGGAGGAAAATAAAGAACAAAGACGGTTGTACAACAAAGAAAGTAATTGACTTAGACTTTGTTAACCCTGTGATCTTGTTCCAATTTCAGCTTTTAGGTCTAGATGCCTAAACAGAAAGGAAAGGCCAGGAGAAACAAAAACAACAACAAAAAAAAAAACAAAAACAAAAACAAAAAAAACTGCAATCAAAACAATCATCTTAAGAGCAAATTTTCTTGCTTCTGGATGATAAGGTATTTGCTGTAGGTCAGCATAGTTGATCATCAAGAATTTAAGGTCCTGGTATAAAAAACCCTCCACTCTTACTTCCCAGTTCAGAAGGGCAACGGCTAGTCAACAGTGGTCACCAGGCTGCTCTGCCATACCAAACCTTACCAAACCTTACCAGCTCTTTTCCCCACTTGCAAAAATGTAAGACTGGTATTGTTCTAACACTGTTGCCAGTTGAGCAATGCTGATTTTTGAGAGTGCTATTGTGAGCGCTCAAGGAGCTTATTCTTAGCTTTACTTGAGATAATTCGTGAGACACATATGCTCCCAGCCTCCAGAGGCAAGAGGGTGGCCTGAAATCTCTGAAGAAAAAAAAAAAAAGGCACTAACCTGTGTACTCCTCCTAACCACTACCACTCCAATGTTTATGTATACTATACATGGACTAGTCATCTTAGACTTTTCTAGTGAGGAAAAACACATGAAAGCCTAATCTGGCCACCACAGTGGTACTAGCTGGCAGTGGGACAATTTTAACTGAGATGAGTGGACAGCTGAAGTTTCCTCCAAACATTCTGGCTGTCCTGCCCTACTGCCAATGATTTTTCTCCTTTCGAGCTGTCACCTGAAGAATATTAGCATGAATTTGCCCATCCACAGAGTTCCATCAGCACAGAAATGCATTTAGACAGGCGCCGTGGAGGCATTTACATAATTACCTACTGTGCAAGGTCACAACGTGCTGTACTAAATCTTTCATGTATTGTAAACATGCAATTTCTGCAGGACAAAAGCACAGGCAGCATTGTTTTACTCGCCTATTACACTGACCTCATCAAGACCATCTTTACAAGAACAGAATACGTAAGTACAGAGGAAAGTAATGTAAATTTCATCTTTCCCTCCCCCTCTCACAGCATAAACAGAGGCTTGGTGGCAGCCCTGCTTCTCATTACATTATCTGTGGCAGTTTGGGTCAGTTTCTGTCACAATCACCCACTTTCAGAAATTTTTGTAAAAAAAAAAAAAAAAAAAAAAAGACACATTCCCCCTTTTCCTGTACCTGCTGGGATGTCATGCATTCTCTGCCCTTCAGCAAGCCAGCCTTCCTCTCAGGCCATCAGCTCTCCATCCCTCAGCCTTCTCACAGCAAGCACCGTGATTTAATTTACACAGCACTCATGTTTCTGCCATCTGCCCACCATATTGGTGGTAAAGTTTGAAAAAGCACAGAACAAAGCAGAGCTTGTCTCTCTCCAACAGCCAATATGAAGCCTGTACTGGCACCCAGCTGGCAGTCTCTACATCAACAACTAGTCAGCAGTCTGTGAAAGCTAAAAATGGCAAAAGATCATCTAGTTTCTAAGGAAGAATTTAAACAGAGCTTATATGAAGAGCTAAAAAAGAGCCTGCTAAAAAATAATAATAATAATATAATAAAATAAAAAAGAAAAAAAGTCCCCACTTCAACTACATCTGCAATAGAAGTAAGGCAGGACAAAAAAGTCAAAATGACATGTAGGAACCAAAGATTTATTCATCCCACTTTTATGAAGTTCATTGAATTGCATCTATTCTGCAAGCCAGTCCTAATTCCAGGTATTGACTGTCTGTGCTGGCAGCACCTCTGGAAGACGGCAATAAGTTTACTGATGCTCCCGGTTTTGGGTTGGGTGCTGCATATATAGCTATCTGAACATCCACCAACCCTGATGTTCAGATGGCAGCTCCCAGTTCAGGACCATGCCTCCACAGCTGCTGGAACAGTGGATTTGCTCAGCCTGCCATGGTTTGCTCAGCCTGGCACAGCCATCCAAGAGTCCAAGTTTTCAGCATTTTAATAAATGTACTCTCTGACTGACTTTTCCCTCTTGACTGGTGTAGTTGCATCACAGATCTGCTAATGGCATCACAGTGGAAGTTCTGTCCCAGTCCTACTTTCCTGTTACATCAGGCAGAAACTAAAAAAAGCTACGGGGAATAAACCACAATTACAAAAGCAAATACATTTACGTGAACTGAGTGAACACAGGCAAAAACTATGTAAGAACAGGGAACAGAACTTCAAAACGTTCAAGAGCTTTTCCAGAAATGACAGTATTTGCATGGGAGGGATGCCCACAAATAACTGTTATCTCCAGTTCATTTTGACGCTGGACAAGAAACTAGACCTGAAGACACTGGTCTCAGTCAGCAAAGTCAGTTGCTTCTTGCTAAAAGTACATAGTGCCATGATAATAGGTGATGTCTATGACACTAATGTGAAAAGAATTTTTGAACAGACCAGAAGGAAATTTCCAAAACTAGACCATATGTCAATGAGAAACAAACATATCACAGTGTGCTCAGTCACCCCCCTCAGCCTGGAGTTTACCTTCTTTTTCCAGTGAGGAGGGCCATAAAACATAAAAAACAACCAACAACAAGAAATCGGATCCCACAGAGAACTGAGCATTTCTGAATAGGTATTAACAATCTGGAGATGAGTCCCTGTTGGATGTTTAGTACACAGCTGCTGGAATAAAAATCACATGTGACCCAAACCAATCAGAATACATGCATTGATCTTGATATCTCAAGGGGACATGCAGTCTACTGCATTACACAGCTCCTTTATCAGTTATCAAGGATGGAGAAAGGAGGTCTGACTGGAGACTGCAAAGACTTAATATTTTTATTTTTTTTTTTTTAAAAAAAGCAAATAAGAAGTAATAAAAGCAGCAATAAATAGGAGAACTGAAATGAGTCTTGTAATTTTCAGATTAAAATAAATTAACATGATCTGCAAATTAAAAACATCCCAGATTAAAACTCAGTCAGCCACACCATTAGCACATTCCTCCCAGACCAAGTGGTCTGAGGAATTTATACATTTGGCATCGTATAAAATGCACTATTCCTGGCAGGACTTTGAAACAGGGGAAGTGAAAGGGCCAGCAAGACAGGCAGAGTAACAGAGCCAGCTTCAGAGAAGTGGGGGGAAGGAGCCATAGGACTGCCTTGCCAGGTTTTAATCACAGGCTGGCTGTTGTCTTTCACCACTAAGACCAATCGAAAGCATGTTACGCTTTAACATAGTATTCACCTCTCCACGTCAGCCCACTCTCTTCTCTCTTGTTCTTCTCTCCTACATCAATAGCTAATGAGTTTTCAGCTATTTTTAATGTGTTCATTAAGGACCCCATGACACAATCGTGAGGAGTACAGGTGCTAATAAACTACCTGCATCATGCAGTACTCTACTGCACTCGCTGCAATTTCCATTTCAGCCATCTGCTGGTGGGCTAACTGGGTCAACAGCCAGTTATGATTTCTGAGTATTGCTGCAACCTATTTGCTGGTGTATTTTATTTCCCAAAGTCAGAGCATCAAAGAAGGTTAACAAGGTGCACTAATCAGCCTGCCCTCCAATTCACCTGAAGCTCCTATACATGTTGCAATTTGTGGGAAATAGACAGCAAGTTTAGTCATGTAGTATTTTCAGTTGACAACATACAGACTTCGTTTGTTCATTTAATTAAAAAGAACAAAAGCCACAAGTAGGCAGAGATATGTTTTAAGATGTCTAACATGGAACAATTCTGAACTACAAAATACTAAATATTTTTCTTTTTCCATGCTAAACCAGCATTTCTGTGAAGAAAAAAAAAAAAATACAAAAAAAAAAAATCCTTTCCCACAAGGAAAAGAAGTCATGTATAAAATTACCTTCCACAGACTAAGCAGTTGGTCCACTTCAGGGGCATGAAACAACTTGGGAGGTGTCTGTCACACACACTAGCAAAAACGTTCAAGGCAAAGAGAAATCACAGGGAACACAGAAAAAAAAATCCATATTACCAAGAGGGTAATGGGAGGACTCTTGCAAATGATATTTCTTTTTCCCCAGGGCAACAGCATCAACATAGGAGCAACAAAACATTTCTTGGTAGGGTTTGATTTTTTGATATTCTAAGCATTAATTGCAAATGTACTGCTCCTCCCAGTTTAAAGGAAGAACTCCTAAATATTAGAAGAGTAGACAACTCACAACCAAGTATACAAATAGGTCCTTTATTGAATTCCTGAGTCAAAGGAAAAGAAAGATCATGAACTTACTCGCATCTGTTCAAACGAGCTACATGGACACTAGACGGATCAACTACATCACACAACTCTCCTAATTCAGGTTACTAACAGAGATCAATCTCCTGGCAAACCAAGTGCTTAAGGCAGCATTCATGAGTAGGTTAGACATTGATCTGTGCCTCTGTAGCAGAATGGCATTAAACCTGCCACTCATCAGGGACTAGACAAGTGAGAAGTTGAAAGCATTCCAGCAAAAGAGGGGGAAATGCTACACTGTGCTTGAAAACAGGCTTGTTCTGCTTCTCTGCAATTAAACAAATTATTGCCTATGTTAACTGGCTTAAAGACTATTTCTTATTGAAATAGCATGCTATACCTAAGCTTAGTGCTTGCATCTATTCCAAAGCGTGTTCAAGAGAGCTGGGCTATCTCATGGCAGTCCAAACACTCAGGGCGAGCAAGTTTCAAACTGGGAGTCTGGGCTGCAGCTTGTGGCAGACCTTGGCACTGGGAAGGAGGGAGAAGAACTGGGGGTTATGAGTTGAATGTAAATTCAGCTCCAGAATTGTGCCTACAGGTAATGTTCTCAGAATGTATTTTGGAATCAGTCCTCCAGAGGCTCATGACATATACAGAAAACAAACAAACAAACACCAGGAAGACAAAAGAAACAAAATACCTGCAGTGGAAAACAAACAAGGGAGCCAGTGGTGCTGAAGCAACATTTCTCTTTCTGCATTCCACCCCTATTATCTTCTCCAGACCCTTTGGCATAAATGGTATCACATCCCACACCCCTCCCCAAATCCCCAGAAGATCTTAAGAACAAGCTTAGTTTGCAGAAGACAAAATAGTTGTAGAGAGAAAAGACGCTTCATGCTTAGAGGCTTTGGAATCTTTGCATTTTTCTATTACAAAATAGAAGGAAAGGCAAATACAACATTATAAATCAAAGATGCAACACTGATGTAAAAGCAAAGAAAGACCAGGACGAAAGAAAGGGAATGATAACAAGCAGAGGAAGAATTTCTCCAAACTTCGCATATCCTAATATTGCCTACTTCCTTTGCACCCCCTTAACTGATTTTTTGTCCATCTGAATAAACATGCGTAATGGGAACTCAGCTCGCGACCTTGCTCCCATTACCGTATCTTGCATTTAATTTGAATGTGTAATCTCATGGAAGTCTAGACATTTAACCCATTTGCGTGGGGTGACTTCGATTACAAGCTTTGTGTTTTTTTCCTAAAGCTCCAGCTGCTGGAATCATAAGACTCCATGAGAATCCAAGAGACTAAATTCAGAATTTTTGTTTTGTTTATTTTAAAAGATATCTCAAGTTCTCATGCTTATGGGGAAAAAATAAACATTTTTTAAAGCTTGAAAACATAATTTGCAAGTCCCTTAATGGCTCAGAAACCAGAAGAGGAGGAAAAAAAAAAAAAAATTCAAAAAAAAAGGTCTACAAATTCTTTTAAAACAGTCTCCTCTTAACTCCTATTTGTTGGGGATAGGGTAGTGGGTTTTTTGTTGTTGTTGTTGTTGTTTTTGTTGTTGTTTTCCCTCCCCCCCCCCCCCCAGTGTTTTATCTCCAACATCAATTTTTCTGCAGAATCAAACTAATCCTGAAAGTGATAGTTTATAGGGTGATTCTTTCTATAGCCTTACTGATGGTGATCTTCCATTTGGTGAGTTCAAAATCATTTCTATTCTGTGCATATCAGGAGATGCAAAGGTGTTTCAGGGGTTAATTCAGACCACAGTACAGGAGGCGAAGGGGAGAGACATATGGACCTGTTATTACAAGACTTTCTATATATATATATATATGTATGTATATATATATATTATCTTAAAGTACAATGTCTGTGTAACCTCAGAACAAAGGAACCAGGCCAAAGCCAATCACAAATTTGTATCTATTGTGTAATCAGTGCCAACAATAAACAAATGACTGAGCAGCCACAGAATTAAGCTACTTCACTGTTCCTGGCCATCTCCATGGAAACTCACTTGAATGCCTAACCTGCAATGGTATCATCATTAATTTCAAGAAAAGCAAACAAACAGAAATACCAGACATTTCTTTAAAAGTTGCTCTATTACTTTTTAATGGAGATTTCAAATTATTTCTTGACCACATTTTAGGTCTCATTGCCTGATTCACAGTGTTTATTTGGCTTGAAAGAACACTTTAGAACTACAATAGCAGCTGATGTAATGTTTTTTACTCAGTATCATAAGATGACAATACACACACTAACGTACAGCATGCTATAACCTGTACAACCTGTAGTAGCTCTCAACCAGAATAGTATAATACACCTAATTTTCTTCCTAATTTGATAAAAGAATTGAGATACACTTTGTCCAGCTCTAGCATGGTTATTGCTTTCTTTTTCTCAATGAAAACATTTTTTTCTAAACAGTTTCCATCTTCAGGAGTCTCAAGTTGCAGAATTTAAGTCCAATAAGCAAAACAAGCCAAGCTGGTAATAAATATGAGAGAGACAAAGAACAAGAGCACATGTGCGCATGTGTGCATTATTGTATTAGGCTATGCATAAGCACAGTTTGGCCAAATTAATTTATTGGTTAAACTCCCATTACTGAAACACAGATTACATACAGTTAATTGAAAATACCTTTTAATGATGCTTGCTGAGTAAAATACACTATTGCTACATAATGGCAATGGAAACATTTACCAAAATTCACATAGATTATTGTGGTAGCTAAATAGGTTAAACGTTAGAATAGAGAGTAGATTAGTGTACTGCTCTCTCACCATTATGCTGCAACCTCAGGAAATCTAATTGGTTCAAGTGGATTGACCCAGTTCCCAGAGCTGCCTCAAAAAAGATCTAACCATATTCACATATGCTGTTAGGATTCTTCTCCTTCTCCAGGGCATCAAATGCTATTGACCACAGCTGGAAAGGTGATACAGAATGGGCTGGAGCCCCTGCTTCTAACAGCAAAAACCCTTATGAAAAGTTATTTAAAAGGATCTTCTCCATTTCACCTTCAAGAACACTTAACAATTCTCCCGGAAAACTATCAGCGTAACTCTTAACCTGAATGCTAAAGCCAGTGATTAAGCCCAACCTTTTCTATGCAGATCTCAATACTACAGCATAATGCAAGAACCAGTGTATACAGAAAAGAAGTACCTGCTCTTGAAGCATCCTCTTTTTTTTTTTTTTTTTTTTTCTTTTTAATTATTTTAAGTATGTCTAAGGAATTAATGAGCAATTGCTTTCATCTTCAGGGCAGTGACTTCTCAGACCAGTGAAGGAAGGAAGGAATTGTTCCATTTTACATTCTCTTATATCAGAACATTTACTAAACAGTTTTTATGTAGACCTTGTCATGGTGATTAATTTTATTGCATCCAAGCCCCTCATGCTGTCCCCATAGGTATTGTTCTACAGCATTTATAAAGTTTCTAGTTACAGAGTTAGGGCCATTTCCCCAAGTCCCCAAGGAAACAAAGGCACTATATTGCACAACAGGAAATACGCATTGACTTCTTAGTAGGGGGGAGGAAGATCGGCAATCTACAACATCTCTAAGGAAACAACTAACCTGATGCTGTCACAGGGTTTGCACCAAGATGATTACACAGGAGTTAGGATTCTTACAATGTCAACGTTTAACTTACTGTGTCAGACATCTACTTATGCACAACATGTTTTACCTCTTTGCAGCAGTTATGTAGATTAGAGAACAAACTATTATAAATGTTAGACACTGAGCAAATCATTGTCCTTGCTCAATTCTAAAAAAGAGAACAGGCTGTTCTGCTTTGCTCTGGACTTCTCATTCTTTTTCAGAACATACGTTGACTCCACATATGTGTAAACTGTTGACCCATCCATTCCTGCACAGGAATATGAAGACAAGAAGTAACAATTATGATGGCATTAAAAGATGTTCAACAGAATAAATGTGTAAGAAATGGATGAGGTACAGCATACTGATGGAGTGTAGCCATAACATGGCACCATGAACAACCATAGGATTGTTCAGTTTAAACTACATTGAGTCAGAGAGCAGAATTTTCCATTGAACTCAATCCATAGGCATTGAAGATCTCTCCTTTCTCGGGGCAACAATAAGCAAGCAAAAGAGCAGCAAATTAAGTGGGAAGTCATCTTTTCTGGCAAGCATGACAGCACAAGTTATTGGAACCCATTTTTCATTTCTGAAGATGGAGGTACACACACATATAACTAAAAGCATAATCTTTTAACACCTAAAACTGCATCTTCTCAACTTGATGCAGTGTTACACAGTATTAGTTCAAATAGCTAAAACAATAGATCTGACTTTTGAACCGGGATTCATCAGCTCAGTCAGAGAGGTCGTATTGCTTCTGGTATGAAAAGCAGCTTAGATAGCTGCTTACAAAACTTAAACAGTGCCAAAGAAATATCTATCTACACACCAAGACATGGATGCGTAAGATAAATCTACTCCTTTGTTTAGTACTTTCAGATTTGTTCATCCAAGTAATCTAATCTGTTGCAAGACTAGGTTTTCTGCCTAACATTTACGGTTGATGATCATGGTGTGACAACTTCATTCTGAAAATGAAAAATCCATGCTTTCCAGTTCAAGAAAGCAAACCATTAGTCAGAGCAATCTCCTGGTGGTAAAGAAACCGCTGATTGAGTTTTTACTCCACCCAATTCAAAGGTCAGAGAGTAGTTTTCCATCTCACATCACTCTCCACCACACAGACCAGGAAGCTGAACCAAGTCTTCCACATCTCATGCCAGTCCCTTAACTGCCTGCCATACTTTGTGTGTCTGCAAAACCATGTACACACACATTCACTCTAGATTTCTTCAGAACGCTCTCTTTCAAATATATTCCTCACCCCAACCCCCCTCCAAAAAAAATAAAATAAAATAAAAAATAAAAACTGATGAGTCTTGCAAAAGACTTTGGCTCCAAAAAGAAAAAACATTTCAACAAAATTTCAAATCCAAGTTTTCTGAGTAACGCTAGTATCATCAGCGATTGCCAGGACAACAAAACCAAAGTGCACTGGCAGAGTAAACCTAATAATACAACACCATGAGCTAATTAGGATGGGAAACAGACTTCTTGGTATTAAGTTTATATTGCTCAATGCTTGTGAAGTTTCAGGTGGTGTTAAAGAGATCTGCATTCTGTGCTGTTACGATGGCATGCATCTAGAACAACTGCTATGCACACAGTAATGTTGCTTTAATATTTGGGGGGAGGAGGCAAAGACAAGTAAATCAACATTAGAAACAAATTTTAACACATTTTGTTTAGAAAACTATTTTACTCCCATTGACTGGGGGGAAAGAAGGGAAAAAAAGAATCAGAAAGCACATTCCTACTCCTTTGCCTTCTTGAATGAATCCATTATGAGGCTGAAAAGGAGATTTAATTAAATTAGTTCCACTTACCAACCAAACCCTACCTATTTCTTTGCCAGAGACACCATTCCTTCTCATTCCCAAGGGAGTGTTGGGAGCAGGGAGAGAAGAGGAGGAAAACTGGATTTTAAGAGCATGAAGGCAGAGGGTGCTTTTACTTTGTTACCCAATTAAAAGAATAATTTAAAAGAAAAGGAAAAAAAAAAAAAAAAAAGGCAAAGAACTACTGATATCAAGGCATTTGTTAATGCCAAGGCACCACTGCTACAACTCTTCTCATGAGGACGCAGAACACCACATGCAGAACTCTTGGATACTAAAAATAAATAAATATTCAAAAAGGACTTGTGCTGAATTGTACTTTCACAGCACAAGCTGGACTTGTTCCAAGAAGAGACATGAAACTGAAGCTTTCTGTATATTGCAGCCACTAAAATATACAGTATGTTAAATAACTGGAAGGAAACCCTCTGCTGTGGTAACCTATGCTAAGCCTCATAACCAGCTCTTTCTCCTCAACTGTTGTACAACGGGAGAAAAATTATTACCCACTGAAAATTAAGAATTGACTTCTTTAAACAGATGAATCAGCAGCTGCAAGCTTCAGCAAAGTTAATTCTCCAAGTGGTTGACATCACCACACACATAAAGAGACCACCTAGGAATTACTGCAAGTATTTTACAGTTCTGAAAAACATGGGATAAAGCAGAACAATCTCTGTTACGCTATGTAAGTGTAGTTTTACTAACCAACTGCCATTACCCTGGGTAACGCAGCCTCTGGCTACCCCAGGTATTCTGAATGCTATAGATTTTGTCACTCTGGTGTTTCTACACAGCATCAGTTCACACCTGGTAGCTTTTCATGGTGTGTCTGACCTTGCTCCTGTATCCTTAGCAGACAACATGCGTCCTCACACTATCCAGTACCCTGCAGTAGTGGCTGAAAGCAGAGAATTTGCTTCTGCAGAGGCAATTCCCCCTGCACACATCACTGCAGCCCAGCTGACCACCATTGCTCAGCCATTGGCAGCAGTCTTTACAGATTGCTTGGAGGTGGCGCATGTGTCACCAGCAGTCAGAAGCCAGGGAATATTCAAGGTCGAATTACGCGGTTCTCAGGTCATGCCCAGGAGGGACAGTATAGCACAGGATCACTGGGGCGGCCCAGAGCAGCACCAGACCATTATGCAAACCCATACCTCGTGGCTGAGCCCCAAGTTTCACTTCTGCAGCAGGAGAGGGAAACCCAAGGTCACCCGTCCCTGAACCTCTGTGGGCTGCCTAAGCTTCACAAAGCTCAACAGTTGCCCAGTGTTGTCATAAATCATGCTGCTGTCTCTGCCGTGACATTACAATGTAAGTTCACATTCACTACTAGACACATACCACACCGCAGCAGGATGCCAATTCTCACGAACAAAAGATCCAGCTAGTTAAACAGAAAAATAAATCTCAGCTGCTAATAGGAGAGAAATAAATTTGCAGTCTAAATAGTTGCAAGTTTTCCTTTTTTTATTTGTTGTTGTTGTTGTTGTTGTTTGTTTTAAGGTTGGAATAATTCAGACCTTAAAGACTCCTTTTATGCCAAACACAGAAAGTTAAATCCACAACCACACTCAATTTAGCCATTTGTCTTACTAACAAGACTGCATTCTTCAGTCAACATAAATGTCAGTATAGAAGAAAATCTCACCATGGCAATGGCTACAGCTTTAACAAGTTCCTTTGACAGTAAAAACTTCATACCACATTACAGACACAAAAAGCAATGTTTACAATACAGACAACAAAATAGATAAATTCATAAAAGATCTCAGCAAACCACGTTTTTCTTCCATTTCTCTAAACAAAGATGAGAAAAAGTGGATGAAGGAGTTGCTCACTATCTGTTTTGCAGATTAAGGTGACACTGACAAATGAACCATCAATTTGCCAAAAATTCTAAGAATTAACTTTGTAAAAGGAAAAAGACTCCAAATGTGTTACAGTTTGCCTCTGACTTTATAATGCAAAGCACTATGCTTACTCATGAAAATCGGAAAGCTAATCTGACTTGAAAACAGATCACTCTACATTTTACTCTAAGTGGTAAACAGGAGAAGGTTTTTGGTTTTGTTTTTAAAGTGTGCTCTAATGAACAGATAGGATTTTTTCCCACCTTCCTTCCATCAAACTGACTGTCTGCCTTTTGATACGTGTCTTTTACAGAGTATTAATCACTTTCATAAAAAGCATTCAGTACCTCTCCAGTAATTTTGTAGCCGAGGCTTGAAGTGCCTGTGCAACATATGCATTACCTGTCTGAGATAAAAGCTCATCCCTTTTCAAATAAAGCACAAATGAGAGTTTAACTACTTAGCTATGAAGAGTGAAAGAAATCATCAGAAAATTCAGCATATGTGATTACACATTCTTAAAGCTGTAAAACAATTTCAAGTCCTATGGTGTTTTAGGCTCATAGTGATCCTCACATTGACAAAGGAATCTGCAAACAGAATAAAAATTGACAAGAGGATGACTACTCAGCTACACTAGCAGCATTATGTAGAAAGACCTACACTGTATTTACCCATAAGTCATGTTAATGGATGCTGCTATTCTGCTACTCCTTTCCAATTTCAAAAAAAAAAAAAAAAAAAAAGTATGAGCTTTTGCAAGATATCCACTAAACTGATGCGGCCAAAATTAAGAGCATTTGTTTCAGTTTGTACTAATATATAAATCCCTTGTCACCTCTTCCTGATGCACTTTTGCATACTGTCCTCCCAAGGGATTAAAAAGGGCAATGAAACATGATGTTACCTAATGTGGCTTGGAATAGAGAGCCTCTGTTCAAATTCAAGAACCAGGGAGTGTTTTTAAAATGTTGCAGGCTCTCCCGACAGCTCGCTGGGGAGATAGAGAGATTCACACTGAACATCGGTGTCACTTCCAAGCTGTCACACAGCATACCACGGAGATAAACACTGCACATGTGAAATAATTGTCAGTTACTTGAGGCTGTCAAACATATCAATGGAACATTGTCGTCTTAGCGGCAGACAAGAAAAATAACTATGTTTATTCAAGTCTACATTCATCCAAAACACACCTCATGGAATCCCAGGCTCTCAAGAGGGGGTGGAGCGAGGACAGATAGAAAGCACCCTTCATTTGTCCTTACCACATGCTGAAAGTGTTTAACAAAGCCCTTTCTGCCACCTCTTACACCCATTTGTGTAGTGTACCTGCCTAACTGCTAAATTAATATAAATTCCTCAGCCATGGTAGGATAGTACAGTCACGTCTTAAAGGCCCTGTTAAAGGCCCACAAAGACAAAATGAAACTAAAAGAGATGTACGCTAATGCACAGAGTCTTGGCTGTGCAAACAGGCGAGGCTGGGCCCACATCTTGATTACGGGATGGAGGTTTAAAGCCTGCTGTGGAAATAAATCTGGTGCCAGCACAGCACTGTTTATAGCATGGACATCTTGGGCACCAGAGTGGTTCTGCAACCACACTGGGGCTGCTGGACACTTTTAGGCCCCAGGGCCCAGCACAGATGTACCTGCATGCTTGATGCTGAAGCACAGATCTGTTACCCCAGCTAAGGACAATGACTGGCTCCCTCAGGACACCTCCCTTGCTGTCCTCACCACTGAGAGGACCATGTGTGTGGAGGCTTCTTTAATTCCACTCCAGACTGTAGGGAAATGAGCTCTGGGGGATTCATTGAGAACAGGTGATTGGTGAATGTGTGGTGCTCCCCACAAGGAGAAGATGCACCAGTTGGCCCTTCCCGAGACCTAAAGAAACAGCTGCCATTTCAACATGCTACACCAGTCACTGCAAACCAGCACATGATGTTCACCCACCCCAACATCCACTGGTAGCTTGATCTGTAGGATCAAGACCATGTATCCTTAGAGAGAAAAAGTACATATGGTCCCTATACATTTCTGCTCGAGGGAAAATTCTTCTCTTCAAACAGTTAAATCATAACACACCTCATACAGTTCCCCTGGTGTAAAGGATGTCTACCACAAAAACACTTCCCTCACACAAGAACAGCTTAATCAGCACTGATATTATTGCATCCCCACTGGTTAAATGCATTTGTAAGAGGGGAGATGTAATTATTTATCTACAAAGGGAGAACTAAAATTATGATGTGCAGTCATTAGATAAGCTGCTTCTCTTCTTCCATGCTTCCCCTTCCTGTTCATTTTCTTTCAACCTGTTTTTGTTCACCTCTAATTCTTCCCCTGCCCTCCTCTTCTCATTTTTCTTTAACAGAAATACATTCCCTTCCTGTTTAGCACAATGCATGACCTAGCTGTTGCTGTGCTTCCATCCACACGCAATATTAAAAAAAAAAAAAAAAAAAAAAAGAGAGAGGGGGAGAGAGAGAGAAAAAAATATAATTTTTTTTTTTTTTTTTTTTTTTTTCAAAGAGTGAGTGCCCAGATAAGTACTACCTGTCCAGACCATACACAAATGTTAAGCATCAGCCAGTCTTGCATGTACTATTAATTACCAAAACAAAGGCATCTGATTTTAACTAGGCATTCTCCTTCAAAAATTTGTAACTTAGTAAGCTAGTATAACTAATTTTGTTTGGGCAGCAATGGAACTGTGAAGCTAATAAACTTGGGTATTTCTGGAGTCACTTCAATTCCTCAAGCTTAAGCCAAACCCTTCAGGCCTTTTATGAGGATTTAACTTTGAATAGGATTCACCACCCTGTCAGAGACCACATAAATAATGAGGAAACTGTTTCCCCCACACACACCCTAAGTACAGTACAAAAGTCAGATGCTGTACACTATTCACAGAACTGCAGAGCACAGAAACTCTGCTTTATTACCATTCTCTGCTGCTGTGAAGTGCAGTCAAGGCCACATCAGCATCTCATACCAAAAAGCAATGAAACTACGTACACTTACATAGCACTATTCTGCAAGCAACTTTCACGAGATTTTGCAGACTAAGAATTGATTGTGTAAGCCTAGAAAACTGTAAACACTGGAAGACCCTATTAAAGCAAGAGACCTAGTAGAGACATCGCACAAGACCTCTTAGACATTAAAAAGATAGAGCAAACAGCCCTGCACGCTCACTGGAAGTTTGCATGCTGGAAGATTTTGGCTGGCCATGAGAAGAGCTGTAGTGGAAGAAGAATGCTGAAGCTCTGGGCCAGGTTCCGCATCTTCCCCAAGTACTGCCCATCACTGGAACTTCCTCAGCATAGCTGAGACAAGCATTAGTTAGGAACATTTGGGGTAAAATCAGTCCAACCACAATGGAAGTGAATAAACCTAACAACCTTTTAGAAGTTCCTTCCAGGCCTATTTTCTATGAGTAAATTACTCTGTTTTACTAAAGATTGCAAGATGAGGTTTTATCAAGCCATGTGTCACAGAAATGCTATTTACTGCTACCATGGGAGGCAAAATAATCTTTGACTCCCTAAGTCCATGCCTTGATTTTCTGATTTCACAGAATCACAGAATCACAGAATGGTCTAGGTTGGAAAAGACCTCCAAGATCACCGAGTCCAACCTCTGACCTAACACTAACAAGTCCTCCACTAAACCATATCACTAAGCTCTACATCTAAACGTCTTTTAAAGACCTCCAGGGACGATGACTCAACCACTTCCCTGGGCAGCCTATTCCAGTGACTAACACCCCTTTCAGTAAAGAAGTTCTTCCTAATATCCAACCTAAACCTCCCCTGACGCAACTTTAGCCCATTCCCCCTCGTCCTGTCACCAGACAGGTGGGAGAACAGACCAACCCCCACCTCGCTACAGCATCCTTTCAGGTACCTGTAGGGTGCAATAAGGTCGCCCCTGAGCCTCCTCTTCTCCAGGCTAAACAGTCCCAGCTCCCTCAGCCGCTCCTCATAAGACTTGTTCTCCAGGCCCCTCACCAGCTTTGTTGCCCTTCTCTGGACTCGCTCGAGCACCTCCATGTCCTTCTTGTAGCGAGGGGCCCAAAACTGAACACAGTACTCAAGGTGCGGCCTCACCAGAGCCGAGTACAGGGGGACAATCACTTCCCTAGCCCTGCTGGCCACGCTGTTTCTTATGCAAGCCAGGATGCTGCTGGCCTTCTTGGCCACCTGAGCACACTGCTGGCTCATATTCAGTTGACTGTCAACCAATACTCCCAGGTCCTTCTCTGCCAGGCAGC
Source organism: Oxyura jamaicensis (assembly GCF_011077185.1). NCBI lineage: Eukaryota > Metazoa > Chordata > Aves > Anseriformes > Anatidae > Oxyura > Oxyura jamaicensis. Next base: position 67,692,272 of record NC_048893.1, on the reverse strand, counting down.
TTTCTAACCACACATCTCCCAGCCTGTAGCGCTGTTTGGGGTTGTTGCGCCCCAGGTGCAGGACCCGGCACTTGGCCTTGTTGAACTTCATACTGTTGGCCTCGGCCCATCGGTCCAGCCTATCCAGATCATCCTGCAGAGCCTTCCTACCCTCGAGCAGATCGACACATGCACCTAACTTGGTGTCGTCTGCAAACTTGCTGAGGGTGCACTCAATCCCCTTGTCCAGATCATCGATGAAGATGTTAAAGAGGACTGGTCCCAGTACTGAGCCCTGGGGGACTCCACTAGTGACCGGCCTCCAACTGGATTTGACTCCATTCACCACAACCCTCTGGGCCCGGCCATCCAGCCAGCTTTTAACCCAACGAAGTGTACGCCAGTCCAAGCCATGAGCAGCCAGTTTCCTGAGGAGAATGCTGTGGGAAACTGTGTCAAAAGCCTTACTGAAGTCAAGGTAGACCACGTCCACAGCCTTTCCCTCATCCACTAAGCGTGTCACCTTGTCATAGAAGGAGATCAGGTTGGTCAAGCAGGACCTGCCCGTCATAAACCCATGCTGACTAGGCCTGATCACCTGCTTGCCCTGCAACTGCCGCATGATGACACCCCAGATAATCTGCTCCATGAGCTTCCCTGGCACTGATGTTAAACTAACAGGCCTATAGTTCCCCGGGTCTACCCTCTGGCCCTTCTTGTAGATGGGCGTCACGTTTGCTAGCCGCCAGTCAAGTGGGACCTCCCCTGATAACCAGGACTGCCGATAAATGATGGAAAGCGGCTTGGCCAGCTCCTCCGCCAGTTCTCTCAGTACCCTCGGGTGGATCCCATCCGGCCCCATTGACTTGCGTACATCCAGATGCTGTAGCAGGTCGCCAACCATTTCCTCATGGATTGTGGGGGCGACATTCTGCTCCCCATCCCCTTCCTCGAGCTCAGGGTACTGGGCGTCCAGAGAACAACTGGTTTTGCTGTTAAAGACTGAGGCAAAGAAGGCGTTAAGCACCTCAGCTTTTTCCTCATCTCTGATTACTAAGTTTCCCCCCACATCCAGTAAAGGGTGGAGATTCTCCTTAGTCCTCCTTTTTGTGTTGATGTATTTATAAAAACATTTGTTGTTGTCCTTAACAGCAGTGGCCAGATTGAGCTCCAGATGAGCTTTGGCCTTTCTGATTTTGTCCCTGCACCGCCTCGCAGCATCCTTGTAGTCCCCCTGAGTGGCCCGCCCTCTTTTCCAAAGACTATAAACCCTCTTTTTTCTCCTAAGCTTGAGCCACAGCTCTCTGCTCAGCCAGGCTGGTCTTCTTCCATGCTGGTTCATCTTTGGGCATGTGGGGACAGACCGCTCCTGAGCCATTAAGATTTCTTTCTTGAAGAGCGCCCAGCCCTCCTGGGCTCCTCTGTCTTTCAGTACCGCCTCCCAAGGGACTCTGCCAACCAGTGTCTTGAACAGCTCAAAGTCAGCCCTCCGGAAGTCCAAGACAGCGGTTTTACTGATCCCCTTCCTGACTTTGCCGAGTATCAAGAACTCTACCATTTTGTGGTCACTCTGCCCAAGACAGCCCCCGACCAGCATGTCTCCCACCAGTCCTTCTCTGTTAGTGAACAGAAGGTCTAGCGGGGCACCTCCCCTGGTAGGCTCACCAACCAGCTGCATCAGGAAGTTATCTTCCACGCTCTCCAGAAACCTCCTGACTGCTTTCTCTGGGCTGTGTTGTGCTTCCAGGATATGTCTGGGAAGTTAAAGTCCCCCACAAGAACAAGCGCTGACGATTTCGCAACTTCCGCCAGCTGCCTGTAGAACTCCTCATCCGTCTCCTCATCCTGGTTTGGCGGTCTATAACAGACCCCCACCAGGATGCTTCCCTTGTTGGCCTTTCCGCTGATCCTAACCCATAGCGACTCCACCTTGTCATTCCCAGCTTCAAGTTCGACGACATCAAAACACTCTAATATAGAGAGCCACTCCACCACCCCTTCTGTGATGCCTGTCCCTTCTGAAGAGCCTATAGCCAGACATTGCAGCACTCCAGTCATGAGAGTGGTCCCACCACGTTTCCGTGATGGCAACCAAGTCATAGCCTGCGTGCTGCGCAATGGCTTCCATTCCATTTAAATACGGGCATGTCACCTACCCACTCTACACCAAAACATTTCCATCACTAAAAGAATAATGAAATTTCTTCTCCCTTACCGTCTGCTCACAGCACAATGCACAGACCTTGAGGCAGGGGCTATTTACTACAAGTAGTGCAAACCCTAACACACACTGTCTTGATCTGAGCTGGTACCTCCAGACAGTGACAGTGATAAAATCAGAAAAAAATCTTTTAACAAAATGAGCACTGAGTGGGTTAAGAAAGAACTGATAAACATGTCATGTAACTGAAACTGAATGGGAAATCTGAGGTTGCGAAGCAATAATCAGCAGAGATGTGCATACTATTCACAGAACTGCAGGGCACAGAAACTTTGTCATAATAATCAGTCCAAACTTTTGTAAGGGCTCTCCTACTCTGGAAAAGCTAGGGGATTTGCAACATGACCACAAATGAGTACCAATTGCCTCCTCCCAGTACTTAACAACTAAACCACTAGCATTGTTAAAAAGAAAATATTTTTTGAACTAGAACATGGAAAACAAAATTATTTATTTTTTAAAAATAAGCTAGTCTCTGTGTTTCTGGAGGCCTGATTTTCATTAATGTAGTATTTCTGTTAGAAGCCTTGTCTATGTAAGGTATCTGTAGAAAGTTTTTATTGTTAACTTAATAGTGAAAATCTAATACAGGTTGTATTTGAATTTTCCTATTAAATTGACGTCAGTGGCAGCCTGAGAATCAGATTGTTACAACCCAGACTATGAAACAAACATTTAAGTCAGATGCTATAAATGTAGTCATTGCACACTGTAAGTGTGTTTTAACATTTTTAATCAGGTCTCTGGGTAGAGCCAAGATACACTTGGCATAGAGAAGAGGGGAAAATTATAAAAATGTACACATTTTTACTTGGAAAGTCAATTATAATTTATTTCCAGGAAGATGAAAAAAATTGGAATACAAACAGAGTTGCACTTGTACAAGCACATGCATAAATACTGGAGCACAGCGAAGTCACTGGAGCTTAATGTGTTAATCAGCACTTGCTACAAAACAGACTAAAGGTGACATGTTATCAACCCTGTAAGGTTCCTGCCCAGGAAGCACGTGTGGCACAGGGAACCCTAAGAGGAAGAAGGAAAGAGGGGACCCAATGGCAGTGTTAGAGCAGCACAAGGGACAGAACACCAGTATGGCGTTGAAATAAGAAAAGAAAGGTATGTATGTGTAGGGATACACTTTGGTTGAAGATCAGAAGAGTTTCTTAAGAACAAGATTACAGGAAATTTGAAAATTCCAACTGGGATTTCCATCAAAGGGAGTACAGGGTCCTATACCTAAACAAAACTCTTGTGCTCTTTGGAAAAAAATCATGCTCCTCAACGTTTCAGACTTTTAGAAAAAGAAAAAAAAAAAGAAAAAAAAAAAGAAAAACAGCAGAAAAGCAGATAAAATGAACAAAACAGGAAGTGGTAAGGAAGAGCTGTGCTGGAAGAGAACTGGCTGGGCTGGCTTTCTCGGCCTCTGCCATTTAGGTCTCCAGAAATCTTCTGGTATAGGCATAGGTTGCCCACAAGCACACAGCCAATCCTCCTGCCAGAGCAGGCATGCAGTGGAGCACCAACAGGGACAGCACTCCTGTACATACTGACGGCTTTTCTTGCCAGAAGCCATAATAAGATCAAAGGGAGACTAGGAATTTAACAAGAAGTCAACACACACGTACACATGGCTGTATTATTTGCAACTGTTTGTTGCCACCATACAGGGCCTGAAGCCTTACCAGATTTCAAAATCTTTCAGGCATGTGTGAAAGATGAATGAATCAAAGAAGAAAGACCCTCAATTTTATGTAATTTTTCCTGTAGAGAAGGTTTATGCTGTTGCATTTTCAGCCCAAACAGAAAGGGAAAGCACTGTATCTTTGTGCTAATTATGAAATTACTTTGAATATAATCACAGGTTCTTTCATTAACTAGAGAACTGGTCGTGCAAAGGTTTCTCCTCTTCCAACCCTCAATATATTTCTAGGACCTCCAGTAACAAAGTTTGAAATCTGTTTTAAAGATCCATTACAGCTCACAAAACTTTGAGTAATTTCTTATTTGATGCTAAAGAAACAGAAAGTTACAGACAGATGATAGAAAATAATTCTATTGTCAAGTATTTTCAAGACTCTTGGTGATACTCAAAAGCTTGGTTTTCCATGCCAGATTAGGATGAGGTGCAGGACTGAAAGGAAAGGAGCTCTGTAACCCATGTTGTATGTTAGAGTAAAATCCAAAGAATGACAGTGTCAGGACAGACTCAGGATGTCTTCTGCAGACCTGATCTCTCTAGAAGTTAGGGACACCCTGTGACACTGCACTAGAGAACAGAGTGATGCCAATACTTCGGTAGGGAAAGGAAGTGCTGAAGTTCCCTCCACCACTACCCTTTGAAAGATGCAAAGTCACAACATTCAAAAAGAAAGTATTTAATTGATGCAAAAATAAAAACATTCAACTTCTTTCCAAGCAATAGCCCACTGATATGCTGCAGGAGCTGAAACCATGGCCCATCACAGCCTACCAGAGTGCAGCCTGGTTCTGGTTATGCCTGCAGACATTTGCATTGCACAGAGCACTGGGGCAGGTTTCCTGTGCAAGGCTGGAATGATCTCGAACTTGATTTATGGTATATTGTTACACCACCGTCTAGACATGACCAGCTAGCTCAGGAACTGATAACAGCAAGCCCCTGACAATACAAGCTGAAGAGAGGCTAGTATTTCCTGCCAACACTGCAGAGCCAATGTCCCTCCATGGGACAAAACCTCTCCTGCATATAACCACCTCAGCAGACTAGTCTCCTACTTGTGAGGGCAAAGGAAATGCAAAGTAAACTTTTGGAAGCTGTGATGCAGTTTGCACTATCTTCCTGAGGTCAGTTATGGGGATTTTACAGCCCCTTTATGACAATTTGCCCAGCTGCAAATTGAAGAGTTGTTCAAGTTATGGCTCCAGCTCACAAAGTCTCCCCAGTGGAGGCCAGAGATCTCATCCGCACACCAGGAAAATGTCAGGTGGCTGCTTTAGCGTGTTGGAAAGGATCTGATGGCTTACTTTTGCCATACCGGTAAATGGCATTGCCTAGCCAAAACGCAGCTTACTTTGGCAGAAGACTGCAGGAGGATTAGCAACAGTACCAAAAGGACTTTCATGCTTGGAATAAATGCAGCTACACCTGGGCTTCTGTTGACAGAATTATGCTGGTAAGAGTGTAGCTGGGAAAAAATCGCTTCCTGACCAGCCCAAATGTGCCAGTGAAATCCATAAGCATAGGGTCAGGCTTTAGAAGAAACCACACTTCAATTCCTGGCACCCGTTGTTATAGTGGAAATTTCAATCACAATAACCTGTTGTAATTAAATGGACCACGGAAGGACTTTTGCCCTCAGGGAAGGGATAAAAAGAATATTTCCGTCAATGAGCTGGAGTACATCCAGCACCAGTACAACTGTGCAGGACTGGGTGTAGTGGTATCAACGTCTCACGAACAGCCACTGCCAAGGAAATCAGATACAGGAGCATAGGAAATCTGAGTACCTTTTATTTTTTTCTTCAGTCACATAGTTTTTCATCTATACTTGAATCTCCTATTCCAATGCAAAGAAAACAAATAACCACAGCTGACCTAGAAGTCAGCTGGTGTGCATTGATGCATGGAGAGCTTGGTGTGAAGTTGAACAGCAAGTCTTGAATGTTCCTAGAGGAGCACTTGTCTTTCCGTCCTTTCTTCCTGCAGCAAGCTCATTTAAAACTTCACTTTTTTCAAAAGCAGGTCCTGAAGCAAGTTTGGCCAGACAGGACAGCTCTCAGAGGAATTAAAGGATGGAAAACAAAGCCTAAGTAAGGAGGACAGGCTAGGCAAGTTCCCAGAAGATTCCCATCAACTTTTGCAATCCACACTAAATGCATCAAGAGTACAAGTAAGGAAAAATATCTTCCATACTTTAAGATAGTAATGCTTAAAGCTTTCTTCTCTTCCAGTATTGTTTCTTCATTTTGCAGACAGCAAAGTTGTTGGCATCCAGATCTCCAGAGCATAAAAATGCCCTCATGGGGCCCAAGTCCCCTGAAAGCACAGCCTCAACAGTGCAGCTGAGCACATAAGCTTTGGCCTGGAGCTGTGGGTGCATGGCACCCCAGAGCCAGAGCCCGGACCCTGGTCAGCCTCAAGATCCATGCCAAGAAGGGCACGGGAATGCTGAGGCAAGCAAGGGTCTCCAGTTTCATACACTCACTTCTCAAGCATAGATGGAGAGCAGACTAATTTCAGGACCACCACACAGACATCTAAAAACTCAGTATTTTAAAATCCGTCATAATTTTGGGAAGCTGAAAAAGGCTTCATCATTCAACCTAGCATAAGAGTCATTTTTCAACCAGACCCACTTATTTATTCAACATGCAAGCTTCAAAAGATGATGGGATACACTGTTTTCCTATTCCACCGTTATACGAGTTCTCATTGAAACTATATATCTACAAAAACAAATAGTTACCAATTCTCCTTACGATAGCATTTATCATGATGATCCATTACAACGACATCATCCATTTTCTGTCATTCCCTTGCAGCCTTGTTAAAGATAAATGTGATTTTGAACTTGAATTATTTCTTTATTGTTGACTTAACAAATCTTCCCCAAATCATATGTTATCTACACATACATTATCTAAAACCTAGTGTTTAGTAACATCCAAAATAGTAAACTCTACAGTATTTTAATGAACCAAATCATCTAAACTCTTGCCTACAAAATATTATAAAACTCTTTACTTTGATCAGTTGGCACTAATTACTGTGGCCACTCTCATGTATTTAGGAGATCTATTTCAATATCTTATCTAATCCATTTACAAGTTTTTCAGGAAAAATAACACCACACATTTGTAAGTTTTTGGGTTTTGTGTGTGTGCATGCATGTGCGCATGGTGGGTATGTTGTTGTAGGGGGAAGGGTCAGCAATAGTTTCTTCTTCTAGATGGTAATCATAATTATTTCAAGTCTTGTCTCACATTAGACTGATTCAAAAATAAATCAATAAAAATCAAACTACAGTTGTATTTCACAGGTGGAAACCAAGATATGGGATAACAAATGGAATCACCAACATTGAAATTCAGAGTTACACAAAGACTTCATGATTGGCCAAAACATACATGAACACATTACATTTTTCTACTCAAAACCCACAAATACACAGGCCTGATATGCAGCCACCACCGCCACAGTAAGTTCAGAAAGTCAAACTGCAATTCCCTAGACAGAAAGTCCCTGATTCAGATCGCCAAACATTAGGGAATCCTGAAGAGATTGATGAACAAGCCGGAATGTATATTTGGTAAAATAGGGAAGTCCTACGGACCAACTAGCAACAAACCGTTTCCCTTATATGTCAAAGGAGACATGAAACAGACTAAATCTGTATGTGGGTACATGTTTTGGGAATGGAATACCATTTTGCCCAGCATTATTCTTGCACGAGCACACAGGCACAGAGACCACCACCTTGAACTAATATCCACGTGCTCTCTTTTTGCTAGTGATGTGAGAGCAGCATATTTTTAAACTAGTAAGAAATATAGCAGCTACTAAAAACTTCCACTAAATTTCAGTGCACAGAAAATTGGTGTCTTGCAGTCAAATACATAAGATAGTGAAAAATAAAGCAGTCCATGTTAGCAGAAGTGTAACCGGGAATCTGCTTGTTTTCTTTGCTATTTTACTTTTTCTATAATTTCAATACTTCAGTGGAATCTTGATTCTCAAGGAAATTTTGACTTGTCATATACAGATGAGACATTAAAGGAAAAGGGGGGAAAAAACAGAAAGACATACTGATTGCTTTAATTTTTATGAACTCTGTTCCTTCCTAACACAGCACATTTGGTCAGCTACCATTAGTGTGTGGGGAACTGTTCTAAACCCAGTAGTTTGGCAAAAGCAGTAAAAATGTCCAGCTAGTACATTTGCTGAGTACATATATGTTTAAGTTCCACAAGGAGGGTTAACACCAAGTCAGTATGGGCAATTTTCTTAACAGTACTAGTAGCAGCATCGTAAATCTGGAGTAAGCCATCTAGGCAATCAAGAGCAAATTGTATCTCCTCTCTAGGAGCTTGCAACATACCTTTCAGCTATATATGAAAGATATAAATGATAGCAGATCTCTAAGTAGCAAAAAGCTGTTCTATTCTTATTCTATTATTCTCTATATTTGCCAAATCTTCAAAGTACATTCAATAGCTCAGACTTCAACAGTCAAACAGAGCAAGACCTTTCACAACACTAAGTTAGTGGATATATATGATCAGTAGGATTACATGTATATAAAATCTACTGATCAACAGCAGAAATTCAGAATTAAAAATCTGCAGCACTGTTGACATCAACAAAACATAACTTCTACAGCAGGCTTGACTCTCACCAAGAGCGTTTCTTCATGTAGGACAACCTGTAGCAGAACAAAGACAGAGAGGGACAGTGACACTCACAAAGAAACCTAGAAAAGCAAGTTGGCTCCGAAAGACTTCTGCCATACTTTCCTTGTGGGAGGCTGCCTGGGCCTCAGTCTTAGAGCTCACAGATGTCAAAGCCACCAGTGATGCATGGGTATACAAGCAGAGATCTCTGAAGACCTCTTACAATGCAACAGCAGATTCTCTTCCTCCTGCTGCTTATATATAGACTTCTTTGACAGTTTATATTCTTGCAAGTTTGCATGCAAATATCTGTATGCTTTCAGTCTCTCTTTCAGAAGCACAGAATCAGGAAGTGCAAATTTCTTCTCTAGGCTAATGCAGATTGTGACACAGAAGTCAATGTTCTAGGATTGACCTGAGGACAGGCTTGGCTGCACAGAAGAACCTCCCCTTCCTACCTCCCGCAGGAGAAAGCAAGCAAGCAATAGCTTGTGTCTGGAAAGAGATCACTGTGTCAGTAGCCAACATTAATCTCCAGAAAGCCAAGCCTTCATGACCAAAAGGTACATTTAAAAGCAACCTTAAAGAAGGCATCAGAGAGCACAAGTCCTACTGAACTCCAAAACTAAGCACAGGTAAAGCCAACCACAAATGTATGTTCAACAGGGACATAAACACCATTCACATTTACAATACCTCTGTCTCACCAGAGGGACTGGCTCAAGAGATGCAGCTATAGCAACTGCAACCGGCTTAGCTCTCAGGACCAAGAAACAAAATTTATATTTTCACTATTTTTTCTTAATCTGTATCAAGAAAGATCCTGCAGTTGTAAGAATAAGAACCCCAAATTATAAAGTTGGAACTATAAATAAACACTTTGGGCTTTTTACTGAAAACCTATCCTCTATTACATGAATCAAGGTATCAGCAGGAACCGCAGAAGAAAAGAACATGTGGTGGCTTGTATTTTCAAATCCATCAACTCATTCCAATTTTTTTGCAGATTAAAACAACCTTAGGTTTTTAGGAGGTAATCAATTCCTATGATATGATATTTAAGGTCCTTTGAACAGGACAGTAAAAGAACTAAGGCCTTAAACTTCCCCTACAGGAAAAAAAAAAAAATAAAATCAGATGCACAGCACAATTAAATTGATTCAATGTTTTTCAAAATATTTTTTCCTTTAATTGAAAACAATCAGAGTTCAGAAATCATACACAGACATCAAGACACTCACAAAAACAAAATTTTAGGTCTGCACTGACATACGGGTGCCTAGTAAGATACAAACTGAACACTCCAACAAGAAATGCTTACAGTACGTTAGCCACTGTCCTTATAGAGGGTGCTATCCCTTGGCAGGGCAAGGCAGGGCTGGCTGGTGCACAGGACTGTAGCTGCAGTGGGATGTGGGCACAGCAGCCAGGGACACAGCCCTGCCGGGGCTCTGCCAAAGTCCACACTGTCTTGAGGAACAGAGAGGACAGAGGTAAGCAGTATCACAAACAGAGAGAGTTTCTAAGAAAAATAACATGGAAAACAACATGTCTGACCTCAGAGAAGGAGGAAGTTGAACACACCTATGAAGTTAAACCAGAATGGGTTTAACGATCTACAGCTCCTGTCAAACAGGAAGGATTGTGCTATTTTTCTCAGCAAGGAAAGGAAGCTGGCCAGAAAGGACACCAACAGGAGATGCTGCCAGCAGCGGACACTGCCATCACCTACAAGTCAGCACAGCTGGTGCTGCCCATCCACAGACAAATACCACTATGGGAATAGAAGAGGGGGTAAATTTCCTTTCACCAGTTGATGAAACCCAATTCTACCAGTTGCCTGTACTGCAGGTATGCATATCTCAAGGTTAGAGATCAAAGGCAATAATCACAGTAGGAAGTTTGACTTTGCCCCTTTATAGTGCTGTTTATTTATGTTATAAAAAAAATCAGATTAAGGTATCATCTCTTAAGCACATATGTATGCATCACCAGGTACAAAGTGATCTTGATTTGCTTGGAGCCTCTAGGTATCACTGTAATATTATGAACAATCAAGAGGGATGTTTCACTCTTGAGCTGAATAGTTTATTCACTGAAGAACAAAGAACTAATTAAAATCAAATTAAAATATCCTACTCTTAATTACAGGCACACACTTCTAAACCAAAGTGAAACTTCAAAATCAAAGTGAATCCACAAATCCTCCTCCCACCCAAACACAATTATATACTAGCATCTTCCAATTACAGAATCAAATTTTCTGCTTGTTAAAACAGACCATCAACCTGCTTCAAAATCCATGCTGCTTAATGCTTTTACGTGAGGATCTGCAAATTTCCTTTCAGAAAGTAACAAAAAATGAGTACATTTGATTCCCAGTGAATGCTTTCATCAAATGCCCATGTGTTCTTAACATCAAAAAGCTTCTACATGGATAACAAGCTAATGGGACAAACTGGAGATGCACAAATAGTTGTTCTGGGTTCACTATTTTGTGTTTCCAACCAGACAAATCCATCCTCTCCTCAGAAGACAGCTTGTCCAAAAGATCCAACTTCAGTGTGTCGTGTCCCTCAAAGTCCTTGACCAACTGTTGCCATACAAAGAATTAACCTTGGAACCTGCAATCCGACTCAAACACAGAGGAAAAGACAGCATCCAAATATCAAAGTACCCAAGTAAGCAAGAGCCTTATGTCTGGATTCGCGTCTACACAGTAGAATATCACTACACAAAGTATAAAATATAAATCTATACACAGTACCTACTACAGTACCATATGTGTGGGCGTATCTAAAAGCCAAAGTAACATTCAGCTTCATCTGTTTCTACATTTCAAGGTTGCCTCAATCCTCTGTGCTTAAAAAAGCTCTGCAAAACCTCTCCCATGGAGGAGGAAAAAAAAAAAAAAATAGAGGGAGAAATCACAGCAAACAGGAGTATAAGCAACTTATGCTTAGGAGGAAAAAAAAAAATGTTTAAGAAATGGGCAATAAAAATCCAGTAACCAGAGCAGCATATGTACTTGTGCTTTCTGCAGAAAGTCAAACCATCCTGACTATGGCTTTTGGTCTTTGCAAAGTCAGCTTGCACTCAGACACCACTTTTGGAAAGATGTTTGAATTGTCATGTAAGAGAGTTGTACACAGCAAATCTCATAAGGAACAATGAACCTGAAGGCTACAGAATTATTTCCATGCCAATGTCTGCATAGCTTTCAGAAAATTGTAGATAGGAAAGGCAGAAACAATCCAGCACACATGATCCCTTCAAGCAATTTGCTGTTGCAATCAAACTTAAAACATGCAATCAATAAATAAAACTCAGCAAAGGATTCTAAAGTTTTCACATATGCATTTAATTCCTTTTTCTTTTCATTGAGAATCATTAAGTACACACATGCCATTTCTGTTAACATAGATAATATTTCATTACACTCAACACTATGGAAACATCATAAAACAAGACATCATAGTTTTGATTAGTAGACCATCACAATTTAAGACCTTCTTATTACTGATGAGGTTTCTTAAGATAAAAAGATCTGAAGTCCCTTTAAGCCAGTTAATGCCTGTTTTAATGGAAAAAGTAACTTTTTCCAGCTGTGAAGCAACCCTAAATTCCTACACACAGATTTGACTTGAGAGTGTTTTCAGGATTAAAAAATTGATTTAAGCTCAGTGTGTACTGTCAAACCACAATAAAAGGAAAATGAATACAATATGCTGGAAATACAACACTAGTCGCATTAAAAAACAAAACAAAAAACTTTCTGACAGCGTTGATTATGCCACCGTACCTCCCACTCTTATCACGCACAACCCTTTCATAGACAACACTACAGACTTCTACCCTCAGCCATCCAAGGGATGAAACAACCCAGCAACAGCAATCCTTTTGGAGGACAGAGCAGAGTTTCTGTAAGCTTACATTAAGTGCTTGCTTTCACTAGGGTTTTTCATCATTTTTTCAGTACCCTATGTTTCACAGAAATTTCTGCATCTGTATTTCTGCGGAAAAGGTGAAGGTGAGCAGGAAGAAAGGAAAAAGACAGCGTCAAAACAAGGAAATACCTTTTTCATGTTTAAAAAAAAAATAAAGAACACAATTTAAGACATTTACTTTAATAGTTTTTTCCTAGTTGAGTGTGAGGGAGAGAAAGTGTGTTGCAAAAATATTTTGGGACTCTGTATCAGCACCCTAAGTTCTGATGGGACCCCTACCAGCACATCTGCAGGATCACTACCAGTACGGTGAAGCCATCTTCCTTTTTGTGCAGTAAACAGAAAAAAGAGAAACTGTACTTGAGTCACGCTAGGTACATAACAAACCTCATGACTATAGAGTGTGGCTGAGTCACAGCCTGCGTGCAACAGGCCAGCCCAATTTCCGCAACCCGGGTACGTCCAGAGGTGTGGGGCACAAGCACTGGCCAGGTCATGCTGGGCTCTGTCAGCCTGGCTGGGGAGCGCTGGCAGATGTGTTGGGCAAAGAGGTAGAAGAGCCGTTGTGATGGACAAAATGCAGTGCTTTCACACTGGGATGAACTGGTGCAGGCTGGGAATGAGGCTTAAGCATTTTTATTTTTTTCTCTGGAGCAAATATACTCAACTCTTATCCTTTACCTGGAGCTCTCTAGCAATATAACCGTACACAGCAGCATGACTCAACTGTAGCCTATTCATTTTTGGGCATCCACTTTCAGACCTGCCTGCGGGGATTGTTCTGCACCACAGAAAACACTGAATAAATACAAACAGTGCAGTACGTGGCCATAACTCAGAGCTGCTGTGCAATAGGCAGCAGCAAAGGCTTCCCCCAGCAAGAAGCTAAGTGTGAACAACAGGGTCCCTGTTTTTGCCCTAACTTAGGTAGCGGTAAAACCTGCATTTACTGCCATGGCAGCAGGTCCAAGCAAAACAGCAACAGACACATGCTCCAAGGCAGAACAAACAGATTTACTGCTGGATCTTCATGCACCATGCAGAGTGCAACACGTGCGGCTGCTCCTTACCATGAAGCAGCTTGAGAAACCGTCTCCTATTCCTACCTGTGAGAGATGCAGGATCAATGAGCAAAACCTGGGCAGTGACTGCAGTTGCAGTTGTGTTGCAGTTGTGGCATTTGGGGTGGGCACACAATTTATGACTTCCAATGTTTTTCTTTGGGCTGTTAAACAATGATGGCATGGTAACTTTCTTGAAAACATGGAGGATTTCAGCCACACATACTGCCATGACAAGAACAAGTTTTCAGAGGCAGAGATGGCATTTCTGTATTCCTAAAAAACTTTGACAAAGTAGTCCACTTGATCAAGGACAATTCTTTTTCCTTTCATAGTAAACAGAATCCTAATTGTACAATAAATCACTATCTACACATTAACACTCCCTATCAACAAAATCAAAATATGTGGTATTGCTTTTGAAACACTGGTTTTTAAAGAGAGACATCCAGGCACATGCACACACCCCAAAGAAAACACCCAAGTTACAAAATCAAGAAGCAGCAGTTCAGAATTAGCATTGCTCAAGGAAGCAATATATGTACTAGCACCTTTATTCCAAATGTGCCAAAGAGATGAAACAATTATACAGCTGGGTGTGTGAGTTAATTGGGGTTTTGTTATAAGCATATTCAGTATATAAGTTCCTAGAAATAACCTGCCACCCTGAGAACGAAGCAGATGATGTTGCTGATTCATTCACTGGTAGTCACAACGTCTACTCCTGTTCAAATGTATGTTTTGTCCTACGTATGGCCATCTTGCAATGCCTAGTCTTAAAGTGTCTCTTTTTTGTTGTTTTCAATTTTAACAATACAGTTGCTTTCCCATCAGAAGTGTGCCAGTAATTACCTTCATTTTTGAAGCCTTTTCATATTTCATTGTAGCAATCAGTCCAGTTTGTGATTACAGTTTGACACATTTAAGGCATTACTGGGTTGTCAATACCATTTTTCAGAAGGCACAGTCCCTGAAATTACACTAATCCCTTTTTAAATTAGTAAATTCATCTCTTGTATTTAGAATTTTAATATAAGATGGAAAGTCAAATAATATTGAATCTCTGATGGGAGTTAATGAAGCAGTTGGCAGTCTCTTGGTATCTGTAGCAGGAAAAAAAATAAAGGAGTTACTCGATTTCTGCATCTGAAACAAATTGAATTAGATACTATCCAAATTGCTATACCCATGCACTACACATCATTTGTTCTTTGCGTGACATGAAACCAGGAAATTTCTACAAAAGACTAGAAATTTGTCAATTTGTCACACACACACAAAAAAAGCTGCTAACTGGGGGTGAGGGGGGAAGGAAGAAGCGGAGAAAGAATTTTACTCTATGCAAAAAGTGATAAAGGTCCCAAATGTTGTGATTGTTTGGGAAAGAAACACAATTACCTAGCACAAAGTGAAAGACTACCAAAAGTAAGGTTCAAAGACTAATAGGCTAAATAAACCTTAAGCAACAGTGTAAGTGTGCTTTCTTTCAGAGCCTATTACTGCACATGATATTGCAGTCATTTTGTTGGTTTCTTGCCCTTCAATTTTGTACCACTGTACAGAACAAAAAGAAGCAGAAGACTGTATCAAACACAATACAGTGAAGAACTAAGAAATCTTCACCTCTGTCTCTGAAGAAATGACTTAATAAATTAGTCTTTGGTGGCTAAAAGCTTGGAAAAAGTAAACCGAACCCTGTATTTTAACATGAGGGAAAGATGTATGACATATCACTGCTCTTGAATAGCAAATGAAATCAGACCTGCTAAGTCACCTAAGCCAAAAAGCCAACAGTGCTTATCACTATGAGAAAAAAAAAAAAAAAAAAAAAAAAAGGAAAGAAAAAAAAGGAAAGAAAAAAAAGCCAAAATCAATACTTGATCAAGTATCAGTAGAAGCTGGCTTTGCTGCATCCCACCCTGACTCTTCTGCAGAATCTTCTCACACCAGCTCTGGAGATGAGGAGGATGAGGGCTCCCTGCACACACACAGGCACACACCTCCTGGCCATGCTACTCAGAGCAAGCAATTCCTCAGTGGCAAGGCTTCAGCAGGAATCGCTGACTGGACTTTGCCAGTCTCCATGGTACCTCCCACCTCACCATGGATTGAAGACAAAACTAACAGCATGTTAAATATCATTCTTTAGCAGCTTACAAAGTTGTGAGGCTGACAGAATAGCATTCTTTGAAAAATTAAACCCTTCTGTTGACCCACTTACACTACTGCTTATTCCTTCCCATTTCTTCCACGCGTAAGGCAGTTGAGGAAGCTGATCTCTCCCCCCTCAGTTGCTTCTCACCATGAAGGATGTCAACCAAGCACAGACTGTGTGAAAATGGTTGGTACCTCGCTGCCACAAGTTCAGAAGGAAGACCTAGAGAGCTTAAACAGATTGCATTCTCTGAGTAAACTCATCACCCTGTTTTCATTGCTCAAGTCAAGAGAAAAACATACTTTTTTTTTTTTTTTTTAGTAAGAGGATTTTATTGTTTTATTGTAGCTTGACTGAATGAACTTCTTATCTCGTACAAAAGTCACCAGGAAACTCAACATGGCCATATAGTTCCCAAGTGATGCCCTCTGCATGCTAGTTATGTACACATCTCCCACCTGAGCTACTGGCACAGCTCCCCGTGCCAACTACAACTCTAACTCTCCATGCAGACAAGATGCTTTCACCACCATAGCTACTCCTAGGTATCTCCTCATCCTTTTCTTAAACTGCAAAGTTTAAGAAATCAAGTAACGTGCTTACAAATTGTTCTTGAAATAAATCATTTGTATCAAGCAGAATAAAGTTTTACTAGCATTTTCCCCAGAACAAACATTCCATATAAATTTCAGTTTTGGTCAAAAAGCTATTCATAGTTACTTTGATTAGGTATCCTTTTTTTTTTTTTTTTTTTTTTTCAAATAAGGAGGCAATTTAAAACACCTGGAATATAAAATAATTCTTTGTATGCAATGCTTTGAGTACAAGGCCATTCATTTCATGAAATCTACCTCATGCTTCAAAGTTAACTGAGATGACTGAACTAGGTGTTACCTCTGAGCAGCTGAGCAACAGTTAACTGCTTGTGTGCAGAGCCCTGATGTCACCCCCTCCAGCAGCCAAGAGCACCTGCATGCCAGGCTGCTAGTGCCTTTGGGATCAATCTGACCACCACCAGCTCAGGAAACAGCAATATAAGCTGTGTGGTAACAGCCCCCAACACCACTACCCAAAGCAACCACACAAGGACTTCCTTCACATAGGGAAAACTCAAGAACATCCACAGTATAACCCACCAGCAGAGAAGAACAAAGTTATGTCGCTGATCTGATAAACTGAGACAAGTGACAGGGTACTGCAGGGTTTTAAAGCAGAAAATGAAACATTGTGGAACAGATACTTGTGTATCAGCAACAAAATCAACAGCTTGATGCTCATCAAGTAGAGCTAATAGTTCCAGCTCATTTTCTGCAGTCTCGAAAATGCCACCAGCATCAAGTGGCTCAAACGTTTTCCTTCAGAATCCATCCACATCTCCATCACAGTGTTCAGCTTCAGAACCTTTGGTGCAGGAGAAAGGATGATGATTCACTAGTCAAACAGCATAAATACAACATCTACACTAGAAAAAAAAATGGGCGTGGAGAAAAGGACAGATTTAGAGGTTAACTGCAAGATTACTGCCAGGCCTCCTGCCCCTCCAAGCTATTTTAATACCTACCTGTGATAATGAAGACACAGCACATGCAGGCAACACCTATATTGGACATCCCTATGCTTCATCCTGAGGGCACAGCTCCACCTGCTAACACATTGCAGCATTATGCAATGACAATGATTCAAAGCCCTGGAAACCTGGTGGCCTGTTAAGACCGCAGCTCATCTGGACTGAATTCCTTCCCGCTTCCTAATTCACTAAAGAGCTGGGGAGAGCCATTGCTTTACAGAGTTATTCTCCTATGTAACTTCCAGCAATGACAAACTCCTCGTAAGACCAGAGACCCACATGTCAACTATCATTACATGACCATCCCCTGCCAGGCCCTGCCCCCAAAAGACTCATATACCAAGGTTTTGACTTAAGATCTAAATGAATAAAGCAAAGGATAGAGAAAATGACACAGTACTTCCATGTATAAAGGACATCACAGATACTTCAACGTAAGCTGCCCAAAGCAGCTGGGAACTGATCAGGAAAGAATTGATGACAAATCTGAGTCCCAAACTGAAGTTTAATCCCAAAACCATGTGAGATGCTGGATAAAAGCTCCCTACTGATGCAGTTATCCAAAGCAATTCCATCTCTGAATGCCATTTCCTGACCTGTTCCCACATCAAGAGTAATTTCTGTCACCTTCACACTGATTTCACTGAATTACAGAATGGTCTAGGTTGGAAGAGACCTCCAAGATCACCAAGTCCAACCTCTGACCTAACACTAACAAGTCCTCCACTAAACCATATCACTAAGCTCTACATTTAAACATCTTTTAAAGACCTCCAGGGATGGTGACTCCACCACTTTCCTGGACAGCCCATTCCAATGCCTAACACCCCTTTCAGTAAAGAAGTTCTTCCTAATATCCAACCTAAACCTCCCCTGGCGCAACTTTAGCCCATTCCCCTTTGTCCTATCACCGGGCACGTGGGACAATAGACCAATCCCCACCTCACTACAGCTTCCTTTAAGGTATCTATAGAGTGCAATAAGGTCGCCCCTGAGCCTCCTCTTCTCCAGGCTGAACAATCCCAGCTCCCTCAGCCGCTCCTCATAAGACTTGTTCTCCAGACCCCTCACCAGCCTCATTGCCCTTCTCTGGACTTGTTCGAGCACCTCCATGTCCTTCTTGTAGCGAGGGGCCCAAAACTGAACGCAGTACTCAAGGTGTGGCCAATCACAGGGGGACAATCACTTCCCTAGCCCTGCTGGCCACACTGTTTCTGATACAAGCCAGGATGCTGTTGGCCTTCTTGGCCGCCTGAGCACACTGCTGGCTCATATTCAGCCGACTGTCAACCAATACTCCCAGGTCCTTCTCTGCCAGGCAGCTTTCTAACCACACATCTCCCAGCATGTAGCGCTGCTTGGGGTTGTTGTGCCCCAGGTGCAGGACCCGGCACTTGGCCTTGTTGAACTTCATACAGTTGGCCTCAGCCCATCAGTCCAGCCTATCCAGATCCTCCTGCAGAGCCTTCCTACCCTCGAGCAAATTGACACACACACCTAACTTGGTGTTGTCTGCAAGCTTCCTGAGGGTACACTCGATCCCCTCATCCAGATCATCAATAAAGATATTAAAGAGAACTGTCCCTAGTACTGAGCCCTTGGGGCCTCCACTAGTGGCTGGCCTCCAACTGGATTTAACTCCATTCACCACGACTCTTTGGGCCTAGCTACCCAGCCAGTTTTTAACTCAACGAAGGCAGTTTCTCGAGGAGAATGCTGTGGGAAATTGTGTCAAAAGCCTTACTGAAATCAAGGTAGACCACATACACAGCCTTCCCCTCATCCACTAAGTACATCACTTTGTCACAGAACGAGATCGGGTTCGTCAAGCAGGACCTGCCTTTCATAAACCCATGCTGACTGGGCCCGATTGCCTGGTTGCCCTGCAAATGCTGCATGATGACATGATAATCTGCTCCATGAGCTTCCCTGGCACTGAGGTTAAACTAACAGTCCTATAGTTTCCCAGGTCTACCCTCCAGCCCTTCTTGTAGATGGGCGTCACGTTTGCTAGCCGCCAGTCAACTGGGACCTCCCCTGATAGCCAGGACTGCTGATAACTTGCTGATGATGCTGATTTCTGCTCCTACACAAGAGAAAAGACTCATCAGAAAAGACTGAGCTCTTTTCCCTCCTTGTCCTTCTTTCACGCAGCCTCAGTAACCAATGTACCCCCAAAAGACTGTTTTCACAGTATTTTTGCTAGGACTCTGCCCACATAGCTAGACACAGACTGACAGCCACAAAACATGGCACATGCAGGGTCTGCTGAATCCAGGGGAAAAGGGTTAGGGGCCCGATATCCCCATGCCCCCTTGAAGTGTGGTTTTAATCATCAGGAAGGAATCCAAAGTACTCCCCATGAGGCTAGATCATCCATGATGCAGCAGAAAATGCCCCTTAATCACAGACTCTCTCAAAGACCTCTGACTCCTTTAAATGCTGGAGCCATTTCAACACTGCACAAGCAGTTGGTCCTCATTCTTTCTTCTCTCCCGACAAACCAGTCTTTTACAATATATTTACAATATGAACTGGCATTTCAAAACATCAATCTCATCATTAAATGTTAAGATGATCACAGGAGAAAAACATGAAAAGCCTCAGTGTGAAGTCTTTGGGTTAGTTATCATTCTCTGTCATTCTTTTCAAATGTTCATGCTCAGTACAGGCTAGAGAGGAACTCAGGGTTACACTTCATGCAAATGCTTTTCTGTCTTGTATTGTCAGCCACCACAGTACCTACAGATTCATGCATATGAATAATTTTTACGTTTTTTTGTTGTTTTTTTTTTTTTTTTTTTGGTCATTTTTTTTTTTAATTAATTTTGTTTTGTTTTAAATTAAGTCAGGTCATGGATGATATTAACCAGATTTGGTTTTATTTCTAGTCACTCTTCTAATTATGAATATAATTCCCAGCAGATAAATGGTGTGTTTGTGTGTGCAATATACATTGAGAAAGGCTTATTAGGAGAAAACATTCAAAGCCTTCCTGCCAAAAAGAACTGGGAAATTTCTCTGGGCAGCAGAAAGTAGAGCAATCTCTTCTGCAGTACTCTTTTTTTTTTTTTTTTTTCTTCCCCTTTTTCTTTTCTCCCGTTTCAGCTAATGAAGTCCTTTGGGTATATTTTCTTAATTCCTGTTTTTGACAGACAATTGAAGGAGGAATCTTATCAAGCCAACTTAGAAACATACTTTCTAATAGCAAAGATAAAAATAATAGAATGTAAGAGAGGTTTAGGGACTATCAGGGTCCTAACCAGAGTGTTGCCCTTAGGCAGCTGAAGTTTGATGAGATGAGTCTGAGATGCTTTAAGAGCTAGATTCAACCCCTTGTTGTACCGTTCATTTTCCAGGTGACTTTGCTGAAGTCACCTACCTTCATTTCTCTAGTGGTGTATAGCACCTGATCTTTTTCCTCCCCTCATACCAGTGTTAAGAGCTCAGATGTATAAGGGTTTGAAACAGTTATGATGTACAGAGGGTAAAGGTGCTCTTCGCAACTCCTTGAACCAGCTGTACAAAAGTCGGCGCTCTACCCAAACATCTGTGGCAGAGTCACACTCAGAAGTGATTTAACAAATTAGACAAACGTGCACCATCACCACCACCACTTCATGGAGCATGGAGACAAACACACCAAGTTTGCACATCCTTGTGGACTTCAGTTAAGGCAATATCAGAAGGCTGGCAGAGCATGCTGGAAAATCAGCTATGCATCCTGCCATCCAGTCACTCAAATGCCTAAAAGGCAGCATCCTTCAGCTTTATTTTACAATTAAATACTGAACCATATCCTTCTCCCCCACCCCAGTGAACATCTTAGATGAAGTTTTAGACTCTAGGTAAAAAAAGAGTTAAGAAGCATTTGGCAAGAGAAAAGGAAAAAAAAAAAAAACATCAAAAACAAACAACAAAACAACCAACTTTAACAGAAATAAGGGAGCAGAGAAATAGTTATTTAAAAGCGACCCTTGTGGGGGCAGGGGGAAAGTCTGTCTGATTTTCTTTGGATACTGTCAGGCAGGAAATCACTGAGGTGGGTTAAAATACCTTTCTTGCACATGCTTTACAAAGAATTTCCTCTGATTACTAGAATAATATTTGTTTTCATGTCAGCCTTGACAGATCACAGCTGTGGTACTTTATTTCCTCTCCTCTCCTTATTTTCATCTATTAATAGGTCTACAGGTACCCACACATCAATTAAAAATACACACGTATACTTATTCTATATATAAACACTTCCATTCTGCAAACGAGTTCCCTACTTAACATAGTCCTGGTCCTCAAATCTGTCACTTATGCTTGTACTGCTGCACATATACCACAACCCTACCATCCTCCTTGTGAGACCAAGATCCTAAGGATGCCCGAGACCATGCAGAGCCCTATGCATAGGGGAAGAAACATAAATTTTGAGGTGATAATTCAATTAACAGACCTGTAACCACTGAAGGCTCACAACTGGAAACACCAGAATGAGAGAAGCTTAATCCTGAGCAATACTCCCCGCTTGCTTTTTTGTTGTTGTTTGGTTGGTTGCTGTTTTTTTGTTGTTGTTGTTTGGTGTTGGTGGGGTTTTTGTTCTGTTTAATTCTGCTTCCCCAGCTCAGGAGGAGGAAGCAAGATATATGACAGAGCTCTGATACAATGTGGAGTTAGCTATTCAGTTTTGCATCTTCAAAGATGGAGTCTCTGGAAGTAGTTTTAACCAGGTATTTTAAGCCACCAATAAGGTCAGCATCTCCAATATTTCCACCAATGAATTTTGGAGTCCAGCATTGGAAGGAAGGGGTTTATTCTTTAATACACCAAAGCCCACCACGGTTTTTTTCTCTTGACTTAGAGAAGAATTATGAAAATCTTAGTTCTTGTCAGAGGTTATCTTCCCCGAGGGTCCCACTTCCCCACCTAATATATAACTCAGTCCTCAGGCCCAAACTCTTCATGTTTCACAGAAGAGAAGCTGGAGTCCACCAGCTGTGGACTGAACTGCCTAAGCCTGCCGAGGTACATCAAGCTGAGAAACTCTTCCTGATTTGAGACTTTAAACCTCTCAGTCACAGCAGCTACTTTATTTCTATACCGAGAAGCATTAAATAGAAGAGTTCTCTGAGAGGATTTAACATGAATTTAAAAGAGGGCTTTTATTACTGGTCACACTAACCAGTTACTTAGTTCTTATCTAAGCAAGTAGATACAGTTTTAAAAACAAGAATCCCTTCCCGGAAAGGTACCTGGAGGCATCTAACCTATTTCTAATGACAGTCAATGCATTCAAGGATCTCCTCTGGGAATGATTATCTCCTGAAGTCAATTGGGCAATTTTACAGTTGGCAAACTGAGGTTTTAACAGCCATTTAAGAACCATCCAGTAAACACAGGCTGAAGTGAATCCCCCCCCCCCCCCCCAAAAAAAAAAAAAAAAAAAAAAAAAAAAAAAATAAACAACGCAAACCAACAAGGAGCATATTAAAAAAAACAACCAAACAAGAACTTCTGGGTGGGGCGGAGGGGGTGTCACTTCGAACCTGCTGTACCCTACACAAACACATCCCCGGGTGTTTGAATGAGAAAGCTCTCATGTGGGAGCTTTCTCTGAACTCCAGCACTGCTCACTCACGTGAGCAGGGATTGAAAGGTCTGGCCCTTGGGTGCTGCGTCATGCCCTTCAAAGTGTCATCTCTTATCTGGCTGTTAAGAAACCATGCTGCACGCAAATCTGAACATCTCCCAGCCACTTCATCTCACTTACACCATATAGCACTCTTCTGGCAGCCACAAATGCATTAAGCTAACAAGTGGACTTAATAAAGAAACTTGTATCTTGGCCAAAACAAAGAGCAATGAGAATCCTACCAGGGACTCAAACACTATCACTGCAAAGGAAGAAAAAGAAAAGTAAACAAAAACCTGCCTCCAATCACAACCTGATAATGCAAACCAAACAGCATAGCAGCTCCTGAACTAGAGAAGGGTAAGGCATCAGACACACAAGAAGTCTCATCTGTTCTTCAGCAATCTTGTCCAAGGGAAGGAATCTAGGCTGCAAACTCCCAGCTCCAGAGTAACATTAACACTGCGCACTGGGTACCAGGTGAAACAAACTGGGCTTAATGGTCAGGCTCAGCATTGAGAGGGTGGGCAGAACTGTCACTGCACAAGGATGCTGGCCAGCAGCCAGGGGAAAGAGCCCACAAGCAGATGCAGGCAGGAGGGGTGGAGAACACTGGCAGCAACAGCTCTGCTTGCATAAGAAAAAGCGGGCATCTAGACCTGCTTGGAAGAACATCCAAAAGGCTATTTTAAAAGAGCCTCTCATGTACCTGCATGAAAGTTCTCT
This sequence comes from Oxyura jamaicensis, assembly GCF_011077185.1. Classification (NCBI taxonomy): domain Eukaryota; kingdom Metazoa; phylum Chordata; class Aves; order Anseriformes; family Anatidae; genus Oxyura; species Oxyura jamaicensis. The sequence continues at coordinate 67,668,621 of NC_048893.1, read as the reverse complement.
TGATACCTTGTCACAGAGCTTTACCACCATTGCTGTTAGAAAGGTTTTCCCTAATTCCAAACCAAGCCTCCTTTGCTACAAAACAGACAGAATGAAAAAGAAATCAGCTGCCAGCAGGCACAGAGCACACAGAAAAGAATTCTGGTATCTTCTGATATATCAGAAAAGATATAGTGTCTTTTTTTTTTTTTTTTTTGTAGCCATTTCCGCCCTCTCCAGTTCCCCCAAAGAATGTTGTTTGTATATACAAAGCAGGGAGGAGCTGTGAAGTACAAGAAGAATTCAGAGGGAACTCTGGACTTCCAGGCTTCATCCAACAGAGACCGGATGCAAAGTATTTGGCCTCCATGGCAAACAGGAGACTGAGAAACATGTTTCCCTTCAAACTGAATTTTATTCAAACACCTCTGCACACTCATTTTGCAGAGCGTGAAGCTAACCAGCCTAAGGTAAGTCACACATCTGAAGAAAGGAAGGCTAGATGTGACAGAAGAATACAGCACTGATTCTTCACCTCACTCAATCTGGTATTTTAATTGCCTCAAGTACGGCCAACAAGATATAGTTCACCCAAGAGGAACAGCTCTCATGCTTTCCCTAACTAGCATTAGTTAGCTTACAGCATTACTGTAATTCCTAGCTGTATTACTAGCATTACTGTAATTTCCTAGCATTAGTGCTTACAGCATTACTGCTTTCCAAAATGACCAAAAAAATAAATAAATGCAAAAGTAGAGGATGGGTAGAGACAGCAGTCCTGAAATTTTACCAAGAGTTAATAAAAAGAAGTATGACATCTTAGAACTATGCCTACAGACATGTACTGCAACCCTTCAAATCAGAACACAGGAGCTCAGAGCGATTAAATCAGAGCTAGCAACTTCAGTGCCCACCTTCTACCCATATCCTCAGGCCAGCAAGAACCTACACTAGCTTCTACAGCTTTTCCACAACAATGTTTAATATGAAAGCTGACATGGGATTAATCTGTTCCCAATTTCATTCTTACTACCCACCAAGTTCAGTACAAGCTGAATGCACCTCTTAAGGTTAGGCCAGAATTCTATAGTTTTCTGAAGGTGAGAAGAACAGTAAAAACACTAGGTAAAATTAGAAGAAGCAACACCAATTTGCTGTTTTATATTCAAATATCAAAGGAATAACAGATTTCAGTACTTGTAGCTCTGTATGGAGGCATCTGAAAAAGCAACTTAAAACCTACTGGCCTCACAAAATGTGTTTTCTTACAGCATTGCTGCCTTCCAAAAGGACAAAAAAAAATGCAAAAGTAGAGGATGGGTGGAGACATAGTCCTGAAATTTTACCAAGAGTTAATAAAAAGAACTATGCCATCTTAGGAACTTAGGAACTACCATCACAGGAGCACAGCCATGGAACTTCAGATAAGAGATAAGAATTTGACCTCCTGGCCAACAAGCCATCTGCAGGATATCAATCCCACCTACAGCTAGGCAATACATAGTGTCACTAGATGAGCAAAAGGGGCCAATGACCATGCCTTGTGAGCTGTCTCTCCAGGTCCATAAGCAACAGTTTATAGTGGAGATTTCTATAAGATACAATCTTCTCATCCAGATAAGGATTCTATCCTGTTTCCTTCTTGGCTTGGTTGTTGCTTCCTCTGAAATGGTAACAATTTCAAAGACAGTGCTAAGAACAGGACTAAAAACTACACACCTTCAAGGAGTAGAAGTAAGCAAATAAAGAATAAGATCTTCCTCCTAAGCCAGCTATAAAAGCTATTTCATTGCTTCCTATTTCAAATCAGTATATGCTCACATCAGGAGTGAGCTTGGCGTACCCTTCTCACTGGGAAAAATAATACACATATGGAAAAAGTACAAGATGCTCACTGGTACATGGACCAGTCAAAGATCTAAAACACAATGTCTTGACTAGTTACATGCCTAGCTCATCAAAGTAACAACTTAAAGGAAACCAGGAATCGTTTCAGTTACATATGCAACAGGAACAAGGAAGAAATAATGTTCAGAATATTAGAAAACATTTACACAATGAAAAGTTCTACCCGCATGCATAGAAATTTTTGCCTGATCATACTATTATAAAAAAAAAAATCATCTCTATTTTTTGCTAAGTAGAAAACTTTACTGCAGCTGCACAGACAAGCACATGAAGCTTAGAATGCATCAGGCATCACAGGTACCTCTCCCAAGGCTGATATCAAAACCACTATGAAGAACCTTTCAGATGACTGCTGGCAACTCTTTCCCAATGGGCATTGGGCTTTCTCTGTTATCACACACACATTTCAATATTCACCACCGACTGGGCTGAACTGAATTAAAGCCTGAAGGAGGTTTTCTCTCCAGCAGTATGATAGAGAGACTTCTGCTGCCAACAGCAAATGTGAAATAACCATGCTGTGTGCGCCAAATTGGGTGCTCTTCTTCAGAACCTTGACATTAACGTCAAGGGAGTCAATGAGACTCCCTGAGCTACAGACTGGCTAAAATGAATATACACACAGGACAGAACAAGCAAACAAAACTCAATTAGTTGCTACCTTTCTGTTTTCATTGAGTTGTATCAAAAAGTGACTAAGCTAGAGCCACCTACCATAAGGTTTGGAACCACAAATCCCACAGTGAACAGATGGACCTCTGCTATGAAGTCCAATGCCCCCCGTTTTACTCTCAAAAAGTCTGTGTAAATTTAGATCCAAGTACCAAAAAAACTGATTTATGATTTCCCATCCCTGCTACAGTTTCTTTCCAGTCATCTAATTCTGTAGCTGAAAAAAAAAAAAAATTCCCTTTTTTGTAAATCACTGATTATGAGAACAATATATAACATCTAGGGACATTTGGTGGCAGTGAAAGATTTCACAGCAAAGCTACGGTTAAATCTTTGCTGAGAAAGAAGGCAAGACATCTGTTTTATATTGTCTTTGAAATAATTAACTGATTTGTGCATTACCAAAGTGAAAATTAATTTTATTCTACTGTGAGAAAGTTTGAGAAAAGTGGAAGTCTTTAGTAATCTTTAAAAAGGAAAAAAAAAAAAAAAAAAAAAAACATCAAGATTAGGCCAGACAAAGAGCCAGTTCCCACAAAAGGCATGATGGAGCAGTGCCAAATGTTTCTAAGAACAGAGAATTTTTTGGTTGTTTATTTGGAGCCAAATTTCTTATGCCTTCTTTCTCTCTTTTAGGAGTATTAATACGATTTCCACATAAATCTGTCTCTACTTAGTCATCTTCACCACTGTCAGACTTTAGAGTCCATCATCAGGAGAATTGCCAATAAAAATGTTTTTGATGTCACAAGAGCCAAGCTATCACTCCAACCATTGCCCAGAACAAACAGTCCCAAAAAGGTGAAAGGTCACTACAGTAAGGAAAGCAAAATATTTAAAAAGTATAGTGTTAAAAATAAGAGACGCCATAAAGAGGGGGAGAGGTGAAATAACAGTGGTTATCAACTAAATGTATCTCTTGGTTTGGTGTTAACAAATGAAAAACCTAAAAGTATATTTCTCCAATTAATATACATTCTTAAGCCAGACATCAAATAATAATTGGAAATTTTACTTGCAATTTTCTGAAACTGCCCTTTTTTAATCTATTATTCTTCTATCTATTTACAAGCCCTTCACATTTATATCACATATTGTAACAAGAGCATGCCTGTCATTGATGTATGGAAATTTCCTCCAAGGTACCAATGAATTCTTGGATTCAAGCCTTTGCATTTAGAGCAAGGTAACTATCGTTTCTTAAAATCTGTGATTGTATCTCCTTACATTCAAAATCAGGGGTGGATATCTCTAGTACAGCAAACACAAAAAATCAGATGCTCTTGAACAAAGTTGAAATGAAAGAAGTGAGATAAACTAAGAAAAAGTTATCACCAGGCAGAATAGTAGTGTTTCTTCAATGTCAGTCACAGACTGAAACAAGTTTAACCAACTTTCTTACACGTGGAAGCAGAATCAAGTGTCCAAAGCCCACCCTCAACTTGCTTGGTTTGCCTTTAATGAGGGGAAATAGGTTTCAGATTTTCTGGGGTAGAAGACAAAGAATAATAGGAGAATACTCAGCTCATTGATGTAAACATTCCTAGATCAAAATACAACATTTGACCATTTATCACATCTTAGAAGAGTGGCACTCTTTAACAGTGAGCTGTTAAAGCATGTGGGCATGAATATCAGGAGACTTCTCTTAAGTTTACTTTTTATTTAATAACCACTTGAAAAAAAAATCCTTCATACATCTAAGAAGTTAAATACACAACATTTCTTCAAAAACATCTGCATTTGCAAATTCAAGCATTCAACAGAGAGCATATGACATAATTACACCTATAAACACTGATTCACCATTTTAGATAGCAATCCATTAAGATTATGGGAAAGATAGAAAGCAACTTTCTACACTATCAGGTTTCTGCCTGAAGTTCTCATCTCCTTTACTTGCTATTATGAATGCTTAAGATGATCTGATCATTATCTCAGTTCCAAAAATCTTAACCAGATAAAAGACTCAGGAACCCCTAGGCCAAGTTCTCAGAAGTAAATTGAATGATTGTAAAGGAAGCTGTCTTGTCACAGTTCCCAATAGCTGAGGATTCAGGCTGTATATATATTTTTTCTCATTTCATTTTTTTAATGCGTATCAATTCATTTTGTAATATACTGACCAGTTTAAAAATCTATGCCTTTACTCATCATCACGTTTCCATTTTCACTTGAGAACAGAATATATAGAGAGCAAATCAAAACAAAATAAATATGTACATTGAAGTTGCAGACTCCCATTAAGTAGTTGCACTAATTCATGGCCAAGAATTTTATCAGTTTTGATGGCAGATTTACTGCAGTTCCTGAGAGAATAATAAATTCTAAAGAATTCAATTTCTGTCTTTCCAAAAAGTCTGCTCAAATGGCAGATCACAGCCCTAACTCAGGATATTTTAAGGTCTCATACTCACTTCTGTTCCAACTACCCAGAATAAGAACATCCCACATTTCAGGACTAGATTTTATACAACATAGACAGTAGAAGAGAAAGTTGAAATAAAGATTGGATAGATTTAAGAGAAAGGAAATGGATGATCTATCTTTACTGTTTCACTCAAAAATGTTCAAGAATTCTCCACGAAACTTTTGGTTTTGCCATCTCTCTCACCACATCACATGTACCCAGAAAGCTAGATTCAGATGTCCTAAATTTCAGTTAAGCCCTAGCACTGAGTATTTCATATTAGCTGGCTCTGACTCCAAAGTTGCCTTGCCAAGAGGAAACAACAGGCTTGGATCCTCAAGTGGAATTTAGGCTTGACTATGTGCTGAAGTGCTGGCACCCCAATCCATGTATTTGTTGCACTATTATCACATGCTCCTCTGTTACACTGCTTGACACAAACATGGCAAGCTTAGTAAGAATGAGCATTTTTTATTCTGCAACTCAGAAGTCAGTTTTCAATATCAGTATGGCACAGATCTTATTTCTGTTTGCCACTGAACAGCTTCTCAGGTTTGTCTCTATGGTGAGGCATGTACATAGGCTGCACTGCCTGAAACAAAGTATTCAAACCACATACACCTATTTCTATACCTGCCTGCTTCTGGGCAGTATTGAATGTGCTGGCTTCTCCACAAGATAGAGGAAGCAAAAATGGTCTGCAAACCTGAGCAGGAAACTTTTACCAGCAAGAGTAATGTTCTCCTCCCACTCTTGTCCCCCTTCTAACTTCTGAGTCCCTAACTGAGTCCTCCCCACAGTTCAGTTCCTCACAAACACAGCATCAAATCCTTTAATAGAAAATGTTTATTTGAGCTTTTACATAATCAATAGACAAGTGGAACTGCATTTAAAAATGAACGTTGCATATTAATTAAGCTAAAAAAAAACAAAGCCAGTAATGGCATATGACTTACATTGCAACCTTTCACCTCATATAGAATTTAAAAGTCAACAGAAAAGCAGTGAATTTCAAGGAATGAAGTCTAAAGAGGTGGCATTTCTATCATTCATTTTCAGAACTGCCTTAATAAATCACTAATAATAACTAGTCCACAGCTGCTTTCAAAATAGGCATACAGCAGCAATAATACAACCACTATACATAGTAGAGTAAGTTTTGCCAGCTAAAACTCATCTTTTTTTTTTTCTTTTTTTTTTTTTGGGGGGGGGGGGAGGGAGGGAGGGGAGGAGCAATAAGAGTCTCTTATGTATTCCAATTGCTCTTATCACAATTCTAACCAGGCAGAGCTCCATGTTGAACAAGCCCCCATTTATGCCCATGAGAACAATGCTGGCTCCAGCTACACATAGAGCTTATCAGCAACTCATGTCTAGTCAGATCTCAGCTCCATGTCACAGCCAAAAATAGCAACAAGTCAGGCTAGGTACCAGAGACACCATATAAAGCAATCACGTCAATGGCTTTGCACCTCTAGAACAGAGTTGTAGCACCAAGTTACAGCTGTCATATTGGAATGTATACACTTCTAGAACATAAGTATATAGGTACTTATCAAAATCACGCCTGAAGTAGTTACAAATCAAAAGTCAGGCAGTGGTTACAGAGGCTGGTGTATTAAGAAACAAGCCTGTTTGCAGACACATCAGAAAATATTATTAAATATCTAGAAAGATCAGCGTCATATGTAACTCAACCTACTGACTGTGCTCTGAGTCAAACAGTTCCGTCTCTCTAAAATAGCTTAACAATCAGTCTTGGGAGACATGAAGGGAAAACACACACACAATCATCCCATTTCTGATTTGAATACATACTAATGCATACTAATTTGAGTATACGTATATAAAAGCACACACATCTTTATCTTATCACACATCTATGTGTATGATATATGTGCATGTGTGAATGCATGCACACAAAAATATGCTACAAGGTCTCAGGTACCTATCTAAGCAGCATAAACAACACTACTTTTAATTGCTTTCTTTGGAGTAAGAAAATGAATGGATATCTGCTCAAGAAAACCAAAAACAAGCAAACAAAACCTATATACAGAGTTCTGTATGGGAACACACCTATGTGTCGAGTGCATTCCCATATGGGAGGGATAACACATAAGACATGATTGTGCGGCCCTTTTGCAGAGGTCTGCACCTTTCTATACCTGTCATTTCAATTGACAATACATGGAGATGGACTAGGTTATGTGTTTCTCTGCAGGCTACAAAAAGCTTGGTCAAGTCTATCTGGATTAAAAGTGGAGAAAACATTGCTCAGATGTAGCTTCTCAACTACTGCATCATCCTTTCCAAGTACTTTCTTTTGTTGCTTGTCAGATATCCAAACATAATGCTCCTGGGGGGCTCTTTGCAGACTGTCACCCAAATGACATTGTTATCACCACAGGGCAGACAGCCTATCATTCTGTCCTCTTCAGCTGCCTGACATTCCCATTTTAATGTAAATTTGGGGTATCGATTTTTGCTGGGAATCTATATTTGTATGTAACATAGGTTACAAAACATACTAATGTTCTGCCTATGCTCCATGGCATTAAACACAAACATATGTTGGCTTATTTAAAACTGTATAGAAAGAGCAAGTGTGAGAGGCTAGCAGAAGTATCTGTTCTTCAGGGTGAGGAAAAAATAGTTATTGCTGGTGCCATGGCTGCAACTCCAGCATACAGAGATGTATCAAGGTCTCAGCAACCTGCTGGAACTCTGAAGTGCAATAATTTTTTCATAACCTTTGACATTCAAACACTCAAATCTTTCCCCATCTGGATTTCATTTCACAAGCATGCTTATGAACAAATATAGTCAAATATCAGGGAGAAGGATGCTGCTCAAAATAAGTGATGTTCAGATTTAAAGATGAGTAATATTGTTCCCCTACGATATTAACATTTAAACATGGAAAAACAGTCTAACAGTTTATTCTAAGAAACAGGTTTAGTTAAAGCAGAAAAAAAGGCAACAAAAAATCAACAGCAACAGAAATCCAGCGTAGGAATCAAACATCCATCAGTGACTTGATCCTCAAAACACAGCAAATGAGCAAATGATACAGCTTCCCAGCTGACATCACTATATTAATATTTTTCACAGCTCTTAACCAGGCTGAGATATTTCTAAAAGAACGAGCCACTCTATGAGGCACAGTTACTTTTTAAACTGTCACCAGCATCTGTCTCAGGAGTTCAGCAACCATTAGCAAACATCCTGAATATGTCAGAAAAGCATCACTCCTCGAGAATTAGGCACACGAGAGTTCCATAAAAATGTAGCAATGCAGACTATAATTTTAAAAATCAAACCAAAACATAAATTGTATCTACAAAACAAAACCAACTAAAACAGGCTGTGGAAATAAGTCACGTTTCACCAACAGATTGGGACATTAGACAAGGAGACCTCAACCACAGTCAGAGCTATTTCTGTTGTGGAAGTTCCATATTTTTCCAGACTTGCACTTGTCATGAGACAAGAGGATGAAAAAGAAAAAGTGTGTTTAACTATACCGATGCTCATACACATTTTTTCCTAATTGCTTTCAGTATTTAATCACATTAAAAATGGGAACACACTTGTGCAGCAACAGATCCTGGTCAGAGGCTCATACAGAACATTTCAGATAAAATACTAAATGCACTAAAACATGCCACAACAGAGTAACTAATAAATTTATTCATTGCTAGTTTCAGATTAAATAATAATAAAAATAATTCTCAACCTGCTTGACATAAGAAACCTGTAAATAATAAATACAAATGTCTAATGATTTTAAAAAACAGCTTCATTCATACCCTGCAACACACATTGCACAATTAGCGTGTATTGCTATCACACCCATCCAGACTTCTTTCTAGCAGTTAAAACTAAAGGTTTTCCCCCCCCAAAAAAAAATCCTTTTAAGAAAATACCATTCAATACTCTTCTGGCAGTCCTGTCCTAACTCATCTTTCCATCTTCTTCTTAGATGGTTTGGGCTATCCATGGACCCCAGCTGTTCACTTTGTCTAAAGAAAACTCAACAAAGCTCTCTGACCCAGGACTTCACTAAGCTCGTGTACTGTAACACTCTGGCACACAAACACACCAAGGATATTCAATGACCAACACTGCCTGCTGATACAAAGTCTTAACATAATTTGACCAGCTAGACGCGACATAATTTCACTAGCTAGACACGAGTTACCAAAACTTTTCCTGCAGGATGTCTCAACTTTTGTTCAGCAGCACCCATGGTAGCATTCAGAAACCACCCTTGTGCAGCAGTGTGGAAGAACCAGCCTAGCACTTCTGTCCCATCAGCAGGTTCTGCTGGTTCGTTCTTTGCATGGCATTTCCCATTTTAATTATAATCTTATGTACAAATAAAGAATCATGTACATAAAGCAAGACATAAAGCAATGGTGAGTTAGTCTATTTTTCCGGATTCTCAATGACTCTTGAGGCAGCTACTTTGTACTGAGATTTGCAACCACTCTCGTGGCTTGTAAAGGACTTTCAGAGGCCAAAAAAAGCTGCCTGGTTCTACATTTGTGTTGTTAGACCAGTGAAAGAAGCACAACCTTCCCTTATAGCAGCCGGTTTGGCTTGCCCCCACCTCACCAAGCCGAGAAGGGTCGGGCAGTCCACTTGTCAGTCCTCAGCCACCCAGGCAACCTTAGACCCGACAAACAAGCAAAAGGGCACGAAAAGCAAGCAATAATAATAAAAATGAAAAAGCAACTATATTCGCGCGGATACGTAGGAAAACGTTAAATAATAATAATAATAATAATAATAATAAAAGACTCGGTTAAGTACCACGGACAGATTTTGGGTTTTGTGTTTTTAGCTCCTCAGGCAGTCGCTGGGCACAGCAGGGGATCGTGTGCCCTCTAGGGGTGCAGCCCGGCATGGCAGGGGGCCGAGCCTACGGCGTGGCAAAAAGCGACGAGAACCGGCAGCGGCATACACCACCCAGGGAGGGGACGGCGATCTCAAAGTGCTCTTTGAGAAAAGGAAAAGCCTGATAAATGCGTATAGCGGTTCTTCCTCTTACCATCCCGTTTAATCTCCCCAGTACGGCTCAAAAGCCAATACTCCCCAACGTTTAAATTTGGGCGGACATAGCATTTTCATTTATTTATCCCACTATTTCTCACTACGCTGATGCAGAGAACTCCTAATACTACTACTGTTCTCATAGCAGGACTTGTAGCAAGCCAAATTAAAAAATAAAAATAAAAAATTAAAAACTAGTCCAAAGTAGAGGTGTTTGTTTCTGAATGACACTCCAACTAACACAGAAGAAACTGAGGAAATGAATTAGTAATTCATCGAGAAGCTTTTTCAAAACCAAACAGAAAAGAAAACAGCATCCACATAAAAACTCAACTTCCACTTTGATATCTGAATCATAACATATATTTCCTTATCTGTTAAGCGGTATGCTACAAGCTGTACATCTTTACTTAAATTATCCAAGTAAACCATATCAACTAGCTCAAAGCAGCTTCAATTTCAGCAGCCGCCTTCTTATCCTAAAACCATTTAAGATGCAGCTGGCTTACCCCCATTTCAAGCCCTGCTGTTTGCAGGCATCAGAACCCAGCAACCTTTCTAGTTACAGGGTGGGATTTGTGTATATATTTACACATATATGTACATGCATATACACACATATATATAAATTATTCTTTAACAGAAAAAAAAGTGCAAGTGATATTCCTTCAAGTTACAAGATATAGCTTGGTCACCCTTTCTTGAAAACCAAACAACAACAACAACAAACAGTTGGAACACAAGCACAGTAACAGCAGATCAGGACAAATTCATATAAATGTCAGAGTTAAGGTCCAAAACATCATGTGTCACTTTTTTTCCCCTCCATCCCCCAAGAGGCTTCTCAAAACACATTTCATACACAGGGTCACTGTTCGGGCTGTTTATTTAATTAACATGACAACCCAGCATACACAGGATTTCTTTCAGTTCCACAGCTTTGCATTTTCACACTTCACTCAGAAAGAGCAGAAAGTCACTACTGTATTTTACTTTTTTTGCCAATATGCCATAACATCCCTTTCTTGATTTATATTATTAGTTTATAATTTATTTTTTCCAATAATGAGAGTTTCATCAGCAGTTTTAAAATTTTTGGGGGTTGAAAAAGAAAAAAAAAAAAAACATGTAGGTAGAACAGATCTGTGTAAATGAAACCATGAAAAAAAATAAAAATAAAAATACATCTGGAATCCTTGCATGAATTTTCCTGGAGCCTTATCTGAACATTTCATACAGTTGTGTTACAGCAAGTCACTAGGTGACATAACTACTTGCTATTACTCAGTTTCTGGTGACCTAAATGGTACCGCCAGTAAACCTTATCAGAGTAATTACAGCTCAATAATGCTTATTAGAAGAAGAAGGTATATGCTAATATGCGCCATGTCTATTCAGCAACACATTACGAAATTTAGTATCTAGATTTAATCTGCTATCTCCTCTCCAAAATTCGAAATATTTGTTGCATTTGGACCTCTCCTATTAAATATGTTGCATTTGGACCTCTCCTATTTTCAAACCAAAGAGCTGCATACGTAATACTAAAAATTGGTTATAAGTATACATTTTACTTTTTTCTTTTTTTAAGGACAGAATGCTAGAGAGCCAGGAAAGAGGGGAGGGAAGCAATGTATTCCTGGCACTTACAAAGTTCTCACTGTCAAGCAATTAGAAGGACAGATAAAGCCTCAATTTTCCCTTGGAAAAAAAAAATATATATATATATATATATATATCATCCATTTCACAGGTCTTATCACTGAAGTCATATCTTTGACCATGTAAACTGTTACAGTATTATCTTCTCAGCTCCGCAGACCAGCCGTGATAATGACGGTCCCGGCTCACAGCTTTCCCATGCAGCAGAGCGGGACAGGCAAAGCCACCATCCAGAGCCCTACCAACTGCAGTCACACCAAGAGAGACTCCTCCAGCTGCCACTGGAGGAAGACAGAGGAGTCTGGGACTGAAGTTGCTCACCTGAAAAAAATTACTTGCTGAAGGAAGAAACAGGAAGGGGAAGATGTGGCACAGATGCCAAAGAGCAGTAGCAGCACAAAACAACTACTACAAGTCCCAAACCAGTTAAAAATAAGTGACAGATGCTCAGATACCCATCCCTAATCTCCCATCAGTAGGAAAAGAGCAAAGACAAACAACAAAGGAAGATGGGTAGAAAACCTCCCTGCCCCAGGAGCCAGAGACAAGCTGGGAGTTTACATGCTGGCCTTGCAGCTGGAAACATCACACCAACATCCTAGTGCAGGGCAGAGGGTCAGGGCAAGACTCAGCACCCTGCCAGTGCCTCCTGGTTAAAGGGCTGTGTCACCAAGGGGGTTGCAGGCTGGTCTGGGAACTAGAAAGTACCCTGATGTATGTATGGTCTACCTGTGACAATCTTCTGACCACAGGAAAAAATACCTTTGTCCGTATTTTTTCCTGATAAGCAAATTGAACGGCTGGAAACAGCTGCTCTAGTTCATTTAGCACACACTTCTAATGAATCCAAGTTAGCTGAAAGCCCCATCTCCTTCCAGACAAAACAAAGAATAAGTGAGGCTTAAAAGCAAAATTAAGAGTCTTCTGCACAGTTTAAGTTGTCCGGCTACTCTCTCCTGGCCACAGCAAAATTGTCCCTTTAGACTGCAAGACACATTTAATACACACATGTTTATGCCTGCAGAGATTGGAGGCATAAGCTCTAGAATACATGGGCTATATAATATTTTAATGGGAAACACCAAGTCATAGAACACATTTCCAACCCTCTCACCACAATCTTCTCTCCAGACATTTAGGAAAAGCTATAAAAAATTTGCAAGAACTTAAAGAAGGAATTCAAATGGCATCATCCTGGTGGTACTTGTGCATTTACATGGGGGAAAAAAATGTTCATTCATTCATCGTCTGTCTCATCCACCCGTTCACAATTTCTCTCTGCAGTCATCTTCAAAACTGGGTGAGCAAGCCCGTAAGGAGCTGAGCATCCTCAGCTGGCATTGATGAAATCACAGAAAGACAGCACTCAGCTGTAAGCAAGATCAGGCTGTTACAAAGCACACATTTCTCAATGAGAAATGCATACAAGCCAAACTGGAAGCTTTTAATCCAAAGAATTTGCTGAAGTTGAGAGAGAAAAAAAAAAAAAAAATCAGACCCCCAAAACAGAATTAAAACTAATAAAGAACATTTTTAGCAGCAAAACAAGGTTATATCTGCATGTGTGTGTGTTTGGCTGTGGAAGCTGATTTAATGAAACTTTTGCTTTTTAAATTCTTTCTGGGACTGATAAGAAATTAGATGAGATGTTTCCACAGAAGGAATAATTTCTAATGACAGACATTTTCAGCTATTCCTACTAGTAGCTTAAGCATCAGTTTTGTATTCTTTTAATTTCAGCTATGTTAATACACCTATTTGAGATGTTACTTTGCAATTCCTGGTACTGTTCTTTATACCACAAGACCAAATAAAGTTGTATTTGTAATCTAGCAGGGAAATTTTTAGGTTATAACTGAGATATGTGTGACTAAAAAAATAAAAATAAATTTAAAAAAACAGAAACTCTGACTTTTGCAGGCTCTTGTATTCATACAAGCAGTCAGATAGGGAGGGGACCACACTCTGGAAGAATAAAACCTTAACTAAGTGCTCAGGAATAGCAAAGATTACACGAGAGGCAGCAGGAAACACCTCTAGAACTCCTAAAGTTACTTAGCAGCAACTGAAAGCATGTATTTCAAAGCAATAAAGTAGATCCATTTCCTGATGCAAGTTATTGGCAGCTCTCAGACATACTCAGAAACTATCTTTCGAACCAGAGGCAGTCAGGGTATGTTTTTTAAAAACAGGGGAGTGAGGGAAGGCCTGGTTCTGTTTATAAAGCCCTCATCTCTATTTTTAACAAGTTATATTTAAAAACTGTCCAAAAGAGAAACATTTACCTATGGTTTCTTTAAGTCTACAGGGAGGTGATTTCTTGCTACAAACACAAACTTTGTTTGCTGCAAGTTAAGAGAGTCCCACATCTCTCAGAATTTCTTCAAGATCCTTACAGAGCTTTGTGTCAGGGTCTCCGTTTTTCTGTGGTGCTACAATTTATTTAAAAGGACAGCTTTTAGGGAGGGAAGTTCACATACATACAGCCACAATGTGCTTAAAAATAAAAGACAAAAAGTCTCCACAAACTTGAAAGTAGTCATCCATCTCTAATCACACAGTGACGCAAGTGATACCAGATCTCACTATTGATTAATACTGAGTGAGAACAAAAGAAAGATAAATTTGCCAAAGTCCTGGAGTGGGTAAACTGAACAGTCGCGTGCTCGCACCAGTCCGGCTCCACAAGTTGGAAGCCAAATCTGCTTGGGACAAATCTGACTAGTGTCCCTATGGGAAACACAAGCTGGGGCAGGGGCAGAAGAAATCTACCCTCTTATCCATCGCCAGGCTAACATCCTAGTCTATATGGATGATCTGAATTCCCTCCACAAGAAGAAGGAAGGATGTGACCACAAACTAGTGAGCCCTATCTCTTAACAATTACATTTAGACATGTTAACTGGAAAACTGCTTTTGCTTAAAGAGCAAGAGGGAGTGGAAATATGTTTAAAACATTACAAGTGATTATTGTAAGAAACCACCAGAAACATCCAACATCATCAAGTATAAATGGTTTTAATTTCTTGCCTTAGATATTGTATTTACAAATTATTCTTACACCCTTCTCGCTCTCTGAATTCATATTAAAACAAAGTCAGAACTGAGTCAGCCTTCTATTTTTTTTCACACTGTATTTGCCTGGACACTGGTAAATATTTAGTTTATCTAAACAAAAATGTTAAATAAATAAGTACATTTGTTGTAAAATAAGCCTCAAGTATATAAGGTTGTCAGGCCCTCATCTAGCAAATGTCATAACCAACCACAAAGGGATGTAATCAAACCATTTCCAGAAACAAACTAGCCACCCACACCAGATGGTTAGATGCCATTACTTCAAAAATACTTAGCTGCTTATCCAGCAAGTGGTCTGAAAGAAAACCTTTGGTGTGGGGCAATGCGCTTCAGTTAACCACAGCTCCCAGTCATTCGCAATACTAATTGAAAAGAAAAGCTTAATACCATTTGCCACTTGTTTTCCCCCAGGTCTCCCTCTCCACCACGAAGCGAGGGTAGCACGGGCTTTCAAAGCACCCAGCTGCGTTCGACCCACTGAACAACTCTTTTGGGGGTGACCTTAAACTTCCAAAAAATGAGAAAGTGCTCCGAGTGCAGAGCTAAGCCCACCTCATGTCCGTGGCAGGATTCTCTACAGCCACGCAGTAAAGATAATGAGGTTTGCTCGATTTTTTTTTTTTTTTTTTTTTTTTTTTGAGATGCGCATTTAAAAGGCTGTGTGGCTGGTAACTAAGTTTTCGCTAATCCGTTGCAATCACGACCTCTTAAAATAAAGCACGTTGTGATAAATCGCGTGTACCTCGGCTTGGTTCCCACAACAATAGCCGAGCGAGAGCTATTGATTACAGGCACAGGAACAGCCTCGGGAGGCAAAGTGCAAAGATGAGCACCGCACGACTGGGGGCCGGTCTCAGAGGACACGCTATCGCCCTGATAAGGGACTTCTCTCACCGAGGACAAGCTGCTGGGCTCCCCCACACGCACACCTTCAAAGTTTCATCGGGCCAAGTTGCCTTTGCAGAAAACTGCAGGTTTTAAGGAGCGGGGCTTGCCGGTGATGCTGCGAAAGCTCTCGGCTGTGCCGTGAGGGCAGGTTCCCACCAGGCAGGCGGGTACCACCCGCCTCAACTTTCTGCCAGGGTTCCAAAATAACAGCAATATTAAAAGCGAGACCCCCGATGGCTGTATTACAAGAACAACCCCAAGCTCTCTCCCCACCGCCGGCACCGGGGGCAATCCAGTCTGGGTCCGGGGCGCACCCACTTCCCCCCCGTTCCTGTCCCTATCCCAGGGCGGCCGCCGGGGACTCCGCGCACCGCTGCGAGAAGCCAGCGCCCTGCTCGCCCCCCGAGGGGGCTGCAGCCGGAAGGGCGCGGCGGGACCCCCGCTTCTTCCCCCCTGCGGTACCTCGACCCCTGCCCTACCTGCTCGCGGGGAATGCAGGGCAGCGAGGTCCGTCGGTGGCTCTTGCTGCCGCCCGACATCTCGGCGGAGATCATGGAGCTGGACCGCCGCCGAAGCCTGAGCACCGGGGCTTCGTCCGCGGCCGGGGAGGTGGCGGGAGGCTCCGCCAGCGGGGCGGCCCACCGGGGGGGCCAGAGCCGGTCGGCGTAGCCGGCCAGGAGGATGCCGAGCAGCCCCAGCAGGTAGGCCAGGTAGGGCCGCCAGGACGCCGGGACCCTCTCCAAGGCGACGAGGGACGTTGTCCTGGCCGCGCTAGTCACGGCGATCATCAGGACGCCCTGCCTCGGCTTCAGCACCAGCCATGTCACGGCGGCCAGGCAGCTCAGCACCACCCCCGCGGCGGCCAGGGAGCGCAAGCGATCCTCCCCCGCCGCCAGCGCTGTCTGCGCCGCCGCTTCCCCCCCGCAGCATGCGGCCAGGAGCAGTGCCGCCGCCCGCGGCTGCACGCCGCCGCGCAGCAGGTAGCGGCCAGCGCCGAAGAAAGCCCCCGCCAGGCCAAGGGGCACGGCGCCGCGGGGCAGCCAGCCCCCCAGAAAACCCCAGCCCCGCGGCCCGGTACCCCCCTCCGCCGCCAGCTCCCGGCCGCGCTCCCCCCGCGCCGCCAGGGCCAGCAACAGCAGCAGCAGCAGCGCCCAGAGGCAGCCAGCGCGCAGGGCCGAGCAAAGTTGCCGGCGGCTCCTGGTCTCCCCTGGCGGAGGTTCGGTCTCGGAGACCGGCCCCGGCCCGGGCCCCACCGCCCCGCCGCCGCCCCCTCCTCCCCGCGGGGTGCCGGGCGGCCCCCGCTGCCGCCCTGCCGCCGGCAAGCGCCCGCCGGAGAATGCCCCGGCGCCGCTGGAGGCCATGGCCTCGACGGGCCTCCCCGCCCAGCCTCCCGCCCCGGGGGTTTTTCCCGGCTGGGGTGAGAGCGACCCCCCGGTGGGGATCAGCGCCAGCCCGCGGGGGGCAGGCGGCGGGTGGGGGGCACTCCCTGCCGCAGCTCTGGCATTTGCCGGGGGACTCCCCTGAGCCTTCTTCCCGAGCCTCGCATGAAGGGCCGGGGGGCGCCTCGCCTCCTCCGCGACAACCTCGGGCTGCGGATGGGGTGGAGGGGGGGCGGCAAAGTTAAAGGAAAAACAAAACAAAACAAAAAAAGAGAGATGCGGAGAGATCCTAAGCGGTGTAAGGAAGAGGGCGGGGGTATGCGGGGAGAGGCAGCTGTACCAACTCCGAAGTACTGCTTGATTTCTAGGCCATCGGATCCCCCCCGGGCGCTCCCGGCGAGCAGTGGCGGCGCTGCCCGCAGGAGGGTCCCCGCCCGGTTCGCGGGGTCCCGGCCGTACCCGGGACGGTGGGGAAGGTCAAAGGCCGAAAAGGCCGAAAAGTGGCAGATCCAAGGCCAGCTGAGCAGGGGCAGCAGTTGCGGAGTCCTGCCGGGAGAGCCGCAGGAGGCACCCGGAGGGAGGCTGCTGAGAGGGGGAGAGGGAAAAAGGAAGAGAGCGAGAACGCCTTTCCCTTATGAACGCTGCCGGGATAGCTCCAGAGTTTCGCACTGACAACCCAAGTGATGCAAGGCCCTCTCCCCTCCCCGGGAGAGGAGGCAGCCAAAAGCCCAGAAGCGAGCCCAGACCGCTCGGTACAACGAGGGGCGCGGGGGTGCGGCGGAGGTGCCAATTGCGCAGGAGGCTGCCGGGGAAGAGGGGGTCACCGCCTGCGGAGCGGCCGGACCGGCTCGTGGGGAAGGAGGCTCCGTGTACCAGGGATGGGGCCGGGGGTCGCCCCGCGCCGCGTCCCCCCGTCGCCCCGCAGGAGCCCGCGGTGCCACCCGGGCGGCGGAGCGCCCCGCCACCAGCCAAGGCATAAAACGGCCTGTCAGGGAGGGGGCAATTACGAGGCCGTAAAAAAGTCAGGAAGATGAATGCTCGCGAATGATGATCGCTGTTTTTGTTTTCGTTTTCATGGGAAGCCCGGACTGGAATCCTGAAAGTAGCGGGCGACCGTCCTCCGAAACGCTGCAAGCTCCGAGGCTGTAACTCCCTCCAGCCCTTCCTCCCTCCCTTCAACCTGCCTCTGCCTCACGGCTCCTCCGGGGAGCTTTGCCCATGGTTGGGGGTGCCTCCCCTGGGCTGCCTGAAATGGCCGTGGGAGGGGTGGCCCTAGGTGCAGGCTGCAAGCCCCCGCACCATCCTCTTTAAAGACCCAGGTGCCAGCAAAGGGCTCGAAGCAACGTATTTAGCACATAATAACGTAAACCACAGAAAAATATAATCACCAGCTGTGAAGTTACGGAACATTAAGAGCCAGAAAGCGAACAGATTAGAAAACAGTATCTCCCGGCTCTCTTCCCCCTTGCACATACACGAACCACTAATTTGAGACAGATTTATAGCCTTTGCTTATTTATTGGTGTATGTATCTGGGCATCATGCCTATCATCCAGGATGTGCCTCTGAAATGGTAGCATTAGTGAAACGTTTGGGATTTTTACTAGAAATGGGTCGTAAAAACTGGGTATGGTTTTAAATAATAGTCTTCCAATCTATTATGGAATATGGATTTATTAGTCATTTTTATATTTGAAGCTAGATTTGAAAACAACAGATATTGTTAGCAAAGTTTGACTCTGAGGAATGGAAAGCTGCTGGTCTTTCCTTTCCTTTCCTTTCCTTTCCTTTCCTTTCCTTTCCTTTCCT
>NC_048893.1:67506028-67649768 GCF_011077185.1 Oxyura jamaicensis | reverse complement strand
TTTCCTTTCCTTTCCTTTCCTTTCCTTTCCTTTCCTTTCCTTTCCTTGGGTCCAGATTAGGAACAGCTGGAAAGGTTTACAGTTTATTCTGGTGAGACAGCAATTATCAGATTGCCATATACACCTAGAAAAACATAGCTGGGTTCCATCTTCCCAAAGCATCAACATCCCAGAGGCAGAATTGGGGCCTAGGCAGTAGTAATCATATGACTCCTAATATTTTTTTCAACATTTTATAAATAAAATGCATCTCTTGGATATGTTTAAGTCTAGATGCACCAAAACAGTGCACACAGATATTACAATACTGGATGACAACACATGCCAACAGTTCAGATAGATCAAACCTTTGACCTTGTCCTTCATACCAAGTAGCATTCACTTAAATCTTAGTTTACCTCCACTTTGTTATTTTATATTTGATTTACTGACATCAGAAATGCTGTCACTTTACATAGTCTCTAAAAAAGAAAAAAAAAAAAGCAGAAGTAGAACAATAAACTTTCCCTATCTTTAATTTTTGCTCCATAGCCACTTTAAATTTTTATTACCCTACATAGATCAAAGTGGATAACCATTATAATCTATATATTTTTAATCTAACCACTATAATCTGTATTTTTTTAATCTTACAATGAATTACTCACATTAGATCAAAAGCAGCATTTTTATTTATTTATTTATTAGGCTGGACACATTCTAGGTTAGTTTAAAGGAATAGCTTTGTAGTAGCACTTATACTAGTGGTTTAAGCCTATTAGCAAGTTTCATTGTTAAATTTAAATGAAAGGCAGCAGTCATTTAATTTTGGCATCTCCAACAAAAATCAATACCAGGTGGTTGAATGCTGTAGATGATGAGCCAAACAGAAGGTGAGTTTCACAGAAGACAAGAGGCACTACCCATTTAGGAGACTTTTCATGAACTGCCAAAAAAAAATGGTGTTGGAATGAGTTCATGCTTCAGGATATTATTCCACCAGACTGGGCTGTCTACAGATAAGTACATCTTAAGCAGTATGTTGAACAAATAGTTAGAGACAACTGAAAATCTTATCTTCCTTCTCTATTGAAGAGAACTTCTGAGATGATAGACTGTACCCCTGCAAACAGTGAACAGCTCAAGTCTCCAGAAGTTCTGGGAAATGTAGGCTTTTCAGCACTTGCAGAGTCAGATTCCTTACAATGAATACACATCTTATAATAACCCGAAAAAATTGAAACTGTTACATATGGTTAGGTCATCACTTCAATGTATTTAAGTTCCATTTTCCTGTTCTGTTGAAAAGAATGAGAGTCCACAGATGAAGTTCTGGTATATTAAAAAGCAAAGTAGTACATTCCTTGGTTATGATTTTGTTCAAAAGATGTTTGAAGCAGGGGAAAATTCTACGCAATGAGCAGTTGGTCTCTCAACCCTCACCTTTGGCTGAATGTTTTTGAGGTGGGAAAGAGCTATCATTGACAGAATTGGCTACTGTAAATAAAATAAATTCAGGAAGGGTTTTCTTGGAAGCTTCTGTTCTATCATAAAATAAAGAAAAAACAGTTGGCAATCTGACAGAAGAAATAACAGAGTTAAAAAACAAATCAGTTGATCCACCAAATGGATCCATTACTGGTATCCCATTGTATAAATGTACTGTAGCAATATCAGCCATTCATCAAAGAAACTACTACTTGCAGAAGATTGTGCTGCAGTGTAAACCTAGCAATACCTTTCTATTTTCCACCTGGAGAGTAATCTTCCATGGTAAAGGTTGAGATTTCTTTGAGACTTCAGAGAAGATGAAACCATGAAGTTAAATGTGTACTGTTGCAGAAAGGCCTGGAGGAGAATAACAGTGAATGTCAAATTAGATAAAGTTAAAATAGATCTACCTAAAAAAAAAAAAAAAAAAAAAATCTTGCTCTGGACCACAAAGAGATGTTAGGGGGTTTTGTACAGCCAACAGTTCCCCAAGACTTAATTGTCTGTCTCAGAACCACTCCTTCCTTAGTTATCATGGTCTCTACTGTCATTTCTTGATAAAGCAACCCATCTTTTCTCCAAAGTTAAATGGTAATTTAGTGGAGAAAATAAAATGCCTTTTATTCATTACTATGTTCAGCAGGTTATACTCTAATCTACCTAAAGGACTTTTTCAAGAAGCACCTATGCAGAACATGATTCCCCATCTAAATGGGGAGAAATGGTTTCCCTGACCAGTTCTTAAGGAAGAGAGGAAAGATTTTGTAACAGGACTGCTTAGCCTAGCTATATGTCCCTCCCGCCTATCCAGGATTAGACAACCACCATTTGTTTGGTTTGTCCACACTTCCCTAAGGCCTCTTCTCATACCACTGCTGGCTTGCGGTTACAGTAAGTGGGCTGCAGTTGGTCTTGGAAACCACAATAAACATGTACAGGCCGTAACCCATAGCAGGTTATATGGCCTGTCCTCCCAAAAGAAATACAACAACAGGAAAGTCCCACATTGTGCTAAGATGCTGTGATTAAGCTGCAGTGAGAAGTGATGCTACTGGGGGTAAAGGAGCAGTAGTGAAAACCAATTAAATTCTATACCACATCATATTGGAGGGTACCATGGGAGGAAAGAAAATATAGACAGTCTCTATGACTTGTTCATTCAGTTTTACCTGTATCACTCTCGGTCTATACTTGAGGTGAATATTCATACATTTTGATTATTTTTCTTTCTTCTTTCTTCCTTGTAATTAAACTTTTCTCACCTTCTTATGACTTTGTGCAATGTATGCAGATAATTCTATATGTATAAAGCTGTTGTGTGCATCTTAATTTACTGAATAAAGTTAAGATTGCCTAATTTGTGAAACACACTGCTATTAAAACCTATACATGATGGTAACAATTTGGACTGTGGTGTCACTTTTCTCTGTTAGGAGCTTAAATCAAATCATTTTACAAACATTATTGAACAATTCACACTACCTCTAGGTATTCTACATTCTCAAAAGTTTAGATGAGGACCAGGAGGCTTCATGACATTTATAGATGTCTGTCTACAGAAGCACTTAAAAATATGCTTATTTTTAAACATGAGCATTTTTCTGACTTCAGTGGCAATTCATAAAGAATATCACATTAAATTCAATTTAAAGTTTTGAAAATGATAAATTTGTCATGTAACTAACTAGCTAGTACAAGATTTCATCACGTGAATTGTCTCACTGATTCAGTGATTTTGATAGCGAATGTGGCATTGAAATGTAGTTACTGGATGTATGAGATTAAGTTTTATAACATTTTTCATCATGGAAATAGTAAATAATGTTACTTTGGGGTTGAATGCAGGCACGCTCACAACACCCATATTGCATCTGCTTCATTTAATTCACATTTTCAATGTTTTCTTCATAATAGGATGACTGAAGTACGTAATGAACAAAAATGAAGTCCTACATTGTGGAGAGCATCCATCTGATGACAAAAAACTTCAGCCAATTTATTCATACATGAAAATTTCTGTTGGTTTCCTCTGCAGTGTAGGCAGAAAGAATTATGTTTACTCTATTAGGAGTACCATTTAAATATTAATTCATTTTAAATATTGGGGTGTGATTCAGATTTCGCTGAGGTATAGAAGTGAGCTTTTCAGTTTGCAAAAGTCTGTTACTCTTTCATCAGAAGCCTTTAAGAAAGTAAGACGTTATATTTCAAAATAAGTATAATTCACAAATGAATGGATTATTTTTTGCTTACTTGAATAGTCATGCTGTAATGAAAGAATAAAATACTAATTTTGGGAAGGAAAGTGTGTGACCAGACCCTTTTGTGAGATATCTTTTATAAATTTTGTACATACATATTACTGATTTTTTATCAGTATATGTATATAGAATACTGTGCTCAGATGGATTCCTAGTGAAGGTAACACATCCTGGTCCCAGGGAGCTGATTACAGGGTTGGGGATAATATATTCAGGGATTTCTTCCCTATTTTAAATGCAAACCTCCATCTAGTTTTAGCTGCAGGGAAGTCAGTCACAGGATGTTAATAACTAACATATGACCTATTAAAAATAGAGTGTATTCAATGATGTCCATGAAGGGAAACTAGTCTTCAAAGAGTGATACCATTTTATCACAACAGAGTTGATATTTTGCATAAGTTCTTACTTCAATATTAAACATAGTGCTAGTCTACAGAAAATTAATCTCCTATGCTTATGCATATGTATATAAACAATACCTTGGAAACATATTCTTCTGGAGCAAGGCATATTTAATGCTTACCTTTGATATACAAACAAGTCATAGAGTAAGTAGAGCTATGAGAAAATGAGGTATGCAAAAGCAGACTTGAATCCTTCAGAAAAGCTGTGTTTCATTCTGAGGGGTGGGATTGCTGTCCCTGTCCCCTGAGGTTTGGAAAAAACAGGTTCATTTCCACTGACGTGCTGAACATCATCCACACAGGTGGGGTCTCGAAAGTGCTGCTGCAAATATTGCATGTTTTATTATATAGAACACAAGTACTTTTAGCAGTGTCTTCGTATGTTTAAAAGAAAAACTATATAGTGATATGATCACAAACACATTATTTATTTATTTATTTGAGTGGTGGTGGTAATCAGAATTAATAATACTAGTATGATTGTCCTAGTAATTGGGTTCACTAACCTTTTGATAGCATGTGAAAATTATGCCATAAGTTTATTTCTCTCATACATTCAGGCTCAGAAAAAATAACTGAAGAAATATTGTATGTTAAAGTTTTGAAGCTGTGTGAAGTATAATTTCATAATACTGGCTTTGAAGGCAAATATTCAGAACTTTTAAAAAATAATAATTACTAATATTTTGGCTGTTTGGTTCAAATCTGAGAAGGACCATCTATTTATTTTATACTTCAAAAGTGTTTAGTTTTCTGATATCTAGGTTAAGATTAATCAAAAAAAAAAAGTGGAAAAGTTATCAGACAGGCATTCCTAGATATGCATTATTTTAAGGTACCAAACTACTCAGCAAATTTCAACAAATTTCCTACAACAAATGTTTGTAGGATGAGACCCTACTTCCCATTGGCTTTCATTTCACTGTAGCATCCACCTATTTTGTTTATAAAGACCTCTTGGACTTTCCTCTCATCTATTTTCTTTCTGATGCTCAAAAATATACTGCAAAAGGCACAAGAAGGTCACAAGTTCATCAAACATGAATTTCAAAGCTGATGCTCAGCTTGCCTCTAACATAACCTGTTCTGTGACAGTCCTGGGTGATGACCCTGAAAAATCATGTGGTATTTACTAACATGTGATACTGTCTTTGGTGTTAGTTCCATTTTATCTTGTGTCCCAGAGCTCACACTACCAAAAACATTAGCAGACAATGATTATTTTTAAATAATTATTTTAGGTTTTTTTGTTTGTTTATTTGTTTGTTTGTTTCTGTTTTTATGATTTGTAAGTGTGCACACAAACCCTTAACAAGGCAGCCTAGAAAATGGGACAGGTATTACCAAAACCTCTTTCCCTAGTAAGCCAAACAAAATGCATTTCTGGTTCAATAGCTGAGAAACAGAAATGTAGGCTGAAAGTAACTGTTTTAACTAGTGTATTCCTAGCAAAATCTCTCATAATAAAGGGATGCTGAGCATGAATTCTTGCCCTACCAATTAGGCAGAAGGGTAATTCATTTCACTGAAATAATTCTCACTTGACATGTAATACACACAATCAAAGTTACAGGCTCATTAGTGACTTACTAATGAAAGTCTCCCTCTGAGACACATTAGGAAGCCACTTTTAGAGGAGAAAAAATGTTAAGAGCAAAATGTTAAAATAATATGCGAAAGCACAAGTTTTTAAATTGATCTGGAATCAAATTGCTGCAGTTACTTAGATATTTAAAGATGCAAATAAATATTTAGTAAGATTTTTAAAAATACATGGCTGATTTTGAGGTGGCTACATCCAAAAATTCTTCAGCTCTGCTTCCAGTGTTAAGCTAAATGCATAATGTTTCTGGGTATGCCTTTCATTGTCAGCAGAGATGAATTCCCCATGTCTAATTCATGTCCAACAGGTTCCACAAGCACGTTTCTCTGCCAGTATCACCTGAGGAACTGTATCCCAGAAGCTTGAACGTGGTAATTACATGTAGTGGGCACCCAAAATCACTAGTCGAGAGATGCAGGGGACTGGGTAGAAAATTATTCTCTTATTATTCTTCAGAATAATTCTTCTTTTAAATTCCTGCCTCTGGAATATTTTGGTGATCTTGAAAACTGTTGATGAATCTATTTCACTTTGCATAAATAATTATAAAAAATAATAAAAATAATCTGTGCTAAGGAGAGAAGCAATGAGTACAGTTCTGCAGCCCTGAGGCAGGAACATTCACTGAAGGCCAGAGATACCTGGATCTCAGTCCCTGTTCCAGTGGCTGGTTTATATATCATAAGATTTATAATGTAAATGTTAAATATAAGATTAAAATGTATTTAAAATGCATAAACCGACTGCTGAAACAGGGGCTGGGAACCAGGTGTCTACTCTGTCATGAGTATCCATGATTTTTATGGTTGCCTTCTTTTTTGCCTCTGTGATCTGCACACTAAAACCTTCACGTGGCTGGAAGCCTCAATAGACATACATGCCGGGAAGCCGAGCGAAGCAGGAGCTCTCTGCAAGAGCTGATTATGTCTCTTTAGGAATCCCACCAGTCCATGGGTTAGACTAGATTTGCCACGCCACTGGTTTAAAGAATCAATGAAATAATATCACCCTCAAAAGCCTGAGCAGCCAGACCCTCTCCCACAAACAGAAATTCAGATTACTCCACGATGCCTTATACCAATTCATAGCACCAGGGCCAAACACACAACTGAGATGCTCCTAGAAACCATCCTTGGCCTGCTTCAGAGTTGTACATGATTCAGGGTGGTGTGAACCTCTCCTCAAGGGGCACAGTTGCCTTTTGTTTTCTGCTCTGGAAAATAACTTGTAGCTATACATCAACAATTCAGGCAACAAAATTTTTCAGTGGTATGTAGTATATGTCAGTATTTTATAGGTGAGTCATGCTGTCTTTTAAAACCAAAGAATCCTTATTTCTTGTAAACTCTTTGAAGGGTGGGGCGTGAGGGGGGTGAATGGCTTGCTTCCTAGCTTTTCCTAGAGGCTGGTGGTTACAGTGGGGTACGTGAAGGTGCAAGAGAGGTCTGAGATCAATAAATTAAACCCTTCCCTTCCCTTCCCTTCCCTTCCCTTCCCTTCCCTTCCCTTCCCTTATTCTTCCTGGAAGGAGAACATCTTGTTTCTTCTCCCAAGTTTGATTATATCTTTTATTCTATGATTTTTCAATGTGAAATCCATAAGCCAACCCCAAAGAAGGGACAGGAACCCAATACAGGCTGTCCCCTTTTCCCTGCTCCCAGGATTATTGCCTCTTTACTGGACTGCTGTGGGATCATACTTTCTTATTTCTCGTCTCTTAGGCTTTGTGCATCCCTCATGTTGTAGCTCCATCTTGGGGATTTGGTCACAAGTGACTAACTGAGAAATGAATATATCAAAACTATCTGTACAGTAATTCTGGCCTTTGGGTACTTAGGAACTTAAGTCTCACTGAAAGCTATAGCTTGTAGTCAGTTATACTCCTAAACCTTTAGAGGATCCTTTTGAGAACGTTATTCTAAATCCTGAAATTTTGACATTTTTAATCAGTCCCTTTTAACCACAAAGAGGATATACCTGAATCTAGAGATGATCTAAACACATCCATTTTAATATCAGGTTGTTTCATATGTATAAATATTATTTACCACCAACAAGAGGAGCAAGTGACGTTAGCCATTTCTAAGACTGTGTACTTCTGTGTAGTGTCAGAACATTTACAGATATTATATTAATACTGTAAGATCTCACACTTGTCATGAGATAAATTTAGTGGGAAAATGAGAAACTTATGGGTGTGCTCAAGTGGCTTACAGACTTACACACCACACAGTAAGATTTAGATATGGTACAGGTAGGTGTAACCCTGCTAACATCAAGAGAGCTGCATATTTCTTTCTCAGGTATGAACTGCCGCTCAAATAAGTACAAGAACACAAGAATTTTTAACAGCAACTTTGTGGAGCTTAATTAAATTAATTTCCTATTCACACTACCTCCTTCAATTTATTTCCAGGTCTAATACAGGAACCATATGGAGAGAGGCACAGGAAGATAAGCAGGCATTGCATGCCATTACTCACCATCTGTTTAGGCAAGCCATGCTGAGCCAAACAAGTAACAACAGGTCATGGCTCTGATGACATTCACAGGTCAGAGCCCCTCTAATTGACTATGTGTACTACAACAACATCTCACTGCCAGGGAATGCATAGGAAGATTTTCCTGGGATTACTGTGAGAGATGAAGTCAGCAAGTGGTTGACTGATGAGGAAAGAGTAGTAAATGATAAAAAGCAACAGAGAAATGAAAGCCTGTGTTGAGGGAAGGGATAAAAAGTGAATGAAGAGTGATATAGAGGTAAATGGTGAAGGCATAAGTAATATGGCAGCAGAAGATGCTAAAATGAAGATTTTAATGGCAATACAAAGTTTTACACTTATTATGAGTTGTAGATTTTGCCCTAGGCTTCATAACCTTATAATGTAATATTATTCTAACTGACAATTTATCAGTGAGGTCCTTTCTTAGTAAAAATTATAAAAGCATGAGTGTATGTTAAATCATATGGCATGCCCATAAATTTATCACCCAAGATTTATAGGTGAACTTATCCACTGCAGAGCTGTGTTCTCAAAGAACCTGCACTGCACTTTCCTGCACCTGCAGAGAGCTGGAAATGGGAGGATAATTATGAGTATTGAGAGGCTAAGCCAGATATTCCAGGAATGGAGGAATTTCATCTTTTGTTGGCTGGACTCTCTGGGCAGGAAAACAGAAAAATGAAGTGTGGTGTTTGAGCTGGCATGTGCCATACAGTCCTTGCTTGGTGAGTGCCAGGCCTCTACTGCGGGAAGCTGGGCCTGGGGTTGTTACCACAGACCAGGCAAGTGCAAAGCCAAATACTGAATGGATAGGCAAGGCTGAAGTGTTAAAGGAAATATGAATGTGAAATAGGAGCACGTGCAAATGAAGGGAGTACAAGCCTGATGTGATACACTAACTTAGCACATTCCACAGTGTGTCCTTTCAAAAAGATGAGGTGTCACTTCTGTGAGGCTTAGATCACTTACACTTATGCATTTTAACCTTTTACCAGAACAAATATATAAGAAAATATCAAGCAGATATGTTTATATTTGATATCTTTTTGTTTTGTTACCAAGATGTTCTTTTGTTTTGTTTTGTTTTCCTTCTTAAGCAAAAGGAACTCAAATAGTTTAGTCACAATCTATTAAACAACCAACTCTATACTTACATTTTCCCCCGTGTTGGAACATCCATTTTCACTTCCTCTCAGCATATTAAACAATACCATTAAGGCAGTCCTGCTTACAATTTAGAGCAAGAATTTCTGCCTCAAGGCAGCAGCCTTAATTCTTAACATTATATATTGTAAACTGAGAATAGAATATATTCTTAATCATACATTTCAAATCTTTTTTTCAGTTCCTCCTTCTCTTAATTTTATGTTCAGAAGAGCAACTTAAACACACAGTCAGTTTAATAATATTAAACAAATCTTTGTCAGCCAATTCCAACTCCTTTTTCATAAATTCATGCAAAACTGTCAACATGTCAGTGGACTGCAGTGCTTGATTTCAGAGGGGTCTGAAGGAGGAAGGAAAGTATTATGGCAAATATATTTTTGAAAACGGAAATCTCTCAACAGAATTGCACAGAGAGACATTTTAAGATTAAAATAACAAATTCAAAGAACAAATGAAAAAGCCCAGATGACACAGCAGTGTCAGGCATCAAAACGAGACTGCTATGAAATTAATGTCTGATCAGAATGTTTACTGACAGACTTCACAGTTTTTCACTCTAATGTGAAAGAGAGAGACTTTTTTTTTTTTTTTTTTTCTCACATGTTGAAATACCACCAAGTGATTACAGTGCAAGTCCTGTGGCATGTAACTCTCTGGTCTTTGGGTAGAGAAAGATCTTTCCATCCTGATGACAGGCAGCCTTGGACTTTGTCTGTGGGACATCCACTGCTGGAGCTGTGTCCTGAGACTCCACAACAAGATATACTTGTCTTGTGTAGTCTTTGCGTCTCATACATACTTCCCACTCCACATATATAAAGGATGGCTTTGAGGATGGCATCATAGCTGATGTCAGTTGTGACTGTCAGATTATTCTTCCTCTGCTCAGCCAAGAGGTAGATGACCCACTCTGCTCAACTTAAGCCATTCACTGATGGCAGCTGAAGTGGTCAACATCTGACCTGCTGGTCCACCAGCGAGGCAGCAATGCCCAAAAGAGGCAGGCCTCTCCATCTGAAGGCAGATAAAGATATTGATAAGAGGGGCAATCCCTTAAAGAAGTTGTTTTTTTATGGTTTTACAGGCTCGGTTTAACCAAATCTGCAACAAGGCATTTATCACTACTGTTGTTAGTAATCGTGATGGGTTAGATCTGCTGGAGGAGTCTATTGTTTGCTTGTTTGTTTGCTTTAAATACAGAAGAACAAAATTAAAAGTTTCAGGGAGGTAGAAAACACAAACAAAGAAGGTCATTTCCTTGCTTTGTCATCAAGGGTGAGAAAAGACTGAATGATAGATTAAGATAAAGCTTCTGTGAAATAAGGGAACAACAGAGATGCACAATGGACTAAAGTTCTTTCTCTCAGAATCACGCTTAATTAGCACTGCTTGAACAACCATTTTTGAAACAAACTGCGGGGATAGTCTGCCCTTACTTAAACACCTGAAAATTGCATAGATATTCTTCCTTAAGTTTGCTTCATTATGTTTGTCACCTCTACAGAAGATTTCAGTAAGACATAGACCACTGCCAGTATTCGGTTTGATCTTTGTTTCAGTTGCACACGTAGTTTTGCAGGTAGGCAGTTTTACCTTACTAGCAGTTGGTTCTCTAGGATTTGGGTGATTTTCAAGGTCCCAGGATTTGGGTGATTTTCCATTTCTGAGCAACAAACATTGTGAACAGTCAATTAGAAGATGTACAATATTTTATCTCTTACCCGGTGCCTCTGTGGGGAGCAGATTAGTTATCCAGATGAACTGCTTGTATGGTGACTGGGCATAGGAGTTGGGTTGTAACTGTGACTCTTGTCTGTACCTAATGGCCTGGTGGGAGCACAGCCAACAACAGGAGCAACAGGCAGGCAGGCAGGCAGCAGCAATGCTCCCATGATTCCCCAGCCAGCAGGTGAGATGCTGATCTGCTGGACTGATGCTTACCTCTAATGCACTGCATTACGTTATGTTGCTGAACATATTCATACATTCTCTGTGGAAAGTACACAGAAGTAACCAAGTGATCTAGAGCCTGGACCGTTACAAACTCAGAACCTGAGCCAGATTTGCCAAATTTCACAAAATGTTTTAGTTAACTTTGAATATTCCAGGGCATATCTAAAATTTCAGTTGCACCTCTTCTAATGAGCAATACCTCACCCTAAGAGAGAGAGTAATGTTTTTTCCCTTAAAAAGTGCTTTCAGTTTCTGTAGTATTTTTTCTTGGTTTTAGGACAATGTGAGCAGGGTCTCCACCCTCCTTTCATCTCATTGGTAGCTAAACAAACCTTCATGCCCAAGTAAGTTTTGGAGTCAGGCCATCCCCATTCATCCTACAACTTCAAGAAAGTCTTGCTCATCTTGATAACCTGGGAAGGAGAAACCCAAATGGATTTTGGAGTACTCAAGTGTGTAGAGGACAACCGGAGAAGACAGAAATCTGTTACTGTAATCAAGCTGAAGAGAGACAAAAGGGATTAATTTAGAATGTGTTGTTCTTTCAAGTAAAAGCTACACTAACAGGAGACTGAAACAAAAAAATAGAATTTAAGTCAAAGAACAATTCCTCATTCATACACTGCAAAATAAAATCACCACATAAGACATTGTTTTGCGCACTAATGGTTGCTGACCATCACATGGAAGTTGCATGGTTTATTCTTTATGAGGTATTCTAATAATTTATTTAATTCCTGTCTTTCCTGAATATTATTAATATTACTACTGAATAATAGGTGGGTTTTCTTGTCTCATGTTTGATATTCTTTCAATAAAAAAATATATATTTTTTGTTAAAGCTTAGTCAGTGTCTGACAATTTGCAGTTTTTACTCTTGTAAGTCTTTTTGATTTTTTATGAAGTATAAATTCCCATGTGACATCTGTTAATTGTAGTCTAACTAATGTCCGCCTTGGTATACAGCTTTGTAACTTTATTTTTTTTATTTGTATTTTCTCCATGTATAGTTTGAGTTTGCTAAATATGTTGAAAAGCTTCAGTCTGAGGAGCATTCTTAAGTTAAAGTTATCACTACTGTATAGATCCCATTCACAGCAGTATTTAAGTATTGGTACTTTAAATTAAGTATGGGTGAAACACAGCGTATTTGATGGTTTATGAGCACTTTAAAAACCATAAATCCATGTAGAAAAAATATCTAGATCTGTATATCAGACAATCAGGCTTAACTTAATGCAGGGCAAAAGTAAAATATAAGATTCACACAAATGGAATGCAGCATATGTCAGAAGACGGAGACCGAAGGGACCACTACTCCATGAATTTTCTTTTCTTTCCATAGCCATAATGTAAGACATTTCAGCCAAGAGGTAATTTCTTAGATCTAAAGAAAAAAAAAAAAAAAAAAAAAAAAACTCTAAACCTTAGTTTCAGCATCTAAAGATGGGCACTGGCTATAGATCTATTCTAGAGATATGAAATGCAGATCAGAAAATTTTGTTTTATTAAAAGCAATGGGATTTCACCCACAGTGTGTTTACTGACATAGTCTGCACTCAAGCATTCATTTTTACATCTTTTTTTTCCCCCTCTATCTTATCATGAATCTTTGTATTAACTAAATTATAACAATAAAGCTTGTCAAGAATCTGTACATCTAAAAAACAGAGGCCTTGCTTTTGCCTCTCAGATTTTACAAACAAAAAATCTTTCTGAAAAAAGAAACAGATTATGGAAGTATTAGATGTACATTTTCTTTCCAGAGTTTTTGAACATTACTGTGCTGATGCAAGACACAAGAACATCATCAATACTAGAGCATATGGAATTTTCACATAAAGTGTTTTTTAGAAAATGAAAATGAAATATATAATGGAAAAAAAGTCATGTTTTTCCTATTAAGAAAAAAATCACTTTGAATTTTGAGTTAAAGAAAAAAATACAAACAATTCAGTTTGAAATGAAATCTGCTTTACACAGATAAACACTGAATTAAACAAAATTAATTTGCTCTTAGGAGAAGTGAATCAACCATGAAGTTGCTCAATAAAGACTGATTCCATAAGGAGTACCTGGGATTATATTAGAACAGGACTTAGGCATTTTAGTTTCACCATTTTCCTTTTTTTCCTTCTCTGCATTTTCCCACTTTTTTCCCTTTCATTCTCTGCATTCAGATGCATTAGACTGATGCGTTTATGATGGTAGCAAGATTCTGCTTTTCTTCCAGAAGGCTTAATACATTGTCATTCCATTCATATTTCAATAGAGTATTTTGACAATACAATGCCACAATAATGATAAAATAATTAATTTAAAATGGAGCCCCATGTAGGATGAAAAGAACATTTTCAGTGGTTTTGCTAAAAAGAACTGTACTCCAGTATTATACAAATCCAAAAGAGGTGAGTGATTCTCTGGAATGGAAAGTTCAGCCTTTCCTGACTGTGCACTGAATTTAAGCCTAAAGACAAACAAAACTGTGAATTGTGAGATGGTTTCAATTTCATACTGCAGCCAGCAAAAATATAATAAAAAATTGCCCAAGTCTATCTGAGATGTCTTAGGACAATCTTGCAAATTAATCTCAACTATTTGAAATTCATCATGAAATTTTGAACCAAACAAGTTTCATTCAATAGCTGACACTGATCTAAACACAACTGATAAAAAAAAAAAAAAAAAAAAGAAAGAAAGAAAAAAAAAGTATTTCAGTTTCAAAAGTGAGAAAATAATTATCTGCAAAGCAGGAAATATTCAGCAGTGATGGATCAGAATCCGGTAGTTATTAATGAGGCAAAGTAGGTAAAGTGGTAGTTTAGCAAGCCGAATTGGATATCTATGACCATGTGATCATCGCCTTTATTTGTAGTGTACCAGATAAAGGAAAAACTGAAAAGATTACTCTGGGTAGAAGGCCAGTGCAATGTAGGACTTGAGCAAACAAATGGTAACAGACCTCCATACCCTGGATATCACTGTTATATTTTCTTACAGAACAACTGAAGACACTTTGCTGGAGCACTGAGAAATTGGACACCATTTCCCAGTTAGCAAAAATATTTTACTGCATGTTGGTAGTTATCCAGAAACTCTTCCAGTAATTCATTTGTATTCCTAGGCATGCTTGCACATATGTACAATGGGAGACAGGCTGTTAAGACTGATATTGCTGTAGGTGTTAATTCCAAGTTTAAATAACAAAAATCTATAATACAAAGATAAAAATCTTTTACAGAATCATAACTGTAAACCTACTGAATTAATATTCTGACTGGAATTTGCTTCTGACAGGTCCAGCACATTAGGTTCAGATATACTGGCACAACTGAGTTTATCAGGAGTCTGAAAGTCTCTGAGAACATTCAGAATGACGTTTGGGATAACGGGCATGAATTTCGGCCAGGTCCTTCATATACCCATTTGCTGCTCTCCATTTTTAGCTCTAAATACATGCCAAGATCAAATTCCCAGACTTTCTCAGTGCCCAAACAAATATTATTAAACCCAGATTTGGGACATTCATAAAACAAGGACCCAGAATGTTAATGTACATGCCTGTTGTCACACAAATGCAGTGAGACAGAGGGTCAGGAACCAAGAATGGTGTTCTGAGCTTTACGTGGCTTTGATGTATTGTATGTCAAGAATAAAAAGATTGCATCTCACTGATGCCATGTCATGAGATAGTCACAAAGGGCAACTTTATTCTGGTGATTAATCTCCTGTGATCTCTTCAACAAGCTTGGGGAGGGGGAAATGTGTTCCTTGAGGCAGCAGTTTAGTGACTAAATCGGACTGCTGCTCTGAATCTCCCTCTGGGGAAACCTCTCTCTCTCCCTTGACCATGGAAGAAAGTCTACAATGCTGAGCTTGGCTCTGTTAAAAGCTAGCAAAAAGCCAGTTTGTATATCAAATAACAATTTCCCTCTCCTCTCCCTCTCCTGCCTACTTGAAGCTGATGCTATTTTAGCTAGTAGATGATATCAGATACAATTGTAAGGGAGAGGAGCACATAGGAGCATTGGCAGGCTGCTCTTGCAGTACAGTGCCTGAAATCAAGGCTAGAATTTATGCTTGCATCAAGAGGGGCCCTAGGGACAGGGACAGTCCACATCACTGCTACGTTTACTGAAGGAGATTCAGCCAAGAAGATGTGCAAATGTCTAAGTCATGCATTCTGCCATGTCAGCAACTAGGTCTTGTTATCTTTCATGAGAAAGATACTGCTGTCTCCCTTTATGATGAGCACCTATATGTGCTCATAATAAAAAAAAAAAAAAAAAAAAAAAAAAAAAAAAAAGCTAATATCTTCATATCTTCACTCAGTTCTTTAGAACATGAACTTTGGAAAGTTATAGTTAATATAATAGATTATGTTTGTTGTATAGGAAAAAATAAATATGGAGTCAAATGGTCAAATGTTTCTAATTAAAAAAGTTAGAGGGAGTCCTACCTTAGAGAGTGCTTAATGAAGATCTAGCAGTTCCTCCACATCTGATGCCAGCATCAGGAGAGAATGTGCAGAAAATGACTTTTTTTTATTTTTTATTTTTTTTTTTATTTTTTCCCTATTTCCTTTTCTCTCTTTCTTCTTTGGTCTCACTACCAAAGAAAAGAATACTACTAATAATAATAATAAAGAAAGAAAGAAAGAGAGAGAGAGAGAGAGAGAGAGAGAAAATATAAAACACCTTGCAAACACCACCAACAAAAACACCAAAAAAAAAAAACCACCCTAAAGTGACAAGCTCTGCCTTGGCTGGTGGAAGAATTTACCCTGAATAAACCAACAAACTGGAATTTACTGCCAGAGTGAAAGATGTCTTTCAAGATTAAATTAACAAAGTCACAGTCAGCCCACTTCAAAACAAGAGACTTTCTAAAAGACTTCAGAGAATGAATCCATGGGTAATTTGAAATATTGATCAGGATGGAGAAGGTTGGCATAATAGTCTTGTGTAGCTCCTATTGCTATTTTGACTAATGTGTTCATTAAGTATTCAGAAGGATCTGAATATATATTTGTACCTCATTTTGATTACATGCAAAATGTGTGTACAAGAAATATTTTCTTTCAAAGACATAAAAATCCATCCAGAATATAAAAATAAATCTCACATCACTGCACATCATGAAATATTACTGAATCAGCTTGTGACACTAGGCAGCAGTAACACAAAAGTAAAACAATATATTACTGCATCCGACATACGTGGTCACTGGTACAGTTACTTGTTCCATATGAACATGTACTCTCAAGCTATGCCTTCAAAGGAATGTTCAAAATTAAGACAAGTCAGATGAAGATAGAAAATCTGCTACTCCTCTTACAGAAAAACATGTAGGTAATATCTTTATAGCTCAATAAAAACATCAATTTCTCCTGTATTTGTCATGAAGAAAAGTCTTCTAAACACAATATTTGAAGCACACATACCCAAAAGATTATTTCATCAGACTACTTATAATCCTTAATTTACTAAAGAAAGGGAAGGAATTTTCATTTGCTATTCAAGTGTGTGTGTGCTGTTTTTTTTTTTTTTTTTTTTTTTTCTTTCCTAAATTAAGATACGAGTCATGATTCTGAAAATAGTTAACATGAAGGAAGATCTACCTAATTCAGAGAAAATATATCCACTAGGATAATAGTTACAATAATAATAATAATAATAATAAGTACTACATCATGCCTTCATCAAACTGTTATGGACTGCAGCACTAGATCACATATAACCTGGCTACATTTACAACCTGCTGTTGTCATTCTCTGGGCAATCATACTTAACATTACAATACATTAGTATAGCATTATAATAATAACTTTAAAATATAATATTATAACATTATTTATTATTTTTTTAATTTGATAAGTAGCTGACTAAAATTATCCACACATGAATTCATGTTAAGGGTAATATTAAAAATGAGCCTACACACAACAGCAATATAAATCTGTACTTTCACATTACAACACTTCAGATATTAACAGTAACTATTTGCAGAATCAGTTTTAAAAAGGAGATGATGGGGAAAACAGAGAGGAAAGACATCCCTCTTGGCTACCTGAAGTAAAACAAGAATTTCAGCATGGCCACTCTTGCCATTTTGTATCTTAATATTTTACACAAAAGAGATATTTTTCACTGTAAAGTGTATTTTTCTAGTGTAAAACAAAAAAAATATTTTTTGCCATGCAAATTTTAATATATAATTTCAATATTTAGTGCCCTGTCTTGCAAATACATGTATGGAATTTCTGCATATGGGTAGGCTTACTGAACTGCATATTTGACAGTATCAAGCAAAGCATATTTATATACCTGGGTGTATATGTATCTGTATATGTCTCTCTATACACACACACACACATATATGTTTATATACGACTTTCTAGATTGTATATGGAAACTCATTGCAGTTACAATTTCAGTAAAAGTAAACTGTGCTCTCAGCAAAAATGGAGTGCCAAGGATATTTAGACATTTCACAACACAAAATAAACCATGCTGATTGCTTACATTAGCTATGTTTCTGATTTAGAAAAACAGTTTCTTAGGCTGAATAAGGCAATGAATTTATGACCACAGTGTGACCAGGGTTGGCACTACCATATACTGTTAAGGACGCATATGTGATTTTGCTGTTGGTGCTATTTGTTTACTTATTGATTAGCATAACTTTCATTGAAGTTTCTTAGTATTTGGAGGATGTGAATAAATTTAGAATTTTATTGCTGCTTCAGGAAGTTGAAAAAGTTGGATATTTGCTTTCTTCTAAATACAAGCAGAATTATCCTGCTAAGTTACCAAACTCTGCCACTTCAACTGTATTTTGAGTTATTTCATGGTTCCTTTAAGGGAAAATCCAAGCTGAATCTTAATTTGTATGAGGTTCTCAAAGACCATTCTGAGGCTCATCTCTCAGATTAAGAAAGCATATTTTAAACTCTTTTCCCATGCCCAGCATTCATAAGACTACCACATGGCAGTAAGGGATCTTCCTTGCATTTTACACAAATGTATCCTACAGATTTCAGAGAGACTTATCTTGGTGATGTATGGATTTGATATATCTTTTATGCATAAAGATGGAATAAGGATATTCCCCTAAAAATAGGTCCTGGGTTTTATTTCTCTTGAGTGTTATCCTCCAGATATTAGTCCACACTTATAAAACAACATTTGTTGAGAAGTTTCAGAAGCCTTCCAAACTTCCAAAACTGAGTTAAGGAGGAAAGCAATTTGGAAAATCTTTTCCAAATTTCATTAGGATGTCTCAGTGATATTCTTAATGAAGCCAATGAAAATTGCATTCATCTTTTCCATGGCTCTACTGTTTTGTTCTTCTCCTAGTTAAAAGCATAGAAATATGAAATGTGTCTCCAATAGTGAAAAAAAGCTATCCATAACTGCTATTAAACAAACCAACAGAACAATATAAAATGTGTCAATCAAAGGCCAAATTACTGTTCTGTATAAATATTATAGTATTAATATGTATAAATACTACAGTATAAAATGTTAGTCCTTCTCTAACTAAAGCTCTAACTTTTCTGTTCCTTGGACAGCCGTATCACAGACATACACACTAGAAGCCATCTATTTTGAGAAATAAAATTGATTTCTAACTTCTAATGACAGTCACTCATTATTGTTTTTGAGGAGAGTAGCTCTGAACAGATGTATAGTTACTCTAACCATGTTTACAGGTGATGGAGGTAAGTAGCACAAATTTTGATCCAATTTGCACCATTCTATTTCTTATATGAAGTCACTTGTTAGGCAATTACAGAATACATTAGAAGACTGGGCAGAAGATATCTAAAATGTGGCCATAAATTTTAACCATTAATATATTTATATTATCTTTTTAATAATAGTTGTTAAATTGTTAACAATTTTGAATTTTAAATTATTTTAGAACTGTTCAGGAAATTATGTGTTCTGCATGGAAAAGTTTAATGAAAATTTAAATTTCAGGTTTCCATTTTTCCTCTGCAAATTCTGAAGAGGGTGAAGAAGAGGCAGGAAAGAAGGAGAGGAAATTGTCAACAAGGAAACATAATTAACATTAAATGAGGTTTAGTTGAAATCTAATTTTCACCAAAATGTTTTCTCAAAAGAAAAATGGTCTATCAACTCAAGTGCTGACAAATTAGCACAAATTTTACACAAACTATCAAAAGAAAATGAAGACTAAGCTAATTACTATAAATCAACATAGTGCAAAGATGCTTCCAATATTTCAGAAAGTTTTTACTCACTCTCTGGGGTTAGTATATCCCAGCTGTAATCTACCATTGAAATGATGTACAGATGCCAGTAATTCCAAGATTAGACACAGTCCCTGAACAGGAACAACAGGGAATAGAATTTATTATTGCATTTGCTATCTGAAGTTGGAAAGGTTTAAGAAATATATATATATATATATATATATATAGTGGCAGTTCAAACTTTTTAAATTAGTAATATTCCCTGTGGTTGGACTTTCCCCAGGAAACTTAGTAATTGCTTGACTTATATTACTATTAGCATCTTCTTGCTGATGGAAACCCATTGAGCCACATAATTCAACAAAACTGCAACAACAATTGCGAAAAATTAACAGATGTGGTGATGAGCATGGTATATGACTCTTTTCACAGAATCACAGAATTGTAGAGCTTGGAAAGGACCTTGAAAGATCATCGGGTCCAACCCCCTGCCAAAGCAGGTTCCTTATAGCAGGCTGCCCAGGTAGGCATCCAGACGGGCCTTGAATATTTCCAGAGAGGGAGACTCCACAACATCCCTGGGCAGCCTGTTCCAGTTCTCCATCGCCCTCACAGTGAAGAAGTTCTTTCACATATTGGTGCGGAACTTCCTTTGCTCCATCTTGTGTCCATTACCCCTTATCCTATCCCCACAAACCACTGAAAAGATGTTGGCCAAATCCCTCTGTCTCCCACGCCTCTGATAAGATCCCCTCTCAGTCTTCTTTTCTCCAGGCTGAACAGACCCAGGTCTCTCAGCCTTTCTTTGTAGGGAAGATGCTCCAGGCCCTATATCATCTCCGTGGCCCTCCGCTGGACTCTTTCCAGGAGATCCCTGTCTTTTATGTACCAGGTAACAAATCAATCTCATCAAGCCCCTACTATTTACTTTTTACTTTTACTTTTTACAATCTCATTTACCATACTATTGGTCAACAAATAGTATATATTTCATAATACATTCTCCTTGTTAAGAAAATGCAAGCATGCAGGCATTCTCCAAATCACTACACAGAAGTGAATTAGGGATAGGGAAGGATGGGACATTGGATTATGATATGGTTTTGATTTTTAATCTCTATGAAATGAACAAAAATAAACATGCTTTTCTCCTCTGTAGGACAAGGAAAAATACATGATAATATTTGATTTGGAAATTATCTAGAATAGTAAAAGTCATTCAGAAAGTTGGTCCAATCAACTAGATAACAGGCAACCTAAGAAATGTCAGCCTAAAGCCGCAGTATTACTATGTTGTTCAGCTCCTTTCAGCAAATATATCTAGTCACAGAAAAAAGTTATTAGGGTGCTTGCTTCAGTGCATTCAAAGAATTGGGGTCAATTCTTCATTTAGCAGTAACAATAAGAGTACTAGAAAATGATTATAAGGTAAATATACTTCAAAAATAGATATGTATGCAAACATTTTGCTTTACAACCACCCTTGTAAGGTAACTAAGAATACTTAAGGTGTGGCATACAAAAAGTGGAAGGGAAAGCAAGGAGGGTCATGCTTTGCATTTACAAGCATTTCTGTTTTATGTTTTGATTTCCCAGCTGCCTGAGAAATCATGAGCTTGGATTCTGTTGGCTACTCTTTAAAATAATCTTACTTTCTGGAGTTATATATTTCCTTTGCCTTTCACATAACTATAAAACACTCATTTCAACAGGTGAGACACATTCCAGCTTGCAGGTATGTCCCAGCACAGGTCCCACCAGTGCTGACTGCAAAGGCCATAATTATACCCAGGTCACACATGAATCTCCCAGAGCAGGATCAAAGGCCAGAAGTAGCTTTCACAATGTCTGGAAGGAGAATGTGGGTGAAAAGTGACTTTACACAGCTCCATCAGAAGGTATTTCATCTGCTATAGGTGTAGTCTGGGTACATTACTTCTACATAATACTTTTTTTTTTTTTTTTAATACATATTATTTTGTTGGAGTCATCAGTGGAACAAGAATAAATCTGTAGAGCAAAACAGCCAAACAACTCAGCAGGCAGCAGTTACCTCTAAGGGGAATTAGCCACAGGAAAATTGAGACCCGCTACTAGAAAGTTCCCCTGTGAACTTTAAGAGTAAGTAATTGTCATCCAGAAACGTTATATGCCTTATAATTTGTTTTTAGAAACAGTATCAAAATCCACATATCCAGACAAATAGATACATTTCTTTTTGTTTTTTTGTCCAGGCACAGCATTATATTTGAGCTATTTTGACCAGAGCTTCCCAAATTTACATAATTTTTAAATTTGCAGCTTTATTTCAAGCATAACTTTATTATATTTAAGATTTGTTTAAAAAGTGGGAAATTGAAACCCCTTTCTCCTTAGGAAAGAGTTGCAGTATCTCTGCCAGTTGCTGAACAGACTGCACCTGTCTCCTATACCCACTGGTTTTGGGCTATTATCAAAGTAAACAGGCAGGGGGCTGATTTGATAGAGCAATTCCCATGCCTGTGAAATCTTACCAGCTTTCCCTTCTTCTCAGCAACCCTTTCCCTTCCCTTCCAACCCCCAGTCAAATCCCCATGTTTTAGTTTTCAGCAATGAATCCAGTACAAATACTCACAAATAACTAATTACTGGAATTACATAGCTCTGTTGCCTATCACAATTAACTTCTATCATTATTCAGCAGGAAAATTTGTGCTTTTTGCAGTTTGGGTAATAATTACTTACTCCTGTGGAAAGGCAGCTGCGTGCTGGCACTCAGACCCCATGCCAGTCCAGCTCCTCACTGGTGTTAGCACACAATGTGTCAGGGTCATGGTACAGAATGAAGTTGCCTCATTAGCATCTCTTGACTGAAAAGGGATACAACTTAAAATGAATCCATCTGTTTTCAGTACTGCTTTGTTTATACTTTCTAATGCTGTGTTTTGGCAGTCCCAGGCACTATTTATTCATCACTGTTGTCACTTACCCATTCATCTAACCACAGAATTTTGAATAGGAGCGTTCACTTACTTAGGCAGAATTTTCTTTGCATATTTGCTTG
This sequence comes from Oxyura jamaicensis, assembly GCF_011077185.1. Taxonomy (NCBI): domain Eukaryota; kingdom Metazoa; phylum Chordata; class Aves; order Anseriformes; family Anatidae; genus Oxyura; species Oxyura jamaicensis. The sequence goes on along the minus strand of NC_048893.1, from coordinate 67,627,139 downwards.
TCTTCTTGGATACAAGTACCCAATATTTGTTTGAAAGTGAAATCCTGAACAGGCAGTCATGTGCAAGAGAAAAGACTGGAAGTGAAAAAGAATAAGGCATGTTTGATGACACTCTCAGTATAGTTTCTGTCAACAGATCCCTCCTCTTTCTGTGTAATGATCTTCCTGTGCTGCATGGGAAACTCTCCCTTATTCCAGGAAAGAGCAAGATGTTCACAATTTGCTTGCATGACAATAGTTCTTATTCTTCGACATATGCAAAGCTTTTCTATGATCTGCAGAAAGGAGTCCCTGTGAGACCCAAATCAAGGAAGAAGGGAACTACAAGGTGGATGGAAACACCTTAAAATAGTGGAAAACACACTGACAGCTGCTTAGAAAGGAACTGTGTGTTATAAGAGAGAAAACAAAGGGACAGTAAATGCAATATGGACATGGCCTAATCTCCCAATGAAGATAATTAGTGGTGGGAAGCAACCACTGAAAAAAAATATTTTTTTTTGAGGTTACAGATAAATGATTGCATCCATTCAGGGTCTGAGTGACTTCTCAGGGCAAATATGAGAGTTTCAAACATAGTCATTAAAGTTAATGTTTAGAGAAAGTATGGCTTAATTATCTAATAAAAATGTCTTAACAGATAATGAAATTGCTGAAATCAGAGCTAAAAGATGTTTATTCACTCATTTCATGATGATTTTTTTTCCAAAAATTCTAATAATTCAAAGGCCAGAAGGGAAAACTAGTGAGGAAAGATTAAAGTAAAACAAAAAATCTGTTGACTTCTAAAATTCACAAAGTCCTCATGAGATGTTTGATTTAGCCTAAGTGTCTGAGACTAAATGTTTATTTTGATATACCTGACACTTCTCTTCAGCTTGCAGTAGTCTTCCTATTCCTATGAATATTTTAGTAATCCAAAACTTCGCTTAAAATGTAATCCATGTTCTCTATTTTTTTTTTTCACTTCATTAAACACCCATTAAGGGTGAATTTCTGCTCACTTCAGTAAATCCACTGATCATATATACAATGTACTTAGGCAAGAATCACTCAGAGGAGAATATCTTTAGTAATGTTACATTGCATTCAGCAGAAAAACATGTTTTATTTATGATATTTCATATCATACATAACTTGGGGACTAGGAGACTTGGGCTGGCAACAAAGAACATTCCTTACTTTTAAGCAAACTTTTATTTATATAACCTCTATCCACATCAGAGATCACTTCAATGCATCTGTTGAACTGCACAGCATTGATGTAGTTGCACACATTCAGAAATGAATCACAGAATCACAGAATTTCTGGGTTGGAAGAGACCTCAAGATCATCAAGTCCAACCTCTGACCTAACACTAACAGTCCCCACTAAACCATATCCCTAAGCTCTACATCTATACGTCTTTTAAAGACCTCCAGGGATGGTGACTCCACCACTTCCCTGGGCAGCCCGTTCCAGTGTTTAACAACCCTTTCGGTAAAGAAGTTCTTCCTAACATCCAACCTAAAACTCCCCTGGCGCAACTTAAGCCCATTCCCCCTCGTCCTGTCACCAGGCACGTGGGAGAACAGACCAACCCCCACCTCGCTACAGCCTCCCTTGAGGTACCTGTAGAGAGCGATAAGGTCACCCCTGAGCCTCCTTTTCTCCAGGCTGAACAAGCCCAGCTCCCTCAGCCGCTCCTCGTAAGACTTGTTCTCCAGGCCCCTCACCAGCTTCGTAGCCCTTCTCTGGACTCGCTCGAGCACCTCCATGTCCTTCTTGTAGCGAGAGGCCCAAAACTGAACACAGTACTCGAGGTGCGGCCTCACCAGAGCCGAGTACAGGGGGACAATCACTTCCCTAGCCCTGCTGGCCACACTGTTTCTTATACAGGCCAGGATGCTGTTGGCCACCTGAGCACACTGCTGGCTCATATTCAGCCAACTATCAACCATCACTCCCAGGTCCTTCTCTGCCAGGCAGCTCTCCAACCACTCATCTCCCAGCCTGTAGCTCTGCTTGGGGTTATTGCGCCCCAGGTGCAGGACCCAGCACTTGGCCTTGTTGAACTTCATACAGTTGGCCTCAGCCCATCGGTCCAGCCTCTCCAGATCCTCCTGCAGAGCCTTCCTACCCTCGAGCAGATCGACACACGTACCTAACTTGGTGTCATCTGCAAACTTACTGAGGGTGCACTCAATGCCCTCATCCAGATCATCAATGAAGATATTGAAGAGGACCGGCCCCAGCACCGAGCCCTGGGGAACGCCACTAGTGACCGGCCTCCAACTGGATTTGACTCCATTTACCACAACTCTTTGGGCCCAGCTATCCAGCCAGTTTCTAACCCAATGAAGCGTGCGCCAGTCCAAGCCAAGAGCAGCCAGTTTCTTGAGGAGAATGCTGTGGGAAACGGTGTCAAAAGCCTTGCTGAAGTCAAGGTAGACCACATCCACAGCCTTTCCCTCATCCACCCAGCGCGTCACTTTGTCATAGAAGGAGATCAGGTTCGTCAAGCAGGACCTGCCCTTCATAAACCCATGCTGACTAGGCCTGATCGCCTGCTTGCCCTGCAACTGCCGCATGATGACACCCCAGATAATCTGCTCCATGAGCTTCCCTGGCACTGAGGTCAAACTGACAGGCCTGTATTTTCCTGGGTCAGTCCTCCGGCCCTTCTTGTAGATGGGCGTCACATTTGCTAGCCGCCAGTCAAGTGGGACCTCCCCTGATAGTCAGGACTGTTGATAAATGATGGTAAGCGGCTTGGCCAGCACCTCTGACAGTTCTCTCAGTACCCTTGGGTGGATCCCATCCAGCCCCATCGACTTGTGCACATCCAATTGCCGTAGCAGGTCACCAACCATTTCTTCATGGATAGTGAGGGCCACATCTCCCTCCCCATCCCCTTCCACCAGCTCAGGGTACTGGGTATCCAGAGAACAACCGGTATTGCCGCTAAAGACTGAGGCGAAGAAGACATTAAACACCTCCACCTTTTCCTCATCTCTTGTAACTAAGTTTCCCCCCGCATCCAGTAAAGGATGGAGATTCTCCTTAGTCCTCCTTTTTGTGTTGATGTATTTATAAAAACATTTTTTGTTATCTTTAACAGCAGTAGCCAGACTGAGCTCCAGATGAGATTTGGCTTTTCTAATCTTGTCCCTGCACAGCCTCGCAATATCCTTGTAGTCCTCCCTAGTGGCCTGCCCACTTTTCCAAAGATTATAAACCCTCTTTTTTCTTCTAAGATCAAGCCACAATTCTCTGTTCAGCCAGGCTGGTCTTCTTCCCCACCAGCTCGTCTTTGGGCACGTGGGGACAGACCGTTCCTGCACCATTAAGATTTCTTTCTTGAAGAGCGCCCAGCCTTCCTGGACTCCTCTGCCCTTCAGAACCGCCTCCCAAGGGACTCTACCAACCAGTGTCCTCAGCAGCACAAAGTCAGCCCTCCGGAAGTCCAATACAGTGGTTTTACTGGTCCCCTTCCTGGCCTTGCCAAGAATAGAGAACTCCACCATTTCATGGTCACTCTGCCCAAGACAGCTCCCGGCAATCACATCCTCCACCAGTCCTTCTCTGTTAGTGAACAGAAGGTCTAGCGGGGCGCCTCCCCTTGTAGGCTCACCAACCAGCTGCGTCAGGAAGTAATCTTCCACGCTCTCCAGAAACCTCCTAGACTGCTTTCTCTGGGCTGTGTTGTGCTTCCAGGATATGTCTGGGAAGTTGAAGTCCCCCACGAGAACCAGCGCTGACGATTTCGCGACTTCTGTCAGCTGCCTGTAGAACTCCTCATCCGTCTCCTCGTCCTGGTTTGGCGGTCTGTAACAGACCCCGACCAGGACGCTAGCCTTGTTGTCCCTGCCGATCCTAACCCAAAGGGACTCGACTTTGTCATGCCCAGCCTCGAGTTCTACAACATTGAAAGACTCTCTAATATAGAGAGCCACTCCACCACCCCTTCTGTGCTGCCTGTCCCTTCTGAAGAAGTTTATAGCCAGTCATTGCAGCACTCCAGTCATGAGAGTGGTCCCACCACATCTCCGTGATGTCTTTTTGTTGTTGTTTCTAACTAAATAGCTGTATCTGGAACATGTAGTAATTAATTAACACATAATGAATGCATTCATGTTTGAAAATCACAAGAAGGGGAAATTATTTGCAAGAGAGATGTTGTGAATAGAAATCAACTGAAAGGGTTAGAATGAGTTCATTTAAATAAAATAACTGAATAACCTTTCACTTGCAGAAAGATGCATATAGACATGCATAACGAATGCATTTTTTAGTCATATTTCAAATGACAAGTTGCAGAATCAAAATATTTCTTACAGAATTATAAGTAAAAATTACCTGCACATAAGAAGTTCCAGCTGTTTTCTCTAATTTTATTCTGAGAGAAGTGCTTTCAGTGTTTCCACAGCACTTCAGAGATCACTAAAGTATGTTACCCAAGTTGTTTGAACTCTTGTCTTTAAATAAAACTGCTCCAGTGTCTCAGAAGCCACATGGGCAAGAAGAAAGTTGAATTACATTTATGTTAACTTTGACTTTTTAGGGGCATTACAGTATCTGTACCCACAGGTGTTCTCCATTGTTTGGGATAATCCCCTTGAGGCCTTCCCATTAGCTAAAAAGACAAGGCTGGTGGGGAGGAGGAGAACTGATCTTGATTGTGTTTCCTCAAACATTTGAAAAGGTTAGTCCTCCTGATAACTAATGAATGTTTCCCTCTTTGCTGGAATGTCTCCAACCCTCCCACTTAATCTTAGAAGACTACAATAATGTCTAGTTTTGTCTTTTCAGAAAATAGTTTCCATAAAAAAATATCTCTTTCCCTAAGCTCTCCCAATCCATTTCTCAGAGTGAAATGTAATTTATTCAACTAGGAGTTCTAGAGGGACATTCAGTTCAATTCCACATGACAAAGCACTGTGTCTGTTTTCCAGTTAGCAACTCTCTGTAGCTGACTGTAATGTTCCACTTGTATCGAACAATAATATTAAGATTGTAAGATAAAGAACTCAGAAAAAAACACATAAAAAGCTAAAAAAAAAAAAAATTAAAAAAATGCTGCTCCTCAAATTTCACCTAAGTCAGCTGAGAGGGTTTATCTATTTCTCTGTAAACCTTAGGAGGAAAAGGCACAAAAGAAAAGAGTGTCTCTGGCTTGAGATAGTAGCAAAAATCACAGCTTTGAGAGATTTTTTATATTAGAGGGAGAAGTTGAGAGTTATGATACTGTTTGCATAATGCACCTAGCTTTCTACTATCAACAGACTTTTAGCAGGAGGTAGTTGGTCTCTTCATTTACAGCAAGGTGGTCCACAAATCTCTGGTGTGACCTACATGTGGACTAATGCTCTTAGCTGCAGATCTGTCTCCCCAGCACTTTTTGTCACTTTGAGAGAACTTGGTGACCCCTCCAGCTGAGCTTGTAAAGGTAGTTTGCCCATTAGTTGTCTTTAACGCAAACTCCAGTTCTCTTTGGGTCTGTTCTGCCTGTAGTCAACCAGTTCCCCCTGCAGTACAGCATGTAGGCAGTTTGGCTCAGTTCAGTTACCATTCATTTAACAGACATTTAAAACAACTATATTATTGCAATGATGCATAATAAAATAGAATACAAAATGGATGGTTTAGGGCTCAGCAGCATTTTATTAACAAGGGCATTCATTTAGATCAATCTTCTAATGTTAAACTCATTTTAAAAGGGCCATTTAATTTGACTAAAAAAATAGCTATAATGAACAATTAAAAGTTACTTGGATTTCCCATTCACTACTCTCTAAAGTATCAAATTTCATCTTGAAAACTGAAAAAAAAAAAAATAAATCCATGTAATTCTCATGGAGAGATTCAAGCATTTAGAATCTCAGTTATTAATAGATAACATAGCTGGAACAAATTATAAGGGGATTCAAATCTAATGAAGATTCAATTTTACTTATTTATTTATTTATGGAGGGAGAAGATACGGATAGCTTGAGCACAGTACCTGGAAATACTGAATCTGATATTGGCATCTCTCCAATTTCATCAATTGATATGTGGTCTGTCCCCATTTTCCTGTTAGAAAAAGACAGTTTCGCTTACTACAAAGGAGATTGTAAAGAAGTGTCATTTTATATTTCAGTGGTTTTGGAAATATTTGTACATTGGTATTTTCAGTCAGTGAGCTATCTTGTTCATGTTTCCCCATGGAGAACCTTGGATCAGCCTTCATTCCTTGAAAGGATAAGGTGATATTAAAAATTACATTTTTCATCACTTGACTTATAATCTTTTCCTGGAGAAAACCCTTTCATTAGCTTAGAGACTTGTTAGTTCTGATGTTTGAAGCTCTGCCTGTTTTACTCCAATTAAAACTAGAACCTTTGTAGGTCAGCCTTTGTGGTTTTTGTTTGTTTGTTTTGAGAGGACCTACATTTTTCTTTCAATCTCTTAGATGTTTTCAGAGGAACCTAATTTTGTCTACATCACTTCTCAAATATAAATGATATTTCAGAAGATACTGGCTACCATTTCCTTCCTCTGAGAGCTCTCTTCCCAGCCAACACCTTTCTTAACTCATTTGGATGTTTTATTAAATCTTTCAAACTTAGATTAAGGAAGAGCATAGTTTCTGTGCCTTGAATGTTTACATTTGTTTTGGAGACAGATGGAAGGAAATTTACTCCTTAAAATTATATCTATAGATAATCTTGTAAAAGAATACTGTTTCTTTCTTCTTGCCAATTGAAAGCGTCATTTCTGGCAAGTCAAACAAAACTGGAATATCACTGGTTCAGACAGACAGGCAAAGCAGGCCCTGCTTGCACGTATGTCTTGTTATTTCAAAGGGAGGTAGCAGTATACTAGTTATATTAAATTTCTGCATACTAATATGCCCTCACCTTCACTCTCCCATACACTTTTTGCACAGGCTTTTCTTATATCAGCATAGCTCCTAAAAAATCACAGAAATTCCTGCGTAAGCTAATTTTTAAGTCAAGTGGGATAAAGGGGTTGAGAAGTTGTGTCATAGATTTCTAGCTCTACTTCAGTCCTCAGGGGGTCCCTCTGGGGAGGGGGGCAGGAGAGAGGGATGATATTGTTGCTTGGCATGAGCAAAAATGATAATGTTAAGTTATGCATAGTACCTAGAAGATTTTCTGTGTTGAGACACCTATTAAACTTTTCTTAACATGGGTAAATAGAGTGTATTTGACGGGGACCTAGTACTATAGAGGCCAGCAAGCCAGCAGACTTTAAGCTTTCCCTTCTATGGAGAATAACAGAGAATAGTAATTCCAGGAGATAACACCAAAGCATTGGACAATTTTTGGTACAGCAAAGATAAGGTGATCCTTGCATAAAGGCCTACACATCAGGAAACTGAAGGAGTGGCGCTGCCCTATGAGGGGGCATGAGAGGGGAACCAGGGCCATGCATACCCTTGCCAACGCATGAAGTCCTACAAGGCCAGGGAGGTGAAAAAAGAAGGTCCACATTAACAGTCCCAGACAAGGTAAGGTAATGAGCCAGGTCTGGAAGACAGAAATACCTATCAGAAATCTGAGGTCCAACCCAGAGAAAGGGCCAGAGGCAAGCTGCCTGAAGCCTAAGCTCCAGGCCCATCCAAGGAGGATGAGCTGTAAATCAGGACAGCAAGAGGCAGGGATGGACAAAGGCACCCCACCCCTGCAACACAGGGCAGACAGGCCATGGAGACCCCAGCTGAAATGGAACTCCTGGGTGTGGATCCCAGGTGAGTCTGCTCATGGCTGTTGAAGTCTACCAGTGCCCTCAGGGCCTGATACTGCATAAAACATAGCATAGCTTCACTTTCAGCATTGCTCTGTTCATTATGGTATTTTACAGATAGGGACCTGAGATGCAGAGCATAGGGCTTTTATCCAAATAATGTCTCTGAATAATAAACAGGACTTAGGCATAACACGGGCACCAATTTCAGGACAGATATTTTCACACTGCCTGCTGTATCCTTCAGGGTAACAGGTCAAACATTTTTATATCAATTAATTAAACTTCAAATCTTCTCACTTAATGACTCTACCATAATTTAAGCTTTTTATTTACCCTTCTTACCAATATTCTAATTAAAAACTACATTAAGAAGTGGGGCCCCAGAACAAGAAGGATATGGACCTGCTGGAGTGAGTCCAGAGGGGTCCATGAGACTGATCAGAGGGCTGGAGCACCTCTCCTTTGAAGACAGGCTGAGGGAGTTGGGTTTATTCAGCCTGGAGAAGAGAAAACTCCAGGGAGATCTTATAGCAACCTTCCAATACCTAAAGGGGGGCCTGCAGGAAAGCTGGGGAAGGATTCTTTGTCAGGGAGTGTAGTGAGTGTTTAAGGAGTAATGTCTTTAAACTAAAACAAGGTAGATTTAGATTAGGTATAAGGAAGAAATTCTACACTCAGGGGGTGGTAGATGCACTGGAAGAGGTTGCCCTGTGGATGCTCCATAGTAGGAGCTGTGGATGCTCCATTGTAGGAGGTGTTCAAGGCTAGCTTCAATGGGTTTTGGGCAACCTGGTCTAGTGGGAGGTGTCCCTGCCCATGTCAGGGGACTTGGAACTAGATGTTCTTCAAGGTCCCTTCCAATCCACACCATTCTATGATTCCTCAGAATGCCATTACAACACTTAAAACTCAGTTATCCTTTACTGTATTAAACAACAACAACAACAAAGTTAAGTCTGATGAAGAAGCAATGAGGAGCTGAGGTTTAACTGCTCAGATCTTGAATGTTAGTCTGTGTAACCTGCTCCAGCATCATTAATCTATGTTTTTCTCCTCTAATTTGATCTCTAAACTAAGTGCCAGTGACTTTTATTTTATAAACATGAGCTAAGCCAGCTATATCTGTTCTCCAGATTCTTCTCATGATGAGTATGTATTCTGACCCTGTTTAATTTTCATATACTACTACAGCTTTATCATGTGGGATAAAGCTTCTTCAACTCATGTGGGAAGTCCCACTTTGAAGTCATTAGAACTAATTGTGTGTGTAAAGTAAACGTGATATAATATGCATAAGCCAAAGGTATTTAATGTGCAGTAAGCTGTCCTACTTTTGGTAGAATTGTCCTAGTTTTCAGCATTTTGCTTTCTTCCTCTAAAATAAATTGGCCAAACATCCTACTTTTTGACATTACATATTACTTTTCTTTCCTTGGGGAAAGTAAGGATAATAAAGCATACAGGGAACTTACTGAATATTCTTCCAGAATACTGGATAGTGTTTTTTTTTTTTTTTTTTTTTTTTTTTTTTTTTTTTTTTTTTTTTTTAAATCATCTCCAGTATTCATTTCAGTCCTGGAAAATACTAAAAGTGGACTTTTCTCCAGTCATGCTTTGCACTTAAATAAACTGGTCAAAGCAGCTTAAAGAAATTTATAAAGCTTAATATAGCTGAGAACAGGTATAACTCTATGTGTAAACTTGACTTGTTACTGGAGCAGGAAATGTTAAAGGACTTCCTTGTAGTCATACTAGTCAGTGGTAAAAACAAAACAATGATCGAATTGTGCTATTGCCTTTCTCTAACTACCTCTGCTTCATGAGGTTTTTTGTTAAGACCTACAATGACATGGTACAATTTTTACTATGTGGCCCATTGTGGTTTTGTTCATATCTGTAAAGGGGAGATTTTTTATAACTAATATAGTAAAGAGAAATGAGCCAAGACATAAATAGGAAAAATTATTAGATAATCACAGTTTAAGTATAAACATAGTTAAACCATCATGAATGTTTTTCTATTCCAAAGTATGCACATATCAAGGACTAATTAAATGAATTACTCAAATTGCTAGTAACTGTGATGAAAGTGAAAACAGTGTTGACAAAGTCAATGTGATCATAAGACCAGGGCTGAACATTTCTATAACTTCTCTTCTCCCTGTTATTCCACCCTCTATTCCGTTAATTCTAGATTCCTAAAGCTTAGCTTTGTTTCCCAAAATAACTTTTTTTTTTTTTTTTTTTTTTTAAACATATCCATAACGTTGATGTTAAAATCTGTTCAACTTAGTTTTTTTCTTTAAGAACGCCCAGTAAGAGTGGCCCCAAATGACATTTTAGTTCGGCAAGATAGACCTTTCACCATTCTCTCCACTCATACACATTCCTCCTTCCTACTCCCTCACACCAGGAAATGATCCTCACTAGGTTTTTTCTTCCACTCCCGCCTGAGTGACAGACTGGTGCCCTTCTCACTAATCAGCTGTAAATAGTGTCTGAACTGCTGTTTGTGATGACATAATTCATGCAGGCAGAAGGCAAAGCCTTTGTGTTAAAATTAGTACAATGTGTATTAAAATAGTATATATTTTGCCAGTTTTTATGGTGTTTTTTATTATTATTATTATTATTATTATTTTTCTTCTGAAATTATATCAGCTATAAGTGTGACTCACCAGATTCAAAGGATTTGAATAAAACTAAAGGCCATTTTGATCATGGTTGTAATATGACAGAAAATACCTTGTCTGATTTTTCATTTATATCTACAAAAGAAATTTTCATCATTCCTCATTTACTCTGAATTATGAAAATCCTCTTTTCTGGTTTACATGGTGCTGGAAATTTTCATCATTCCTCTTTTACTCTGAATTATGAGAATCCTCTTTGCTGGCTGTTATGCAGAAAAGGAGAACATGTATTTGAGGACAAATACACTGACACAGGAAACTCAAAAATGTCTCTTTTCAGTGTAGTATTCTGGATGCTGAAGCCAAGGGCTTAACATAATTCGTTGGAACATTGACCTCATCTCACAGAATTTAAGCTGGACAAAGAATTAAGAATTTAACAGGATAAAAAGTTGCTGCAAATGAGGAAAAGACCCTAGGATATCATAACATGATGAGGAGATGCAAATTGAACAATACTTACCGAATTCTGACACTAACCTCTGCCAAAACCACAGTGCTGTGAATATAATAATCTTAAATGTTTTTAACAGATTTATGAAGACAAATGAAAGTACTGAAAATTTCAATAAACAAAAGAAAACAATGAGAGCTGGGAAAAATCCAGATGGAAGGATGTCCCCTTTCTAGTGTCTTTGCATATAAATTTACCAAGTTCCAACCCCCCCCCCTTTTTTTTTTTTTTTTTTTTTTTTTTTAACTACGGCATATTAATTGCCATTTTCTTAGAAATGAACAATAGCCAGGGATGGAATTTTCCCATCCTAGATCAGCATATTACAGTTCTGGGCAAGAAGGATCTGTTTAAGAGCAAACTGTCTGGATTTTGAATGCTGCCCTTGCAGAGACTTATAATGAACAGGAACCTTGTTTGCTCATTTGTTTATTTGTAGGAAATTATGTTTAGTACAGAATTGCTGAAACCTGGGCACATTTATAGCAAAACAGGCTAGCAAACCTATTTCACAAATATTCAGAGACATACTGAAACAATGGAAAATCCAGCTATCAAAGAACTGCTGAATGTGAATCACTGACCTGTATCATACTTTTCATGACTTTGTATCATACAATTCTGTTAGCCAGCCAACTTTCTGACATGTTTTCCTCCAAGCAACCTGACTGAGGTATTTGCAGCTTAGGAGACTCCTGTTAGGATTCTTCTTTAAAAGTATATCAAGCAAGGTATGATTTCTCATCCATCAGCTACATCATTTATCCTTAAGAGCTAGTAAATTTTTCATGCTTACTGGAACAATTGAGTAGCCTTTTGTCCTGTATCTTGCTCTCTAGAGCTATTCTAAAATTACATACAAGAACATTCTTCCTAGCAGAATCTTTCCCTCAGCTGTCTTAATTGAATTGTGCCCACACCTGTCACTGAGACCTCATCAGCAATTTCAGCTAGCTGAAATGTTCATATCAGCTCACTGAAATCCCTGTTTCTCAGAGCTTTATTTAGAAATTTAGCCGGAAGTTCAGAAGAAGGTTGCACAGCAGAGATGACAATTATTCACTTATGAGGAATCAACCTATTTCTCAAAAGAATAACACGTATTCTTATAGTACACTACATTGTTAATTAGCCTTTAGATCTCACTATATTGTCTAATATGGTATTCACCAATAAATAGCATGACCAAATACAAATTAACATACTAGTGCCCTCTACTGCACGTCTTTACAGGAAAGGGCTAGTGCAGGCAGCAGTGAAGGAGCTCCAGCTCAGCTTTTTCATTTATGTACTGACAGAGCTTTGTTCACCAACCCAATTCCCTCTAATTGAACCCAAGCCACCTCCATTATTATTTCAGACTCATGTTTTACAGGCCCACCTCATCAAAAGGAATGATGGGAGCCATCTGCAGTAAACAGATACAGGGCCAGATCTGTGATAGGTAGCCAGCAAACTGCTTTTCATCTTAAAAGTATTCTCAAAAAAGTCTTGCATTTAAGGATGCCTAGCATAACTGGGCACTTTCCATCTCTTCCAATGACCAGTCTGAGGACAGGCTTCACAAAACCCTTCACAGCATTGCTCAGGTCCCACAGAAACAATGAGGTTTGCCCACATAGGCTAGGAATACCTAGAAGTCGTCATTCTAGAGCCAGGTATGGTATACTGGGTGCTGTGGGTGCTCCAGGGTCACTGGGTGCATTAGTAGACCCTATCGCTCTTATCTCCCTTTGAGTGAGGTTTTCCAATGGATCCACCAGCCTCTCATGCTTCACATTCATATTCTCTGGTATCATCTCCCAGATTCTCCTGTGTGAGGAGAGCCCCCACAGCCGTAGCTGGAAACTCCAAAATTGCTGCACACCTTGGCTCCTGTACTTCTTGCCTGCCTGGCAGAGTTAGCACAGCACAGTCAGCTGGGAAGCGTATGCTGCAATGCTTCCTCCCCAGCACAGTAGGCCTAACTGCTGTTACACCTTCTGGCATTTAGCAGAACCCATCATACATCTGTCTTGACAGCCGTTGTCAAAGAATTGCTCTGCAGGAAGAAAGACACTGTAAATGATCTATTCTGTTTCACATCAGTGACAGTAGAGACTTGCCAGATGATTTCAATCCCACTAGGCTTTTTTTTATTTTTTTTTATTTTTTATTTTTTTTTTATTTTTAGTATGTATTTAGTCAGTAATCTGAGAAATGAGGTGAGTCATTCAGACAGCTTGCAAAAATTGACTGGCACCTTGCTGTTTTGGCACCACGTTTAAAAGAATTTATCTAGGTATGGATAACTGAGAGGAGACAGAATAAATGTAGGTGGAAGTAGCTGCTTTTACAGACAGACTCCCTTCCCCAGTCTCACAGAACTTGCACATGTTCAGGCTGCTAACCTAAAACCTGGCTGCAGAGTCTGCTCCCTCCTCACAGATGTAGGGGCGCCCTACAGGCTCCTCACCTAAAGAAGCCCAGAGGCAAGTGGTACAGATGATAACCTGAAGCAGTTTTGTGGCAGCTGTTGTTTTTCCTTACACATCCCAAACTTGGCTTCTTGCTCCGCAGTTAAGCTCTTTCTCCTCTGCTATGAGCAGGAATGCTGAAACTGATAGTTGACATCCCACTTTACTCCTGCCATACCTGATCTCATCTTTTTGGGGTTTGCCCAGTTACTAACTTCACACTCTCTTGCAGACACTAAAAGATTTTGACATATGTGGCTGTTCCTGGACTGTTTCTGATTTTTTTGCCTGAGTTTCATCTTTGCTGTAGGCTTCCTCTACTCCTTGCAGCTTCTGATTCTTCTTTGCTTCCTGGAAATGGTTCCTGCATAGCAACACACGCACTGTTATCCTACAGAGGTGCACTACGGGATCATTGCATGTTACACTTTGAAGCACCTCCTGAGGATGTCAAAGATTAATTGCTGCTACAGAATTCAGCAGAAAGTAATTAGAAGTACACATCTCTCCCTATTCAAGCACTTTTAAACCAGAAGAAATTCTTCAGAAGTTCATTATCACAGAGCAAAGAAAAGAGTGCAGTGTGTCTGAACCCTTCTGGATGTACAAGGCTCCTGGAGCAGAGTTGCCTCTCTCTAACTTCCTGTTCATAGTCAACATAGTAAACACTCAGCTTCATAATTCTGTTTTCTTCTTCAGCAGGAAAACAGCTTTTAATGTTTTTATTTTTATTTTTCCCAGAAGAAACTTCAGATCTACAAGTACTCTGAGATCTTCAGATGAAAGAAAATAAGACACCTTATAAAGGTTCTTAACAGAGTTGCTGTGTCTTTTGTGATCATGAAATGACGAAACTCATTGCAAGCTTTGCTCTTCCAGAAGGCCCAGAGCCAGATGCCAAAGCCCACAAAGAGGTCAGGCCTGGGGGGGGGGGGGGGGGAGGGGGTGCGTGTTATGTTATGATACTGTACAATATGATAATGTTATGATACTGTATATCTCCTGGCCAGACCCTATCTAGAAGTGCTCCAAGGGAGGCCTGGCAGCAGTTTCAAACTTCTCCCCCAGTGAGATCTTAAGAGAAATTGCAGTAGTAGTTCTGTTTATGACAATGCAGTTAGTGTAATGGAGACCAATTTGCATTCTTTGTGCAAGTTCTCTATGAATCTGAGATAGCTAAGGTGAACACATCCTCTATTTTACTTTCTATTCCTGCAAACGGTAACACTAGGCATTGACCTCCATGTCACACATTTGTCAGCTAGGTCCTCTGGGAGAGAATTTTAGTATTTAATTTCTTAGGGAGAAAACTCCTATTTTTATTCAATTTCTGTGCAGAAGGCAATATTATCCTCTTCAGTGAGGCTATTCAAGGATGAAAGACCAGATAACTGGTAACTAATCTGTAACTGCATTTAAGCATCTAACTACTTTTAAAGACCCGATCTGTGGAAATACTGCCATGTGAAAGCATCAAGGTACAAACTAAGGTACTAAGCTTCTACAATAGTTATTTCTGTTTTATTCCTGCTCCTTTTATTTCCTCATGCCCTGAGCTTCTACTCAAGGTGGAACAGGCTCGTAGGTCACATGCAATCACAGTAAGCTCTGTGGGCTAGATTTATTATTATAAATCTCTATAGATCCAGCTTACTGGCAATGCAAACAATAAAAAGACTGCAATTAAAGTGTTGGCACCTGCAAATGTTATCAATCACATCGTGATTGATAATTGTCGTGATCGTTAACACAGTTTTTCCTCTACACAAAAAGGGCCGTAGTATATCTCCACAGATATCACACTTTCAGTAATAGTTGCTTTATAGAGGCCTGTATCTATTTTCTACCTGTTTTTTCTCCCATGAAATTCATCAAAAGCTGTGTTCATTTCTTGAAAGTATTTTAGCTGACAGAAG
The DNA here is from genome assembly GCF_011077185.1 of Oxyura jamaicensis. Classification (NCBI taxonomy): domain Eukaryota; kingdom Metazoa; phylum Chordata; class Aves; order Anseriformes; family Anatidae; genus Oxyura; species Oxyura jamaicensis. The sequence goes on along the minus strand of NC_048893.1, from coordinate 67,611,885 downwards.
TATTATAGCTGACAAAAATAAAGTAAAATATAATAAAAATAAACCAAGAAAACATTCATGCAACACTCTGTTTAAATTATACTTCTTTTGAAAGTGTGATGAGAGCAAAGAGAGAAGAGGGATTGGGATTCAGTTTGGCATATAAAGGCTGCATGTTTATAACTTTGCAAACAGTTGCGTAAGTTGAATGAGACTTAAGATAACACCACAGTAAAAATGCACCCAAAATAGCCCCCAATCCATCATTTTGAACGTGTTTAAGTAGACAAGGTAGATGTGATACATTTTATTGGAATGAGGATATTTTAGAGAATTTAAGCTTCAGGACCCAGAAATTCCTCTTCTGGATGTATTATTAAAGATTAGATGAATTGTTCTTTGTTCAATAAAAGATATCGTATTATCTGTACTGTCTTAAATTGACAGTTTATGCTCTTGGACCAAGACAGCTACACATATCTTTTGCACACTGACAGATACTCAAATTTTCCATTATTCTGACTAAACCACACAGTATTTAAAACACCTCTTTGAAAATAATAATAATAATAATAATAATGGTGAAGTATTCCTAAAAGTCAATTTTACACAAAGATTCAAGGCTTAGCCAGTTCTACAACCAGCAAAACTGTTCACCAAAATCAAAGAGAAATTATGTTGAGTGTGCTTTGTCAGTCCTGCAGAATACAAACCAACCCATTTTCTAAATCATTGCTCCTCCTTTCTCTGTTTAAAATTAAACTCAATCTTTACAAATCAATAAATCCACAAAAAGGCAAGGATGGGTGCATGAAAGAAGTGCAGCAAAAGTTTTGGCTTATGAGAGCACTTTTTGCCAAACTAAGATTTTGGTACACAAAGCCCTGGAATCTGGAGACTGTTGGTCTACTAATTAGGCTACTTGCTAGACTACCATCCACTGCTACTATCCTCCTAATGACCTGGTCTATGCTTGAGAATGAAGGAACTTTGATATTCCTCTGCATCTTTACAGTAGAGTTCACTTCCTCCCCAGGCCCAGTTGTTCAATGACTTCCTCAGTATCCTCAGCACCATGATACAAAAGACAGCAAAATCTGAACAAAGGAAAAAGAAATAAAAGTTCTTACATGAAACTGTAATCCAGAGACACTTGGAACAATGTTTAGACACCATCTAAGAAGTAATTTCTTCTATAATTTCTTTAAATTGACCTTATAAATTCAGTTTTCACTCAAAGTAACAGACAAAGGGAACCCTGAGAAACTTTTGTGTGTACACATTTTGTGGGTAGATAGGGCACTTTTAGCTACTCTGAATGGAACTTAACGAAGAACTGGCAACAAATCCAGATGCAGTGACTACTGTCACCATAGTAGGGAGGAGGACGATGGTGTTTCCCCAAGCTGTGAATAGCAGTAATCGTTTAGTGTCATGACATAAGATATATTTACAGAATCATTTTGTACTCACAAAATCAGAACAATGACAGCAACCATGCCAATAGGGAAGAGAAGTGAATGGAAACTTTTAACTGTAACTTTTATTCATTTCAAAATATTCTGACAACAATTATGTTCTGTAAGTAGTGGGAAAGTTTTATCATTGTTTTGTTTTAGCTCCAGGGGACGGATTAGAGCGTTAACCTTTAGGCTGGGAGAACATCAAGACTTCTTCCTGGAACTGGGAGTCCATATCTCAGCAAAGTCAACTCAAACTTTCATTTTTAAAGAGTAAATTGCAGAGGTAACATACCTGCAGGCACGAGGAAAACAGTTAACATTACTGTGCAAGGATCACTGCAACTGTGGCTGAAAAGGGTTGGAAATTAAGGGAAACCTAATTTGGTTTTCATGCACTTCTGTGCTTGATTTATCTTTTTACATCCTCTTCTTATTATTCTAGGTGCAACAAAGAAATAAACAAAAAATAAAAAATATTCCTCCCACAAATTCCACCCTGGGACATTAACTAGTCTGGACCCTGCTGAGGGAGCATCATTGCTGCAGGTCCCAGGCCTGTCTGAGTCTGCCACTCCTTTTTTGCCATTGTAGTCTCTTCAGCTATCTGGACAGTCACTGCAAACCAAGTTCTTCACTCCAGCTCAATTTTTAGTAGCCAGTAGGAAAGCAGCAAGAATCTAGGAACTAAAGGAACAGCAGTACTACCAGTGCCTTTCACTCAGAACTGAGTGTATAAATCAGAGTTGCAGGTTGCACATTGAAGCATGATATCTTTTGTAGAACTAGATAAGTAGAAAAATCCCTACTCATTTTAGGAGACTAAAAAGATGACAACAAGCAGACTCACAGATTTTTCCTCCTCGTGGGAGCTAATGAAATTATCAAATATGATGTGTCATTAAGTAAGAATTTCATACTGAATTTCTTTTAACTTCAGTGATGTTTCCACTAATATGGAAAAGTCTTCAGTCCTTTGGACTATTGTTTTACTGGAGCAAAAATCACTTCAAAAATGGCTGAAAGAACATATGAAATTTATGGACAGGATGTAGCCCCTGGCTTGCTTTTACTTCTTTCTTTTTCCAATTTTAAGTCCACTGTCCTGCTTTTATCAATGGCGCCCTGCCATTTTGTATCTTCACCAAAATAATAATAATAATAAAAAGAATAACTCACTTCTATTCTATTCTTTGTTTGCAGCAGCTTCACTGCCACTGCATTCCTGCTTTTACTGTCCTTTTGGGAAGTAGCTCTTTCTCTCAAGTCCCAGCTTCTTAGCTTCTCACTTAGTCTTTATAGCTTTCACATTCATCACATGCTTTGAGGACAGACACCAATGCACCCAAAGAGAAAAGGGAATTGCTTCTCCCTCCTTTTCATTAATCCTTTGGGCTTCAGCTGCACTTTCTTAGCTGCTACTCCCACAGAGGTGAAGTGCAGAAATAAAAAGGCACAGGAATGAGAATTTCAATGCTTTTAAAAACAAACAAACAAACAAACAAACACTTTAAATCTTTCTTCAGATTTCATAACCCTTTCTTAGGAGCTGAGTGCAAACAGCGTTAATTTTATTGCACAGCTCTGTGCTTTCCTATAATGATCAAGCTATAGTGAGTTTGGAGTACTACTGCCAAGAGCATATTATTTTGCAATCCATTAATTTGGTAGTTTGTATCGACCATGTATGCAATGATCAATAGGAACATCAGCTCATTTCAGTTTTGCATACATTTCAAGTCAGAGACTTATCAGATACATAATGCTTACTGACAAGAAGTTTTTCATTACAAGCTGTCCAAGTGAACCAGATTTCAGAGGTTATTCCACTGTTCCTCAAGCCATGACTGTAACTGAAATGTCCTGTCATTTAAAAGGATTTTTTCCAAATATCTCTGCAAGTTTAATAGAATGTAGATCTACTGATTTCAATGTCACAAGTTCTCTAAGAAGATGAATAATAAGGAAATATGTGATGCCTACTACTAACACATGATGAAGATGAAGTTTCATTTATTAATTGAACCTACAATATTGTAGTTTTAATATGCTTCAACATAAAATACAATGGAATAATGACATGTAATACTCGATGATTTTGGGACTGCAGTCAGTGGAACTGCTGCATGGGAAAAGAGTACAGGACTTGCACAGCAAGTTTCTTGGGTACAAATACATGATGCCTTATTTGCCCTCTCCAGCCTGGTGCTCAAGAAGTATCTTGATAAGACTTCACAATACTCTGATCTCACACACTGTGGAGAGCTGCTTGTTTAACTCACTAGTTTGGTGAGCTAACTATTTTATGATACCCCTAGATTTGGTGCCTGAAAGTACCCTCTAGGATTTCCACATACCATCACTTGGGAGTAGCCAGCATGCTGTCCTGTCATTCATCATTCAGCCTTGTGACTCCCACCTCCTTTATTTGCATTTCTGATGATAACATGAATCTTTAAGTGGACTTCAACCTTTTGACTTCTCTCTTGAGCAAGATTATAGGATCCAATTCTACTAGTTACATCCAATCAATCTTGTTCATATCAGAAGGACTTACCCCAGTTTATGGGAAGAGACTGCTAAATTTGACCTTTAATCTAATCAACATTGTAGAATAGTTTAAACAAGACAAAGCATATTTGATAGTAAATTGCTAAGAGTTACCACCAGCAAGCTTTATCCTGAAAGTCAAATGAAAGCACCTGCCTTTAGATGAAGCACAATTCACACGTCCTCATCATGACACTGAAATGCATATCAGGCATTTTTTATAGGAAGAGCTGACAAAGCTAAGCAGCAGCAGATCTACATTACAATCAATAGCTCAAGGTAACATGGGCACCTTTTGCTAAGTATGTTTACAAAGCCACAGCAGAAATTAATATTCAGTGAAAGTTCAGTAGTGATCATTGTTTCAACGTATTAGTCCACAGCAGGAAGGACTAATTTTGCAAATATGCATGCTGAAAAAACACAGGGTGATTGGTGGCTGCCACATGCTATTGAACATTTTGGTCTAGATCACCGTAAGGCAGATGCAGTAGAGACTCTAAATCTGCACTGCTCCTTTCATGTAACTCACCATCAACAGCAATCAATCCCATATAAGCATTACAATGAGAGAGCTGAAGCCTCTCCACCCATGCAACAACGTGCTGATGCAACAGCCAGGTTTTCAGCAACATAGTGCCATACTGTGAATCCAGTGAACTGACGTGCACAAGTCCAGATGCACAGAAGCAACACACAGCTACCACAGCGCATCCACCAGTCTAACTAAGTATCAACATAAGAGGTATCCTTAGGTTTTTGGCACTTAATGGATGTTCTGAATTTCCAAAACTGAGAAAAATGAGAGCTGTGGATTATACTAGTCCAGCTGAATGATCTCAACTCCAGCTAGAATTACAACTATGTTCATTCATGCTGTGTGAAGTTGTTATAACACTTTAAAAGTTCTAAAACATATAAAATGTGTTCATGAGCATTTTAATAGCATGGTAGATGTCCAAATAGCTGTCTCCAGCAGATAAGAGGCTAGCGCAGCTCCCACAAACTCAGTTAGAGCGAGGCTCCCTGCTTAACATGTACCATCAATGAGCCTTCGCTGCAGCTCTGCTAATCTTATTCTACAAAAGAAGTAAAGCTATGCTTAACCTTCAAATACTACAACTTCTTGCTACATAGAATGATAGTTTTCTGCACCCTGGAGAAGAATTTGGCCAATCTTGAGAAGGAGTGAGAATTCATAACCTTTAGCATGCCTTTCAATTGAGCTCAATTTTCCAAAGGACCTCCAAAGAGCTCCCAAAAACCAACAGAAGAACAGAGCCCTGCTGCAATGCCAATATCTCCCTCTGTTAACAGAAAAGGACCACAGGCATATCTGTTAAAAATTACAAGATGACTGTAGGTTTGTTTGTTGTTTACAGACTTCCATGAAACCACAAGGTAGAAGGGGACAGAGATCTGAGATATGACCTGGCTTATAGTTCAATTTCAGGGGCACCAGATTGTTCAATATGATTAACCTAAAATGGCAGAAGACACTTGAGATTATCAATTTCATAAGCTCTTCGCTGTCTCTCAACAGCTCCAGTTTTGGCTGGCTTCACTTGAATTCCCAGGAGTCCTGCCTTCTGCTCTCTGCATAGAATTTAATTAAATTCTTTGAAAAATAGCAAAGTCCATAAAACATAACTCAAAAAATAAAAAGGTTTTTAGCTCTATTTAAATAATGTCTGACCCTTTAGTGCACAAATTTCTATACATTTACTACACTTTTTTTTTTTTTTTAATAATAAAATAGATAGCTTTATTTCCCCTCACAGAATTCATTTCCCATTATTTTAACTTAACTGTCAAATTAGATATAATTTTACTTGCATTAGTAATTATATACAAATTTGAAAATGTTTTACTTTCTAACAAGGACAGTAAACTTTGAATGTACATCACTTTTACCTAGAAAGAAACTGATGAGTTCAACTGACTCATCTTGTGGTTTCTAAAGCTTCCATGGCAATGTAGCTCAGCAACAGTAATCTATGTAGAGTATTTATCTGAGCTATGAAAAATAAATCTACACAGAACACACTTGATTTTATCTGCTTCTAAGAAGCCCCAAACTCAGACCAGGTTTAAACAAAATAAAGAGGGAGGGTATTGCATAACATTGTATAGCGTACCTGGATTCCACATCAGTGAAATTCAACTCTTGAACTAAAAGCTTTGCAAGTCAGGCCCCATTTATGGGCTGGATCAAGTAAAGCCTCTGAATGTGAAATAGTACTAACTCTTGGTAAACCAAACCATCTTGCAGGACAATAACTTGCTACCCATTACCATAAAATCTCATATTATCAGTAATTTACAGCTAATCTCTCACAATCCTCCATGCAGGGTGGGATGTAAAGAAATCCCTTAACATAAAGAGTTTCTTCCCTTCCACAGGAATATACCCAGAAGAATCACAAATGAGAAAGGACTCAATTCAGGCCTAGTGCATTAGGCTGTGTCTACTTGAGTCAATTCAGAAAACACCCAGGAACAGAATAAACTGTTTTCATTGATATCCTGCCCTATTGTATGGACAATGATTGGTGGTACAACAGTTTAAAAGAAAAGTCTGCATTAAATAACGGTCATAAAAATCATTCAATGAACCATAATTAAAATAGAACAAAATGCATAGACCAACTCAACATACTTATAGTAATTTATAATTAATCCATGGCTACATAACAAAGCTTTATGCTCAAGATGCTGAGCTCAGAGTTAATGAGCATGTACCACTCTTGCTTGGAAGCAGTGGATGTTCAGCACAATTCAGAAGTAGGCCAAGGAGCTTAAAATAAATAAATAAATAAATAAAGAATCCGTCTATTCAGTCTATTACTACGGGAAGAATTGATTGCAAAATTGGAAGTGGAATTATACAATATATATTTACTTTTAATCTCCGAAATCTGCCATCACATAGAAGGAATTGATTTTACAAAATGTTATTCTATATAAGTTGAGAATTCCATCAGTGTGCTTTTATTATTATTATTATTATTATTATTTTAATTTTGAGGCAGTAGCTTTTGTTGTTGTTTAATTTTTGATTCATAAACAATGGATTTCAGGACATAACTGTGAAAAGTAGACATGCCCCAACTGTCTTCCAAAACATGGGAGGCATCAGCAAAACTCACAGCAAAATATGGCCTGTATCAAAAAAGCCCAGAATAAGTAAGTATTAATAACAGACTTCCAGTACTCCAAACAGTACCTTGCAGAGATTTCAGAATTGTTTATAAACCATAAATCTTTGCAAGATGTACTTCTTCACTATGCAGCAAGGGACGTTTTGTCTTGAATATAGTATTTTGCATCTATAATATTTTGCTTTAACACAGCTGAGTAAAAAATAACATTATCTGCAATTTGCAAGTGAGACAAAAGTTGCCTGGCTCAAAGTCTTCTACCAGAGCAGTGGCAGAGCCTGAAACTTGGTTTATTTCTCTTGATTTTCAGAGATAGCTCACTGAATTTGGCACTCTGGGAAAATAAGACAGGTTCCTGGAAATGAATTTAGAAAGCTCAGCGTCTGTTACCATAAATAATTAATTGAAAAATGACTAAATCAACATTTCACAGAGTTGCCTTGAATGCTTTTCTTACAGCAGGTGTGTTCAAGGAAAGTCCCAGAATATCTGTACTAAACAGAGGAGGAAGAAAAAAGAAATACTGAGATAGCCTGTGGGAATGTTAGAAAACAAAATGCAGCAGCTGAGACAAGTCAACAGCTTACAGTGTTCAGGGCTGAGACCTTCTTTTCCCGATAGCTTCAGAGGAGACTGTGAATCTTGGCAACTTCTTTTACTGACTCTCCAAATTAATAGTTTTCCAAGACTGCAGTCATATGATATGGGATATGCTTCATAACCTGTCTTTGCGGGAGGGAAACCTGTCCTGTGTGTGCTTAACTCAGGCTGGATGCCTTGGTTTTAAACAGCAGTGAAATCTGAATTTTAAACTAAGTTTACAGTATAAAATGAACCCTGTAGGAGAATCTGAACCTCAGTCCACCTGTTTACTTAGTTAAAAGCCAAAAAGTACCTTGTTTTATTGCAGTTTTAATCCAGGTTAACTATGCCTTCATTTATCTGTAGGACAGATACAAAGCTGATATCAAGATACGTGAATACTCATTGGGTACCACACTATATATGCATGAGATCAAATCAGTACCATTTTGAACTACATGCTACTAACATCAAGATAAAAACAGTCCTGTAACTGTAACCCTATAACTCAGCCATAACTTCAAGTTTTTACTTTGCTTTTAATATCTGTGCTTGAGGCCTGTTTTGGCAAATTCATTAATTTGTTTTAGAAAAAAAAAAAAATCTCAATGGCTGCTTTATTTGGGAATTCTATCTACACCTGGTGTGTGTGTGGGGGGGGGGGGTTGGGGAGGGGGGCAAGGGGAAATGGAGAAGGGAAGAAGCTCTAGACACTGATGCCTGTAGATTATAAAGTCTGCAGATTATATCACTGAATTATTCACAGCAGTCACTAGGGACTTTTTCCCAGACTTTTTATAAAAATAGAGCAAAGTTTTCTTATCAGGGTGAAAATCTCTCTGACACCTTTATCTTTGCTAATGTCAAATTTACAGAGACCATCACATCTTTGAAAGGGGCCATTTGTAGTGGTGAAGGAAGAAACCAAGTTCCACTAAAACTTGGTCTTGCATGATCCACTATAGTTTGGGGAAAATGACAGAAAATCAGGTTAGGGAAGAAAACTTACCTTTTTTTTTTTTAAAAAAAAAAAAAAAAAAAGAAAGAAAGAAATGCTGGAAGTCTAACAGTAAGTCACAGGAAACTCATTTTTAATAATCAGAGTATACCTAGGAATTTCAGCTATGCTGCCCTGTTTGTTGTGAACAGACTGGTAATGAATTCTGTTATTAAGATTGCATAATACTTCCGATTTATATGATCTTTTTTGAAGTCCAGGAAAGTTGTAATGAACTGAAGCCACCAAGACTAAAATTCCCATGTTGACTGCATGCCTCAGGCTGAATTTGTTTGGAAATTTTCAGCCAAAATTGTTTGGTCAGGAAAATATCTGTTGTTATTTGACCCACGTCATTTCCCCTCCCCCCCCCACACCAGGTTAAAAGATTGAAAAGGTACTAATTTCTCAGGTCATTTTGATGCTGTGAAGCATAAATCAAATTTTGAAACACTGAACTTTTAAATTTTTGGAAGGTGGTGGTGTTACGTTAGAAGACAACATTTCATCTCTGTGAACTAAAGACCAATTGACACAAGCATGTCACAAGCATTTTTTTTAAAAAATAAATTGCATACATTTAGCAGAATTTTCTTCAATTTTGCAGTGTAAAGTCCCCCAAAGATATCAGTACAGAGCATATGGCCTGCTAGAGGATGGGGATCTAAATGTCCTCTGCATTCTTTATTTCCCCTACATTCCAACCCTTCAAGCAATCTCTGAATGTAACACTGACAAGAGACTTTGGGGCAGAAAAAGAGAGGACTGGAGAAAGACAGACAGCTAGGACAAAGGATATCAAAATAAAGGTATCAAAATAAAGAGTTATACAAGAAGAAAAGGAAAAATCTTCTTGTGGCAGGTGAAAGCTGACAAGAAAACTGGATTTTAAGCCTGCCTCTGTCAAAGGCTGAGTAATCATCAAAAATATATAATTTTAGTAGTAGTCTAGTACAGTGCTTTGGCTTTTACAGATATCAAACTTATGATTCTGCAGAAAGCCTAGCTGTAACTCATACTGGAGAGCTAGGAATGGGATGAAAAAATAAAAGATTAGGCTTCTCATATTAGGTATCAAAAATTCATATGTAGTTTCAACTTAATTCTGTATGGGCTTCATTTTCCTGTGTATAAAAAGGTAATAATATCAACCCCTTACATCACAAGTTCAGGGTGAATATGAAAGGAAATCTATGCATTGCTCAGATGATCGATAACGGTCACTGCCAAAAAGTAAGAGTAGAAATCAATTCTCTCCTCAGACAGGGCTTTAATGGTGTACAAGAGGCCAAACAATGAAGTTAATACAGGATTACTAGATGAGCAGCATCCATTTTATATACAAAATGGAGGAGGGATCCTGTCAGAAAAATACTGTAGGATCACAGTTAAAAAAGGTCTCATATATGGCAAAGAAGGTGAATTAAAACCATGTAGACAGGAGTGTAGAGGCAGGGAATTTATTTGTGGGTGCTTCATTTTGCAGGCTTCATAGTGTTGTTATTTTTTAATCCTTAATGATTTTTAGCATTTTGAAATCTACAGTGAAAAAATGGGCAATTTCTACATGCACAGATATAGCCTCTTCCACTTGACTTAGATCTTTTAATTGACAATGCAGAGACAAAGCTAGGTCATGCCATAATAACAAGTGCAGACTTGCAGAGAATGCATATTCCCACTTGTATACAACCTACTTACATCTATTATAGTTCACTCTGAAATGCCTGATTTTACATTAATACTTTTAACAAGGTCCACAGTCAGCTCCTCCCATTTCAGTAACATTTCAGTGTACAAAAATAACGCTCTTAACTTCTGTGTCTTTCTTAAAAAAAAAATTGTCAAAGTAATTTGTCTTTTAAATGAGTCTTTCCAACTCTTTTGAAGGTAGTTTTTCAGATGTGAAAGACCCAATGGACTGAAGGATATTTACACCTTCTCCAGAAGAATGTTGAATTTTGTGACAAATGCATAAGGAATACTTTAAGGTTTTCTGTGGGGAAAAAAAATAAAGGGGGGAAAAAAAAAAAAAACATCTAGAGCACAGCGTTCAAAGAAATTGCTTTACCTGTGTTGTGAATATATCTACCCCTGGATCTTAAAAAAGCATCTGTTTAACATTTCACACAAAAGTTAGAGCAAGAAATGAGGCTGGAAGAAAAGAAAATGACTGTGTCTAAATGCAGACAATTGGAAAGACAGAACATAATTAACTAAGAGGGAATTTTCCTTGTAGCCTAGGTCTGTCACACCTAAACTTTAAAAAAAAAAAAAAAATCCAATGAGATACTTATGTTTCCAGAAGCAGACAAGACTTTAGGCTTCTCTTGTCACCATAAACACTGCAACTCTAGCAAGAAAGGTTTTTGAGGCACAAATTCATTATGAGCTTTATAACAGCCTCTATTACAAATACAAGAAGGAAATAACTTGTATTTTTACTTTGATGGATTTGTTAGATCTAATCCAAGAAAGCAAGTAACAGAACACATTCCCTACTGTTAGAGAAAGCCAGAATTTTAACCAGATCCTTAAGCAGACTTCAATGAATCTATTTTTCATTGCTCATCTCTCTCTAAACTAGACATGGGGATTTTTTCTGACTTCTCCTGTTTTAAAAGCAAACTTCCACCACAAAAAAATCCTCTGTAAAACAGAAAATTAAGCACAAACTGAAACAAATATATCTAATGATACTCACTCTCTTCTTACAGTGAAAACAACAGCTTTTTTACATTATATCATCTCAAGCAGGTTATTGGAGACTAAATTAAACTAAATATCTGAAAATCCAAAAGACCAAACTGTTTTATTCTTCATAATCCAAAGACACAGAGCTCAAACTGTTCAGCATAAAATCAGCACATATCCATAAAGTCAGGTTTACAGCTGCTGAGCTTACTATGGGTGCCGAGAGCCTGCCTGCTCCTGCAAGACTGTTTTGGCATTGTGTAGTTAGTAATTTGAGAGTACTTGCATAAAACATAGTTATTTATTCTATCTGCATAATAGAAAGTGACACATCTGTTCAATTTATTCATTCAAGATCACTTCCTTCCAGCCTTATATATGAAGAATGTAGTTTTCAACATTTTTTTCTTAACCAAAAAGAAAGAAAGGCAAAATATTGGCTGAGTCTCAATGGCAGATCAGAACAGCAGGAGAAGAAACTTGTTTATAAGTTTTTCAGATCTCTGGTTTTCAAATACTTTCCACCTTTTGGGCACTGAAATACTCAGAGAAGTCTTTCATTCATGTCTTAGTTAAAAAAAAAAAAAAAAAAAAAAAAAAAAAAAAAACAGCCAAAATGTTTCACACTTGATGGAAAAATGATTTTTTCTTACTTTGTTCTTCAGTGCTAAACAAAGTGGGCTGAAATAATAAGTAACTTTTAAAGTGATATTTTCTATTCAATCAGAGTTGAACGCAATAGGTTTGAATATCCTTGTATCAAATTAAATGAAGGACAAACCTGTTTCAAAATATATCTTCCAGCTTAGGCTAAAGCAAGGTTTCTCAGAGAATGCCTTGAAACACAGAAGATAAAGACCAACATGCATTTACAAACTAACTGTCCTGTAAGTTGAAACATTTCTACATCCTGGGTTTCATAACTGGTTTCAGTACTGCTAATCTCCTGATTTCAGTAGGATTTTATCACAGAATCATCTAGGTTGGAAGAGACCTCCAAGATCACCTGGTCCAACCTCTGATCTAATACTAACAAGTCCTCCACTAAACCATATCCATATTATTACTCTTCCATATTATAGAAGAGTGCTTCACTGTTTGCCTGTTAATTCTGCAGAAATAGCCTTCTTTTAACAAAAATCCTGAATTATTTCACCATCCATTAACCTGAACCTAATAATGAAAGAAGAGGTAAACGGTAGCTCCAGGCTACCAGCCCCTGAGTAGCAATCATTTCATGTGTCTCAGCTTAAGAATTTAGCATATCTATTTACTGAATCTGGGTATTGCTGGAATACTCCATCATAAGTATCAGTGCAGCCTTTCATTGAAGCTGCTCAGGACACAGGTTGCTACAATGACCTATGCGACAAGAAACCTTCTCTTACTAGTTATTTATTTCAGCTGAGTACTTATTATTTATTCCTCTATTTACGCTTCATTGACACCAAAACTGAGATAGCGTAAATTATTTCCAGAACCATGATAAATACATAAATAAATCCAGAAAGGACCTTTACAGCAAGTTTCAAACAGTCCTAATTAGATGTATTGACAAATAGGTTATGCTTGGATTTTGTTTCTGTTAGAGCTAAGGAAGTTGTTAAGAAATGTGAGTGTACTGTAACTCTCTTAGTGTGATAATCTGTTTCATAAGCAAGGTCAAATATGAGATTTTCTATTTACAAATTTTGTTCTAATTGTATTCTCACACATAAATGTAATTGTGTAGATCCCAAGCATAGTAAGAAAGAAAATTATATATATTAATTCTACTGATGATTGATTTTAAGTTCTTCAGTCTCTACTTTATAAGTCTAGATCTTAAATAAATAAATAAATAAATAGAAAAGTAACCATGATATAGAATGAACTGTGGAACTGTGGAGAAGGCCATTTCTGAGCTATCTGAAATTACCTAGTCACCTCAAAAGAATATTGGACTAATCCTCATGATTTTTGTACCTTTATCATACTCTAGCATGTTTTCCATATGGAAGGAATCTGGAGAAACAATAAGTAACATCTTGGCGTTTGGTTTCAAGAAAAAAGTACATTTTGTAAACCAGAGGCAGAAAATATACTATATAGGAAGCAAAACAACATTGCGTCAGATACCTTCAGGGTATTATATCTTGGTAAAGCAATGACTGTATTAACAACTTCACTTCAAGAGACTGATACTTTCTAAGATATAGTTCTTAAAGGGTAATAGACCTACTTGTGTAAATAAAACATTCAAGACTGAATTTTTCATCCCCAAACCTGTTACGAAATGATTTTTCAGATGAGAGTAGTCCCCTCTTGATCTCATCTGAGCACTCTCAAACTACAGAGGAAAAAGTCCAATAGAGCAATCCACTGAAGTTATTAAAACATACAAATCTATTCAAGACCAATGCATTGTTTTGCTATCTGGGAAGTGTCATGAGTTGACCTTCTGTATAAACTTCTGAGGAGCTTCAATACTATTTTGTTTATTCAATTAATCTAGTCAAGTATAGTAACTATCTTTTATGCAAGAATAATTCCCACTCTGTAGTCCCAGATGTTTTCCTGGATGTAATTTAAAAATTGTGTATCCTATTTGATGCCTCTGATTAAGTTTATAATGCATTTAAAATATCAGTGTATCCAATCAAGTGTAAAGAGATGTGAAAATGAAGTTAGTCATGCAATGGGAATTAAATCTAGCAGTGCCTTGTCACCTATACTTTCAGGGATATATTTCATTTACAACTTAAGTGAATTTTTACTTCCGTCACAAACTAGCAGCAGCAGCGGCAAACTAGAAGACACGTGTTGTACACTCATTAAATATGGATTTGGATTACAGGAATCTTATGATATAAATATTTTGAACAAACATGTTCAGTTCTGCAGTTGAACCATAAGCACTCTTTTCTTTTCGAAAAGTGTTGAAATGCGCAAAATTAGTACTTTATTTCAATGATTTTGTAGAAACATCATAATTAAAACTTACAAAGCGATTTACAGAGATATTTAATTTGGCAATAGACTAAAAAAAAAGTTTGAAGAAGTGATTCTTTCTAAAGCATCTTCATACCAGCATACTTTAGTGAATTTTAAGAGGAAAAGCCTTTGCTAAATTCAGGGCTGGGAAAAATACAGTGAGCCAAACTTTATGCAAAAAAAACAACAACAACACAAGGCTGATGTCAGTGAAACAGAGCTGAAGTACACAAAGCTAAAGGCATAATTCAGTATCTAAGGAAAACAAGCTATTATGACATGGACTTGAATAGTAAGAACATCTTCCCACTGCATCACATTGATTTGTGTCTACTTCCCTTACTTTTCCACCAGTGTCTCTGATTCAATTAAAAGAAATTTCATTTTCTTCCATTTCTTTTTTGTTGCATTTAATTTTGTTTCTTGCTCTATGTACACAAGAGATTTATAGGGGCTAGGGCAAAACAAAACCTGTGTATGCCAGAATCTAGATCTCTGGAACAGCCCCAAATAGAAGTTGCATCTAATATCCAGTGTAGGGATGGCAGGGATGTATGTACATTATTAGGTGGTATCATGATGCTGAGTATGGCCCTGCATCAGCTGTGCACACTGTTGGGGTTATTCAGATACCTTATGCTGGTATATCAGGAATAGTGGAGAAGCCACCACTTAACTAGAGCTGTTAGATGAACAGCTCTCTATAAAACAAGTGCTGCCTGTGAAGTTTCAGATCAGCTCCTGAAAAAGCCTCTAGCAGTGTGCATCCATCCTCACTGGCCACAAAGGGACAGCCCTCAGGCTTCTCAGGATTGAGCTTCTTTTCTGATACTGTAAAGACTGAGACAGTGGATTTTGTGAACCGACCATCTGGCCACTAGAATTACATCATCTACCCCTTTCCCACAGGCAGTCAGGAAGCATGAATTTTGCTCTGGGGAAATAATAGGGAAGAATAGGGAATTTGGCTGAAAAAACAGCAGGTTTTTTAATTTAAACAAACAGCTGCCCCAAATTCCTTCTCTTTCAGTTTTCCTTACATATGCTACCTTCACCACAAGTAGTACAATGTTGCTTGTAGTGTTAATTAGTGAAAAGAACAATGCTAAATTACTAAAAACACGGAACATTATATACATATATATTTTTTCATCTTTCTACACTTATGGAAAATAAGTTGGAAAAATAATCATCATATCTGTGATCCTTTTAGGAATAGCCATTTTGATAACACTCAGAAGTGCTTTTGACATCCATTTTATAACCATTCTGGATTGCAAAATTCATTTTGTGCAGTTTTGTTCATTTTAATTGCAAACATTTTTTTTTCCAGTGTTATGAGACTTCTGGATTTGAGTTATGCTGAACCATGTATTCTATCCTGAGATAAATGGTGTCATAAAGACATGGCAGTGGGTAGGACAGAGAAGTGAGACTTCCAAAATAATTATGCTGATGGTATTTTTTTTTTCTGTTTTCCTTTGTTATTACTGTAACTGTATTCATTAGATCACAGGCTTTTCCCCTTCTCATTCCAAAAACTTCTTCATCTTAATGAGGTCACAAATGTGTTTACAGCCTCAGAGTCTATTGTCTTGGGTATGTTTTTGTGGATTTGTGACTTTTTTTTATTAAAGTTTTTATGCAACAAATCTGTTATGAAGGGGAAGCAGAGCACAAATAACTATAGTTGCTAAAAACACACAGCAAGAAGATCTCTTGTTCTGGCAGACTTGATCCCAGGACACATACCATCACTACAATATTCATGAGTAATTTTAGGAGCTACTATACCACTCCTAAAAGTTGGCACATGTAAGTATCCATTTTACAGGTGGGTACATAGTGGCATATAGCATATACTCATACACTAGTTAATGCTTTTCTTCCCCACATTATCTCTGCATCGTAACAGCAGAGAACAAGAGAGGTGTGGTAACAGCACAGCTCCAACTGCTGTGAGGTGCGTATATTGACCCCTGCTCTTTCTCTATCCTGTGCTAGTAGATGCCACAAACAAAGCACCAGAAGAGTCAGAAAACACTTTATCAGCCCTCAAGTTGTCATTTCCACTTGTGTATTTCTGCACAGCTTCTGATCAAATTTTTTCACTGTTACGAGCTTTCAAAATTTGTTGCAATATACGTGACGTTTGTTTTGTCTTAAGACAGCCAAGGTTTCACACTCCCCCTCCCCCTCATCACCCCCCTCCTCTCCCTTTTTTTTTAGAAGGACCCATTACTCCTAATAGTAACACAGAAGTTTGGAAAATAGGGGTGCACAAGAATGACTTGTAAACAGGAAAGAAAAAAAAAATCAGTAAAGTTACTATTTGAACAGGAAGGGAGAAGGAGAGTCAGGCTTCAACTTAAGCTTTCTTAACACGGGGGTAAGTAACATTTCTTCTGCTGTTCAGAAGAGACACAGCTGCTCTTGCTGTGAGTAAACCTTTGCAAAGAAAGATGCTGTTTTCAAGTGGATGAACTACTGGAAATTAGAGAAGTGAAGATACACAAATTCAGTATATATATATATATATATATATGCATCACAAAAAAAAAAAAAAATAAAAGGTTAGATCTGAATATTTGAATAATTTAGGAAACTCTCAGATAGCTTCTGCCTAGGATTTCAGACAGGCAAATTTATACATTCATTAGATTACTAATAAATTCACATACATATAAGTGAAAATTACAGAAGCATTAGAAACTGTGATTGCTGTAAAAAGAATCTGCAATTTTTCTTTGACTGTAATATATTTTCATTTTTCACCCAGATGTAATTATTTCAACAGCTTCTGGATTAGAGGAGCAACAAATTCATTTCTGAAGGTTATGTTCCATGTCCTCAGAAAATAGGGAATATATACTTCTGCTATTCCACATACCAAGAGGATGCATTCAGAGCTAGATGATAATGGAAGAGCCATGTAGGAAAACAAACAAACAAACAAACCAGTTAACCTGGGGAATCTGAAGGTCAAAGGAGAATAATCCAAGACATTCTCATAAGGCCAATTGCTTTGTTGGTGTAAGAAAGTGAAAGCATGTCCACTGATTACAGAAGAACTGCAACAAGTTACTCTGGAAAAAAAAAAAAAAATCATATCCAAAACAACCCACTAATAAGTAAATACAGTTAGCACGCTGGCTTCTGAGAACAGCTGCTGAAACAGAAAGCTCTGTGCCCTTTCTCATGTCCTGAACAGACCAAAATATACATCTCTGTTCTACACTACTGCTACCCACACGTCAATGTGAATAAAAGGAAGGGGTGGGGGAAGTGAAAAAATAGATTATAAAGTCTGGGGCATTTATATATGTACATGTTCATCTATAATAATTTTGTTGCTTTGTACTAGGTGTCATAATGCCCTTATGGTCTGTCCTCAACAGCACCTGAAAGACACTGGAGATTGCATGATGGCAGCAAAGGCAGGCAACGTTGATTACAAACTAAGTGAAAATGAAAATCAGTTTACTCCATTTCTTTCCAAAAGACTTGAACTAGAAATCCTAACTCAAGGACAAAGACATTCTTTCTGTTTCCACACTGCAAGTAATTCAAGGGAGACTGAGGAAACAGCATCTCATCCACTTTTAACTTTCAGACTGAGCCACACATGTTAAGCTTGGCTCCTACAATGACTGCAAAGGCAGCATGACAGGTTATTGGCCTTCACTGACAGCACAAGATGGCATGAGGACTGTGTTACTTGAGGCCTTGAGCTCTGGCAGCAGATTTCAAGGCTTCTCTGCCATGCCAAAGGCCCTGCTGGGAAGTGCACTGAGGTCAGCCTCAGGCCTTCTTCTCACCACCAATCTCTACGGAAAGCCACTTATTTTATTTCTGTCTCTTAAAAAAACAGAACTTTCATGTTAAAAAGTTGTTCATGTGCCCCCATAGTTGTGTGTCCCTTCAGGCAAATCGTTTGCTTCCAAGTTCAGAAAAATGCACTCTGGAAAATTAGCAACACGACTAGTGTTGCCCAATGGCCTTCCATTTGTCCTAGCTAGACCCCAAAGATGTTCTGCTGATTTAAACAGTAAAATCTCAGGGTCACGACCTTCTTCCCTGTCCTAAAATAAGTTTTCAGAAGCCTAACTTATGCATGAATCTTTTGTGGTAAGGCAAGAAGTTGTTCAGAAGGCTCCTACCAATGGCTCCATTCACTTAAAACAGTGAATCTACCTTGAGGAAAGCTCTCTTTAGTTACTAGTAAAAGATTAAACTGGAAAGGAAGGGAGGTACAGGAAGGAGCTCTGACTTCTGGCTGTGGCTCTATAATGAAAACTCAGACTCCTCCAAAACACACAGGCCCCTGCAGAAGACCACATCTATTTTCCCCTGAGAACTCTGTAAACTTTGATCAAAATTTAAAAAACAAAAAACAAAACAAACAAACAAACAAACAAACAACAACAAAAAAACCAAGCTTGGCAAAGTTAAATGGGGGAAAAAAAAAAAAAAAAAAAGGTGAAAAGTGATCCTCCTTATACTGTGTTATGTATTGAGGGATAATAAGCTAATATTTAACAGACAGGAACATTACAATCTTGGTTGTCTTGGAAGACAATAGCAGAGAGCTAAGCAATTTTTTCTTGAACTTATTTTCTTGAAGCAGTTGCTTTAACTGCTGATATTAATTACCTCTGGCTCACAGCAGCTTCTTCCTTGTGCTGAAGGATGTATAAACATAGTTTCTTGTATGACTTGAAGGACTCCAGGCCACCTGAAGTTTAAAGAGATCTTCTGGGGTGTGTTGAACATTCTTCCCATGAGATCAATGGCCATTTATACCCTATACTTCCCTGGTGCACAGGGGCCATTCATTCATCCTTGAAACACAGGTCGTGAACCTGGTAGAAGTAGACTAGGTGTATTTATCAGTGTAGAAGGCTGTACAGCCAAAAGACGATTTTCAAATATGTAGAGCTAAAGTGTATGAATTCACATTTCTCTCCTTAAGGAGAGAACCCATTTAACAAAGTCCAGCAAGTTTAGAGAAAACTAATTATACTCCTGTTACCGATAGCACTGGATATTTTGGACTAGGAAAGTTTACAGAGTTGAACATAAAAAGTACCAAGCAGGTGGTTTTTATTAAGATTGCTGATGTCATGTGTTATTTGGAAGCTACACAAAGCATGCAGGGAACATTGTGAAATGAAGTTAACAAGAGGGTCATACACTCTGTAGCTTCTGTAAGCTGAGCTTGCAACATGCCATAGAGGTTTCTTGCTTTCCTCCCAAGTCTCTCCTCCACACTTTCCCATCAGTCCAAATCAGATTTGTTACAAAGCCTCCTTCTTCCCTCCCAAAGATTCTCTGCCTTCCACATTGCTGTCACTTCTGCTGCTCCAGCGAAGATGCAGAATTTCTCCCCATTCCCTTGCACTGTCCAGTTTCAGCAGTGAGTCCCGCCAGGGCAACACAGCTCCTCCTCATCACCAGCACAGCATCCTTCAAGCGCACATTATAGAAACTCCCCACATTTCAGACCAACACGCTCCACACCTTACATCCTCCTTACATGAACCTCCCCCCATATTACTTCCTTCCTGAAAGCTGAACCTCCACATTTCTCTGGTCCAAAGGGCCAGAGAAACTACCTTTTGTGCTACCCATTTTTGTCCTATAACACTTCTCTCTTACCTTGGCTCTGCACGCTCATATTCACTCTTTCATTTCCCACTGGCATATGAACTGTTTTCTCTCTCTTTACTAGTAAGGATATTCTTACTCTCGCCAAACTACTGTTCCACACTTTCTGGCATCTCCCCTTTTCTCCTCCATCTCCCACCATCCATACTTTCCTAGGAGGCAGTTAATTGGAATAACAACACTTTAAACTATGACTAGAAGCAGTCAACATTTCTCCTTTGTTATAATGGGGCCGTTAACCAGGTCTTTGATTTAATGAGACTAAACCTATGGCTGTACTTGAGAGAGAACAGGCGTTCCATGTGTCTCCCATTTTCTCTTAGCCTTTTCTGTGAAATCAACAAGGTTCTGGCTATCAAAGCTTGCAACTTTCCCTAAAGTTTTGCAAGCAATCAGATGGGATGTTTGGAAATTACTCCTTTACAGACATATAGAGAAATGCCACTGGCTTGAGTCTGCAGCCTCTTGAGCTAAATCAAAAACCAGAATAGAGGTCCTCCTGAAATAATTCCACTACATCTGAAAATTAAAATAGGACCCTACTAAATTCCAAAATGCAGACAGGGAGGTTTCTGAAAGTGCACTTATATAATACTTACAGAAAAAATATTGGCCTCCATGCCATGATCAAAAATGACAGTTAAGCACTATTGACTTTTTGCATGCAACAGATATCATGGATCCACTTGTAGGTCTTCATATTTCATGGGCTTTATATTTATGGTTCTGTGCAAGTCTGAGCTAGATGCAGCCATAAACAAAGCCTGGGGGTAAGATTTATATTTAGGGCTCGTTACCATCCCCTTTCCTTGGTGGAAGCCAACAGAAAGCTTTAAATCAGACAATTCTCAACTCAGAAGTTCTGGGGTTTCCAACACAGATCATATCTGTTTGCTTATTTTAATTATCAGCAAAAGTTTTTTACCATTTTTTTTCCATATAATGTAAAATGAAATTATGGCATCATTTAGAAATATATTTTGAATTAGCAAATAAAGAAAAAAAACTAGCTGGAGCCGTGCACTTCAAAGATACTGTTCCACACTGTTTTCTACATTCTGAGTTTTCTAAAGTGAAGACTGTCCGACAAGAGTGACAATTTTGTTCTTTGAACAGCAATGACAATTCGTGAGATGCTTCATCCTGTACTGCTGGATTCACAGATACCAATATGTACACTTTCTGATGGCTATATTGACTATGCTCCATAACAATGAAGAAATGCCTGCATAGCTGAGGGTTAAGCATAGCTCCAGTTTTCAAGCTGTGATTCAAGAAGCATTTTAAAGCATAATTTCATTTGTGAACTTTCATTCACCGTTATCATACCTGTTCTTCAGGTTCAAGTGATGACACACATAGACAAGCTATCCTGACCACTGTTCAATCAATATCACCCAGAGATTTCTTTAAACCTGGCTGTATTCCCAAGCTACAGAAATATGCATGGAAACGTTTCTGATCACAGAGGAAAAAATTCAAATTTTCCCTAATTTTCAGACTACCAAGAATAGTTCCCCAAGAGACTAGGGTGGAACCATCTGAGAAAGAGAACAAATGATAAATTCACCCATATGTGAAAGATTTCAACTACTTACTTTTCATTAGTATTCTTATCAGCCTTAAAGCCATCACAGCAAATAATTTAATGGACGACAAAATGAACCCTCTGCAAAAGACCTGAATAGTGTACATATCAGGAATAAGATTTAAAAAACAAACAAACAAAACATAATGACAAAAAACAAAACAAAACAAAAAAAAAAACTTTTGAACACTGTTCTCTAGAATCAGCCTTACACATCACATAGCACAACAACACTTCAAGTTTACTGTTTTCTATTTTTTTTTCCTAGTCCTGAGAAAGAATTTATTGTGCTCTTGCAGTAAGACAAACAATAGCTTAAATAGTACCATCAGGATTTTAAGACATTAAAAGATCAAACTAACATCTGTGTGGCACCTGGACTATCCAGACTTTCTGAACCAAGAAGTGCAGGTAACTCAATTGAAACCTGCTCACTGGTTTAAACAATAAGGAAATATCAACATAAAACAGCACCTGACTTTCCTGTCAACATTCCACAACCATTTCATGAGCAACATCTGTACCGGTGTTTCCTGTAAAGTTGAGTTTCCCAAAAGGAGGAAGAAGCAATGGCCACTGATCAGTATAACAAGTTTCTCCTTTTCTGTTGATATCAGAAGGTGAGCACCTGTGGAGCCAGAGCTGCAAGCAAAAGGGCTCATAATTTAGCCAAAGACATCATTGTCCATCTCATACTAAGCAATGATGACTGGTCAAAATTAACTTAAAAAATATATATAAAAATCCATATGTCTTCTAGCATCTTCCCAGAATGAATAAGACATTAAAGAATTGGAGGGGAGGGGAGCAAAACAGAAAGCAAAACCCCTTCTCCCCAGAAAACACATCAAACAATCACACATGCATGTATTTCACTGTTCTCTCTTGTAATAAATTTAAGTCCTTTCCATATGACACCTCTCAGTCCAAACAGCTGGAACAATCAGCTGACCTGCTTTTCTTCATCTTTCTCAATTAACTGCTGAAGTTACATTAGCATAAAAAATGAGCTGCTACTTAGATTTGTGAAAGTCAATGCAATAGGATGAGCGATGCCAACACCTAAAATTATTTTATAGAGTTGACGAACGTTTGTTGTTGTCTGAAATTGCTTGCCTCACAATACATCTCTTTGAAGTTGTTTAGCTTTTAGGCAGCACAGCTTACTTAACTGTCTTTGTGTTTTATCTTTTGCATGCACATTTTATCTTTCATATACTTATATTCTGATAAACACTACATAGACATTATACATTACTCTCATGATACATCTTGCAAGTGGGCTTTAGCTACCTGTTCTGCTGAAAACTGTAAGACAGTCACTAGCATATGAGTTAGCATTTCCAGCAGGTTCTTATTTTGGCTTCACAAATGTAACTAAGATGTTCCTTATGACACAGGTGTATTCATTTCTGTTTACCTCATGGCTGAAGATCTCATTTAATATTAACCCTTATTTTGGTCCTACTAGTTAGAAATAGAGAACAAGTACTGTCTTTCTTTGTTTGTTTTCTCAGAGTTAGCTGTTCTCACTGGAATTAAGCTTAGTCAGCCAAGACTTGTAGTTTATAGTCAAAATAAGTTTAAATCCACACCTATAATGATAATAATAATAATTAAAAAAGCAGTACATCAACTAACCACACTCCCATTTTATCAATAATTGCCAGCAGGTTATCAGACTGATGTGTTTTTAGATCTGTCACCTATGAAGCTCATGTCAGTTGCAATTCATAAAAGTCATCATTCTTGTGCTTACATGAACTGAACCTACTATCTGTGCTACCTAAGTCATATTACTGGACCTCTCATTTACCAGAGACAGAATTACTTTTTGAGATGATTACCATTTCAGGAACCAATCAGGTTTAGGTAATAAGTCCTTTAACAAAAAATGTTGCAACCTCAAAACTGAAATCTTCTGCAGTGAAAGTCATTTTAAAACAAACAACTTTCCAGGAAAACCAAAAGAAAAATTCTTTACTTATTTTTAACCAAAAATGAACAGTGTTGTTTTATTCAATTGACCTGAAATGTTTTCTGGTACAGCACAACACCTTTAAAAGTTGATATTTGTATTTAGCTACCTTCTGCAATAGTACTGAGAGCTGACATCCACCAGAATTCAGTCTAGATGCAGGGACCAAGCTGTAAGGTGCATTAACCAGACTCATGGCAGTGAGTGTATCTTGAGAGATAAAGCCCAGCCAGCAATGATAAATCCCCGCTGGTATTTTATTTACCACTAGTCTTTTCCTGCTCCTTTGAGGCCAGAGTGCAGTTCAAAGTTCTGTTTCAGACCAAAATCTGGGAAACAGGACCCTATATTTGTCCTTAAAGACATGTGCTGTTCCATTCCCGAGAGGGCTTGTATATTTGGATTCACCTTTAAAAGAAACTGTTTACACTGTTAACAACAAACAAACAACTCTCAATGGTACCATTTTTGATTATCAGGTTCTTGGTAAGTTCACTGCCACTCAAAGCTGTTTTTGATAGTACAAGAATTATCCTGCTACAGTAGCTTGCAGGGGGGAAACAAGCAAGCAAGTAAACAAAACGCAACCCACCAATCAACAACAACAACGAAAAAACACCCCACAACCTTACCAAATAACCCTGCTACAAAACTAGTCCACTCCACAACCTTACCAAATAACCCTGCTACAAAACTAGTCAGAGAGTCCTGTCACCCTCCTGTAGATCTGGCACGTGTATGCTGATGTGCTAGCTATTCTTGACCAAGTTTTGGAAATCAAAGCAAAGCAAACTTTCAAACTGCCTGGATACGATATCTGTTCAGTACTGGCATCAGTGCCATGAAGCACAGTCCAAAGTTGACACTTTGGGAGGAAGATTAGTATAGTCCCAATAAATTAGGTTTCCATGTTAAATCACTCTAAGCAAGAATATATATATATATATATATATATGTAATTAACATTTGCTTTCTTTTGGAGCACTCTGGAAGGCAGGGCTTTCCTTCTAATAGGTTCAGGCTTTAGAAACAGGAAACTAAACTGTATTCTCAAGTCCTGAAACAAATAGATCTTTCAGCACAAGAGGAAGCTGTATGGTTCTAAACAGCCCATCTTGCACAACATCTCAGTTCACTGTAGTTAGTATTGTCCATTACCTTGTATACCTTTAATATCTTTGCTGCTGGTAAAGCTGTAAAGATACTACGATATTTTGCTCAGTTTAATACTTTATGGAGTGAGTTCTTTAAGAATCTGTGCACCACTGTAGTACAATACCTACTACTGTAATCCTCACTGGATTTCATTTTCAGTGTATCTTCTTGTATACACAGCCAGAGTTTTTGATATATTACCTTTGTAAGAAGTCCTCCCTCATTCAGCAGCTTGGTTCTGAACCTGAATTCTCTGTTGAGATTTTGGACTCCAAAGATCTTTCATATTTCTATTCCTAGATTTGCAGAAGTTGGGTTTGCTTGTTTGTTTTAACAATAACATACAAAACAATGTCAGCTGAGGCTCTCACAAAAGTACAGCGATTTCCAAGAGCATCTGTTGGAGCAGCTCAGCCTGCACATGACCTCTGCAGGCCTGCAACTGAGCTAAGGCTGGTGCTGTGGAGCAGAAGTTTGACTTCCCCAAGGTAGTAATTATTCACACTAACAGACTATAAGTCTTAACTCTGCATGGTGTTTCAGACATATTATATCAGTCTGTTACAATTTAATTTTAACAGATGTCTTGTAGCTTTATGGTATCAGTAGTCCAAAGCCTGTAAGGATTAAACTATAACAGACAGGAACTGAACTGCAGTGCCCCGTGTTTAATTACTTTGGTAACAAGTTCGGTGTAAAAAGCCCACAGGCAGAGTTGGTTTTACTCCATGAGATCTGAAATAAGAAAATAAAACCAGAGAGAACTTACTATAATAATGCCATACATAAAAAGAACAAACTTGTAAGAACCCTTACCCTCCACCCCCAAACCCTATGCATTTTTCTGTGAAACATTATCATCTCAAAATAGTATTAATTTAACAAAATAATTCAAGTAACTATAGCCAAATCTCTCAGTGGCAACATTACTAGAGACAGTATATCACAAAGTTTCTCACAAACTCTGATACCGTCAGATACCTGGCTTCCTTCCTTCTGTATAGGTGATCATCTCATTTTCTTGATCATTAACTGGTTATTTGCCAACCCCATAAACTAAGTTGAAAGTAGATTAAGATATAATATTCTACACTTCACACCACACTATGCTGCACTGCCACAAAGCTGAGCTGGAAGCCTTCCATTTGCAGAGAAATTACTCACCTGCTAAACAAATGAGAATATCCATCTGTTCTACACCATTCTGATGTTGCAATTTACCACCATCTTGTTCCAATCACCATGAAAAAATACATGGTCAGTTATATCATCTTAAACAAAAATCTGAAATCTAAATATCTCAAGTGACAACATGGATGAAATGTGTGCCTGAGAATTCGAAGTCCTGGAACATACTCAGCTGCAATTACTATCATCATTAGAGAAAACCTTTGTTAAAGCTGGAGTATTTGTCAGTAATTTACCTAGTTGTTTTTATCTCTAAGCCATAACGAATACAGGAAGCATTTGTTTTTAATACTTCTCTGTAATGTAAGGATATAAACACCTTGATTTTCAAAATCAGGTTTCTATAAGTACATTCACTTAAAATCAAAACGAAAAAAAAAAGACATACGTTACACAAAAATGTGTAAAACTTTTTCATGAATAAACTGAAGGAATGCTGTGCCTTATAGGTGTCATATGGTAGGAAAGATACACAAATCATGGAATACAAAAGGTTAAATCACCACATGCTGTCAGTTTGCACAAAAGCCTGATTCAGTGATCTCCATGACTGAAATGAGAAAAAAGAAACATAAGTAAAAAGCAGAAAAATCTTCTGTGAAACAAACATCTTAGATCATTCTGTGAAACAATGTTCTTCCTTGGAAAACACCAACGCAGGGATTCATTTTTTAAATTAATTATAAAACCAGGACACTAAAAAAAAGATGATAATATTCTGTATTCCACTTGGGATTATTGCTGCCACCAAAGTGGGTGATAACAATGTTGTGCAAAAAAATGGTCTCTGTACAAAACTACAATGTATTTCTTACCCCTAAGCAAATTTCTCAGTAGTAACTCTTCCACAGTGTTAGTTGGTTGCAAGTTATGCTCCTGGAATCTGACAAGCACATCTGCTAAATGAAATGAAATTGGAGACAAACAGAATTAATAACTTACCAATTAGTCATTTGGATTTGAAATATGCATAACCCATTATTGAGTGCAGACTACTGATAATAAAATGAAACTAAGCTATTAAGTACCTTCAGCACACACTTGGTTGGCCACTTTTTTTGCTTCCTAGCATTCTTCCTCATCAATGAGTTTGAGTGAACATTAAAACATTTTGATACTGAGTGAACCAACATTATAAACTTGTGCTATCAGATAAAAAACATTTACTAAGATAATGTTTCTTTAATCAGGGTGGTGATAAAACTACTGCTGACTCTGTCAGAAAGTTCTGCTTACACAGGGAGCTTGGTTCAATTGTCTTGAGCCTCATACAGTCATTCACAGCATTGTAACAACAGATGGGTGCTATATAATTCTTGTAAGTTTTTAGTACTATCAGTAGTTCTGTTGTATGTCCACACTCACCTAAAGAATAGGTCTGCATCATGTTGGACACTAAAGTTATATGGAATAAAATGCTGCTGGCTGAAAATTTATAGATTAAAGGAGAGTTCTATCTTAGTAGTTTATAATGCTGACCATTGCAGACCACATTCTTTATACTCGAAAGGCCATCTGTGCTGAGCCTCAGTTCCTCCTTCACCAACAGAAATGGAGGAAGGAAACCAGAGGAATGCAGAGGAAAGGAAGGACCATAAGGCCCACCCAGTGCTCACCTGTCCTTTACTGTCAAAGCAGGTCTCTAGCCTTTGAAGTGTTGAAAGCTGAATTTCCACAGTCTGAAATGGGGCTCGTGTACAGTATGCTCTTCTTTCAGTTGAATGGATGATCAAAACTTGAGTTCATTGATTCCCATTCCATATTTGCTCTCAACCCCGAGAAGAGAGCTGCATGCCAAAGGTCTGACTGACTAAATGAGTGGCCAGTACTAAAGATAGGATTCTTTTCTCTCAGTAAAAATGGACTTCATATGTTTTGGAAGATGTACTCACTCACATACACAGGAGTATCCACAAAAAGGAAAGGCAGGATGTTTTTCAGCCCAGCATTTTTAAAAAAGTCAAAACCCAAAGCCCATTTAAATAAATAAATAAATAAAAGTGATAACATGTTTTTATAGTTTATATCAAAGTGTACAAGTTTTCCTATAGTGAAGTGATTTGTTAGGTTTGGCTGCACTCTTAAACCATTAAGAAGGTAGTTATTACTCTAATCTTTTTGCAATGATTCAGTAATAAGCAGTTAGTTTTAAATTTTAACTTCACACAGCAAAGTACTGAGACAGGCATAGAAACAAGTTTCTTGCAATTGAAAGAATATCATAAAAGTAATGCATATTGCTTATAGCTACTACAGCAATTGTTAACACATAGATCTTTGTTTAAAACCCCTGTAATTTCTGAAAACAAAGCAAAAACAAAAAAGGGAATCTGAATCTAAATAAAAACAGAAAGCAACAATTCAGAGTTTTAAATAAGCCTAATTAGGGTCATTGAAAACAATTTAGAACAGGTGCCTACTTATACAGTGGTGAAATAAGTCTGGGTATATGGGAGGAGCAAATTCATTAAATGGAATAATATCTTGCCAGGCTAAGTACTGTATGAATATGTGGGAAGACAAGACATGATATGTGTTTTATCAAATACGTATATGAGAACTATACATGCTATCTTTAAAAACAACTAAAACATCTTTTGTTTTGAAAATGTTTTATATTTTGTATTGTTTGAATGCTCACAATGAAACTTACAAACAACTTCCTTCTGGAAAGCATCTAAAGCTTTCCCATAGGCAGAATTTGGATTGTGTCTCTAGAATAGGTGCACCATAAGAACAAATTTGCAGTATAAACACTTTGATGACATTTATAGCCAAGGTTCCAAAATCATTTTCAATCAATTCAGAATGTTGCTGTGAGAAAGCATAACAATTTTTTACATATACATACAAAAAAGTAATTTAAAAGAATTGTTCAGACTCCAAAATAAAGTACTCAAAAAGACTCTGAACATAAAGATTTTGAAACTTCAAGCTACAATTAGAGGAAAAGTCTAGCTCAAAGAGACCAGACTTTTTTTGAGAAAACTCTGGGGAATGTAGTTGCCAAAGTCAAAGGCTGAACACAGAAAATGTGGGCTTATTACTGAAAGGAATAGGTGATTCAGTGACAGCAGGCAGATTTGATGTTCCCACTGCCTTTTTTGGCCCAGTCTCTACTAACAAGGTCTTCCAGGTCTCTACAGGTGCAGTCTGAGGAAGAAAGGAAATATGAACAGTGGATGTAAAAGAAGTCAGGGAATAATTGCAAGAACTCAACCCAACCCAGTTCATGGGACCATAGTGGTGAGGTAGCTGGCCAATGTCATAGTGAGACTACTCTATTAACTTTGAATGGTCATGGAGATCAGGAGAGGTCCTGATGCTTAGAGGACAGCAGACTTTCTACCCATCTTCAAAAAAAGGCTCAAAGAAAAAAAAAAATGGGGAACTACAGGCTGTTCAGCTTTGCTTCAGTCCCCAGGAAAAAAAAAAAAAAAAAAAAATAATAATAATAATGAAGTCTTCTTGGAAGTTATTCACAGATAGATGAAAGAAAAAAGTGACTGGGAACAGTCAGCATACATTTACCAAGGGTAAATCATACCTGGCCAATGTAATTGGCCTTTGATATTAAGATTTGTGGCTGTCAGGGCATTTTCCTTCTTCCTCTTCCCAAGAGGAATGAACAGCCCCCATAACAACTTCACCACAGCAGGGATGCCATGCAGAAGCCTTCTCTTCAGCCAGGACCAACTCCACCTACCATCCTAAATCTCCTGAAATAGCAGGCAACTCATGTAGAAATGTCTCAGCTGTCAGAAACAGAGCACAGATGAGCAGTAAAAGAAATTAGAAGGGAAAAAGTGCAGACTAAACAGTATATAAAAATCAGTCATAGTGCTTGTTCCCAAACAGGAAGGTGGTAAAGCCACAATACTGGTACAGGAGTGGTGAAGGAAGCCTCTCAGTTTGAGTCAGCTGCTTACCACAGCAATATGTAGCACCTTCTGGGCCTTTAACCTGGATCCACGAGTAACAAAAAGCAAACTATTAACTATTTCAGTTTTTTTTTTTTTTTTTTTTTTTTTTGAAAAACAACAAAAGATTACCTCTCTGCTTCTAACAAAATATGTATTTTTTTGCTCAAATCTAACCTCAGCTAACTGGAGCACCACAGGGAGACAGAGACTGCCAGCTTGTGAGCCAGCCACGTCACCTTTGGAGCAAAGGAGTAGGAGCCTGAAGGAGTTCGGAGCATTGAAAAGAAATAGCTCATTCACTCACTGGCCAGGAACTCACATGTGATAGCTACTCAGCAAGCACTCAGACTTTCAGCAGGATGTATATTACTTACAGAACTGACATTAAATAAAATTAAGACCACAAAATCAAACATTTAAGAGTTAGAAAACTCAACAGAGTTGCTGTGATTGCCCTGGAGCAGGTGCGTCCTGATGTAATCCTAGAAATATTCACGTAAAGGAACTACCATTAAAAAAGACAAAACAAAAAACATATCAACAACAACAAAAAAAACCACCACATTATTAATAGTAACTTATTTACTTTGGTATCTGAGGTATGTGAGGAAGAAAAGTAAAATTTTCTAGGTAGAAGTAGTATAAATTAGTGTTGATTAGGAATATAAATATATAAAAGTGTGTGTGTGCAGAAGGCTGCACTTAAAAAGTGATCACTTGCATAGTAGAGAACCACTGAAAAACACTCAATTTGTTTTACTGTTTGAAAATTTTAAGATCATTTTAAATACAAAATTCACAAAAAAAAAAAAAAAAAAAACACAATTATATCCACTTTGTGTTGACCTATAACACAGGTACAGAACACACACACAGCAGTCTAACATCTGCTATACAATTCTTAAACTCTATTGTGTTCTTCCTTATTAACAGGAAAGAAGATGTAGAAGAATATCTGTTGAAAACTTCTTGTTTAAGCTTAACAAAAGTACTTCCTTTTTAGAATATCCATTAACACAATATATTTGGAGAAGGCACAATTTTTATTTGATGTTAAAGAACCATTTTAATAGCTTTTAATTTGTTTCCCCCCAGTAATTTTATATGCAGTATTTTATTTCATAGTCAATATTCAGAAAACAGCTCTTCAGTCAAGAAAGAGAGAGGTAGAGAGATTTCTGTCTGAAAGGTTGAACTGTGGAAAGACACTATACAAAACCCCTATCAACTACAATCTGCATTGTGGTACATGTGTACAAAAGTATATGCCTATATTTGACCCACTTAGACTTCTCAGTGAAAAGTGTTTTTAAGATGTGATTCATTTCATCCTTAAACAAGTATATAAAAATCAATAAAATTAGCCAGCCCTAGTACTAAGCGCCTTCTTCTGTCCTTCTCTGTTTACTATAAAAAGACTACAAATACTAACTTGAGAGTGAATATTTCCTATAACATCTATTCCTAAACTAGTCCAGATTTAGGATTTTTATGATGTTAGTTCTACCAAAATGTTTAGGTTTAGAAATAAAAATTAATTGATGTCCAACATTTGAAAATGATACTGACAATTTTGACCATCTTTCTTGATCTTCCTGAACTTTCCCTGGGTACTGTTGGAGAGACTTGTCCAGGTCTCCAGATCTCCTTTAGCTAACAGGTACAACCATCCTCTGCTAAATGGCAAGTAGAAAACTAGTGCTACCTCTCTACTTGCCTTAGCGAACATCCCTATCAGTGTCTTTTAAAAATTGCTAGAATGATCCACTTGGTCTTGCTCCCACATGGCTTACAAGCCAAAGGCAGAAATAAGTGTAGGCACATTCAACACAGAGGAGAGACACTTGACACCTCACTCATTCAAGAAGTGACAATGTCCTCTTCCACTTACCCACTCTTAACATTGCCCACACAAGAGCATATGTTGGTCAGCCCAGCATTGAAGAGCACAACAAATTTATTTTGCCATTTCTAAGCCAGCTCAAATGTACAGAAGCAACAACCCAGAGTCTCAAGATACCTCTCAGGGTTTCTTTTTAAAATAGTTGAGGTCCATTAACATTGCTAAACTTTGGTCTGCTTTACATAGTTAATTCACTTACCCAAGAGTAAAATTCAAAGTCCAATAACACAATAAACTTATAATGTGCTTACAGAAATTCCGTTTGGATGCTATCAAAGTACTTTACACTGAGAGAATATTGTTCTTATTCAGCAGCAGAAAAAATCAAAATAGAGAAAAACTAAGCTATTCTCAAAGTGGCACAGCAAGTAAGGGCTATCATAGACCTCATATCTACTAAACTGAGTCTCTTAGTCAAATGTTGAATACATGCTTAGACTCTCATTCCAGTGCTGAAAAAAAATCAGCCCTAGCTCATCAGTACTGGACCTGATTCTGCTGTAATCTGTAAAATGTTGGGTAGAAACCATACATTCATGTAGTTAGTTCCCCGTGAATCAGTTCAGGATAGCCTCAGTTAGACTCTAGGAGTGGAAATGTGGTTACTCACAAAGCCAAGGCTGCTTCTCCTGCTCCTACTTCATTTAGTAGGCTAAGGTACTAGCAGAACAGGTGTGAGCATCATGCAGTTAACAGCCCTAAGAGTTTTTATTACTCATTTTACTGATATAAGAAAAAAAAGAAATCAAGCAAATTGATTTCACAGGTGGGACAATTTTCAAAAGTGCCTGGAACTCTTGTATGCAACTTAAAAACTATTAAAAACCCTTACCCGCAGCGGCTTAAAAGAGTCCATGAGTGGTTTGATATGACTGTGATTAAACAGAGTCTTAATTTGTCTCTGCCTGTACTTTCTCCAACAGTGGAAGGTACAGAGGTTCCCTTCTGTCTCTTCACAGGCAACCAAGTTCTTAATAGGCTTTCTCTTTGTAGAATATAACTTTGATTTTTTATTTTTATTTTCCAATAATATAGGCAGATTCCAAACACACAAAGTAACAAGGTAAAGTGAGATGGACATTAAAAACATGAGCAAATGACTGTTTTCTGGCAGGCAGAGAGCCCTTCTTCCAAGTGTGATTTTACGTGTCCTTGATTTGCAGCAAACTCTGTCCAGTCCTCTGTGATTTTCAGGATTCCTTTTCCAACACCTGTGAGGTCTGTACATCACATCATGTCTCTGAATGATCCTCAGGATTCCTCTCTCCTTCTGGTACTGCCTTGGTCTGCCACACACAGCCATGTCCGGAAGCTGGTGCCTTTTGATAAAGCTCAGCATCTCCATGGGGCAAAAGCTACCAAAGGAAAATCACCTCCTGCAGTGATTACATCTCACATTCTTCTTAAAGTAACACAGAACCACTGCAAATAAGGGTAGAAACAAACAAATGAAGCATTAGCCACAAGACATTTCCCCACAGACATCCTCTGTCTTTCATGGATACGAACACTTAATGTCTAGAGACTGAATACTACCACATGATGAAGATCTTCCTTTCAGACTCTGTGGGAATGGGACAGTACTTGGCATTTGGACACCAGAACAATACAGGATCAGACCCAAAGCCTAGAATCTCTGTATTTATGTTTATTAAGGCAGCAGTGTGTCAAAAGCAGCTAGCGCTGCCTCCTTGCGTTCCAAACATCTCATGGAAGAGGAAAAAAAATCTCTGTATTCAGTTCCTAATGTATAATGAGAATGTGCCCTATGTTTCTTACTACCTGGGTTCACCACTCATTTTCTTCCTAAAGATAGGGACAAATAACCTCAAAAAATAGCATTACAAAATCAATTTTAATTGGGCTGTTATTCTTTGGTTTTATATAAAACTCTAGATTTTTAATATTAAAAAAACAACAACAACAACAACAAAAACTACCCAACAGATTATGCTGATTTTACATTTTGTATTGAGACTCCACAATGTGTTTATCATTTTCATACTTCATGCAAGTTCACTCTTAGGATCAGGATGGAAAAGATTTCAAAAATTCACAGGATGCAGATCATTGCAGGGAGGAAGGGGAAGACAGAAGAGCGGTATTAGCCAGGGTGCTTGGTAGGAAAATGTAGTACAAGGCTGTGTCAGATTAAATTCTTATTTTGAGTTTTTCCTCAGAAGCATCTTGTGGAAAGAGAACATTCCCTTGGGAACAGTGAAGAACTCTTCTTCCACTGCATTAGCAGCGTTGTTCTGTGTTAAATATCAGGGAAAAAGCTCTAGTAAAAGATAAATGGAAAAATCTATTCAGGAGTAACAGTGAAGATAGCCAGGTGAGAAACAGAGATAACATAAGCAGGGGCAGGAAGTCAAGAATGAGGCACCTAGATTCATAGTAAAACATGTGAGCAAGTACCAGGATTTTCAGATGTGCTGAGCATCTGTGCCTCTCTGCTGTTTATGGACTTAATAGGATTGCAGATTCCCTCTCCTATGAGCTGATCACTCTAGTTAGTGTAAGATGGTTATATGTTTGCTCTGCTGTCTGCACCTGCTGGAGACAAGCCAGCCACAGTCCTGGAGAAGGGCAGCAATGTTAATGTAATCTTGGTGACGAGCTAATGAGTATTCTGACCTACACAGTAGCACACAAGCTTAACTAAATATCCCCTGAACCATCTTGTGCCTGGAAAGCTCAAACTGCGAGTAAAATGGATGCATGCCTACTTGCATGCATCCAGGTAAATCCACCCCCAAGTACGTTCTCCTTATGGAGACCTCATTCTTGGCATCTTTTCCAGCAGTGGGATTTTGCAATGCACACACACAAGTCCCCAGGCAAGTGGATCTGATTGTCCTTAGCCTACCAGCTATTCTGTTTGAGACAAACAGTAAAACTCTGGTTTCTAGTCAGATCCTGGGGACAGATAAAGAGCACAAGCATGCCCATGGAATTTCTTAACCATAGATGGTTCCCGCCCAAAAGCGGCAAGAGACCTGCAGATTCAAGAAAGTTGGCAAAGTCCTGAACATGTTCTTTGCCAGCCTTAGAACTTGCCATGAACACCAGGTCTGATTAGAATGCCACCTTTTTGTCCTCCAAGTTCTTTTCCCCCCTGATGCATTTAAAAAGACTGGTGCTCCCTAGAGTAACAGGAACACTCGTAAGCGGTCACTACCTGCAAGAAACTCTTAATCATATCCAGTAACAGGCTGGATTGCTGTGCAAAAGCTTCAGAAAGTGCAGGTGACTGTACTCCCTCCAGGATTTCAGGGGATACACTTTTCAATCTTCATTCAGAGAGACAGTGTGAGCTGTGCCTTGGGGCTACCAGGGAAACCATCCACCACAGTCAAAGTTTAATCAGATTTTGAGAGCTCTTACAGGTAGATAATAGGGCCTTTTATTTCCCTTCCCTTCCTTTTTGAAGGAAGCAAGAAATCAGCAGGAGTTTGCTGGATCATCACAAGGAACTGAAAAGGTCACCACACATGGAAGTACTGCTCTGACTCTTTGTGAGTGTTGCTTAGCAGGAGATATGCAAGGGTCTGAACTTAAACGAGTATTCTAACATTCATTATTTCTCAACACCAGCAACAGGTCTATAGATGAATAGAACCACAAAATTTCATTCCTGGTAGCAAAAGTATGTAATACCCTCTCTAAAGCATGACACTTTTATATTATGTAAAATTCCAGTATTTACAGGGTTCCTATGCAGCATGGGGTTGTATAAATGATTCCTTGTTTTGGTAAGGATATTATTACACTGTGTACACAGCACAGTAGGGCTGAAGCTAGTTCAAAACTACTGTGTATGAGTTGTGTTTTTTATTCTTTTTTTTTCCTTCCCAACTTAAACTATATAAATTGTACTTTTGTTTGTTGAAAAAATGCTTCCAAATGATTATCTATCATTCTTAGAAGGACAATTAGTCACCTATTTTTTTTCCATGAGAAAAAGATTTGTTGTCTATTGTTTCTTTGCTTGTTTTGGAATTTGTTCTCTTGAAGTCATCTAAGGCATAATATTTGTTCAAGTTAGTTGTGGAGTGAGGGAGTTCAAACTTCTAACCAAAATAAAAAGCAAAGGGGTTGTCTAGCTTTCAGCCTGAAATTAGCATAGTATTTTCTTTTCGTGAAGGAGAGAGAGTGAGAGGCAGATTTTCTTTAAATGTATTTATTTTTAAGAGTAGAGATTTTTTCTTTTTCCAAGTTACAGCATTATTCTGTTCAACATATTAAATTTGGAGTTTCAAGGCCAAATCCCTGAGGAAAAGCAGATTGGAAAGCTATTTTTGAGAAGCACTTCCATTTTGTAAACTTTCTTCGTAGCAAAGAAGGAAGATCTTAACACCTCTTCCATAGTGTCAAGCTGTGACAAAGACAGGATGCATTTTTTGCAACAAAACATCTAGCACGCAGTGGTTCTAAAAAGTGTATTGAATGTAGTATTTTCTATTTTATGTGATGGTGAACAAGGCCAGTTACACTGATCTTATCTAGGTATTCAGTAGACATTATCGAGTACCATGACTGCACACTTTACAGCAAGAGTCTGTTGCAGGTCAGCAATGTGGCTGCTGTAATTGAAGCATTGGATGATGGAAGGAGGGTTTAGGGACTTGTTTTTTCTCATACCAACCTGTGTTTTGGATGTACTGGCCTCCAGGATTGTGTGATACATCCTGCATCTTGATGTTGATCCTTACAGTATGCTACATACCAATCATGAAGAATTAAAATTAAAGAGTAATCATTCCCCCCAATGAACTCAGAAGGGCAAATGAAAAGTGAGAAAGAGGACTTCTGATAGGAAACGGCTTTCAGAAATTAGTGGGCACTCTCCTAAAATATTTTATTAAAAATATATTTTTCCAGTTACTGTGGGATAGCTGTACAAGGCAGCACTGTAAGCAATTTTCTTTTAATTTTTCTTTCTAAAAAGAAGCAAGTTATAGAAGGGGAGGCAATATATCCTTAAACACCTTACTTCCCCTTAAATGTTCATACCATTGCTGTTACAAAAACACCAGATATATTAAGTCAAAGACTGGTGTGTTAGAATATTCAATAAAATTACTATGAACTTTTTGAATAAGACACAAGTTTTTACATAACAGACAGAGAGTTCTTCCTCAAACACTGAATGAAAAATATTGTAGCATTCCAGACTCATGGAATAGGAAACAAAGAATCAGGTCAAAATTGCCAGGAAATAATGAGGCAATAAAGAGATTCTAGAGAGAAACTCCTTGCTTCTGAAAAATCATCTATGAAAAACAAAACAAAACAAAACAAACAAACAAACAAAAAACACAAACAACTAGATTATAAATGTTGGATCAGCTTTTCTGAAGGACTAAGGAGCTGTAAAGTAGCTACCATAAGTCTGTAAAAGCTGATGTAGGGACTAATTGTGCTGAAGCAGAGGAAATATGACTGAAGGACAGGTTTTTAGTATTTCAGCTGCATGTAATCTCAAAAAATCCAATGGATTAGATGGATTTGGTAGTCATATAAACAAAGTCTGGTAAATAACACTCAAGTAAGCATCCTTTTTTTTTTTTTTTTTTTTTTTTTTTTTTTTATTAAGCTGTGGTACAAGAAACACCTTATCTCTGTTAGCCTGTGAATCAAATCCACCACATCACCATTGCAGAGGA
Source organism: Oxyura jamaicensis (assembly GCF_011077185.1). Classification (NCBI taxonomy): domain Eukaryota; kingdom Metazoa; phylum Chordata; class Aves; order Anseriformes; family Anatidae; genus Oxyura; species Oxyura jamaicensis. Next base: position 67,574,418 of record NC_048893.1, on the reverse strand, counting down.
TTCAAGCCTCCCTTTGCAACAAATCAGAAGGGATTCAGTGTGAAAGCAAAGAGAAAAGAGGTGGTGTTCAACCTATGTATAAACGTGTTTCCATAGCTAATCTAATTGCTGGAAAAGGTGTGGGCTCCCCCTTCCTCTCATCCCCTTCCCCCCTCCACTTCAGCATGCAATTTAAATGTGCAAATTTTATCTTACTTTCCATTCCAGTCAGATTAGGACAGTAGAAAATTCCATTCAGTACAGCAAACACAAACCTCCAACTTCTAATAGAGAAGACTGATTTAGGTTCTGTTCGATTTAGCTTTTGTTTAAGCAGGTTTTTGAAAGCATTCATAGTTAGTAAACCATCACCTCTGGAAAAAAAAAAAAAAAAAAAGTTTTTTTGAAACAAATAGAGCAACCTTATATCCCATCAGATGGCTCTGTTTCAGACAAGGCAGTTCACACCTATCTATGCCACATAAAACATTCCCAACAAAATGTTTTGTTTCCCAACAAAAATGCATGCTGCATATCCAAAGGAGACCAAGCAGTGATAAAGTCTCTGTACCCACAAGTATGAGCACAAACACCTGCCAGGAAGGCAGAGTGCCATCAGTCATGTCTCCAGAGAAGAGCAGAAGCTCACTTTACTCTGGGTTGCCTCAACCTCTAGTCCCAAAGAACAGAGGGCACCAGCTGTATGCATGTTGGTTCTCAGCCCTCATCTCTTCCTCATGGAATTCAGCAGCAATAAATCCTATGCCTCCCATCTCCTGTGGATGATCTTGTTTTCTGCATTAGTGCTTTTACCAGGCATTCATCACCATTTTAATTTTCAGTGCTCTTGGGTGGGTTCAGTGTCCATTGTCATCTCTCTCTTTTCCATACAGAGTAATATGCTGGGAAATTTGATCCTTCCTTATTAGTCATGATGATGCTGAAATTAGAAGCTTTACACTAAAATCTCTTGTTTCACCACAAAACAGTTATGGCAGACAACCATAATACAGCATATATTACTATTATGGTGTTTTCATGTACCCTTGACATTTTTGAGAGGATGTTAGAGAAGAGAGCATGTTTAAAGTTTTATGGACTTCTTGTCCCTCTGCTGAGTTTGGAAAAAATAATCAATGTGATGAGCCCCATCTCATCTTGCACAGCCAGCCTAATGTAGCCTAATGATACATTCATATTTCAGCTTTGTTAAATCAGGAAATTTTACTAGATTGTTCTAATTGTTCTCCTCTTGAGTAGAAGTTACCCATAGATTGAAGGCAAATTAATGAAGAGTTTTCTCCTTAGCAGATCAACATCTCTAAATCCAAACATCTGCAGAAGCTTTTCCTCAGCCCCAGCCATTGTTCTCAGTTGGCTCAGACACATATCTACACTCCGTGTTTCTACAGCTCTATGAAGAAGGAGCCATGACTCACTTTTAAAAGTTACCTATACATCCTCTGTACTTTCTTCTCTCTGTTTTCATTGAATGTTGAACAGTATATTCTAATATTAAACACCAACGATTTCCTGCAGCTTCCATCTCCCACAACAGATAAGAAGGACCATTATAAAGCTGACAGATATCACTACCCACTACCACATATAGTTCTCCCCCCACAGGACCTTTGTGCTTTGCCAATTAGACAGCCACACGATATTCACCTATGTGGCTGTTCAACATTTCTTTTTCCTTTTTATCTGAAGCACATTGAACAATACTCTCTACAAATGGATTTCCTTTAACCTGATGTGCAACCTCCCCCTCCATATGGGCACCTCCAACATCATCTAAGCCCCTTTTAATTTTCAATTTTTAATGTTGCAACTACAATACTGTTGATGACCATAGCAGTAGAAGTCTGAGCCAAAGTCCATTACTGTCTATTGAGTTTTTCCATTGACTAGACTTTGGACTGTATGCTTCAATTCTCTGTACTTGACAATTAAGAAGTTAATTAAATAATCCTAAACTCAAATAAAACCTGTATCCAGGCAACACGTGAATTGACATTAGTTGGTATGTCCCACACATTACTTGTATATGTGCTCTTTATTTGTCTACTGCAGGGCAATTAGTTAGCATGTCTGAGAATGCCAGATGATAGTTTAGTAATCTGAGATTGTGAGCATGAGAAAGGAAATTGGTGGCTAACTAAATAACTGTCATCATGTTTTTAATACACTATGAAAAGTTGTATTTAGGTCTCACAACAGAAATTGTCTTGTTGAGTTTTACGACACATGTAAAGCCAGAAATTAAAACAAAGAACAATACGAATACAGCCTGAATAATTATTTTATTTTACTCTTAAATGTGAGAATTGGAGCTAATGCCACATCATGGTATATTCTACAGAACAGGTCAACATGAAGAAGAAAATAATTTATAGGACATGCATCTTCCTGCCTCTCTAGGGTTTCTGATCCTCATCACTCTGGTACGTGACTTCAGACGGAATAAAAAGCATTCCATGTTCTGAACATCACAAAAGCCTTGATGCTACATAAAATGAGTAAATCAGGTTCATATTAAAAACAGCACTTTTTAAAATGAAAAATAAAAGAATAAAGATTACAACAATTCCATATTTTCCTCTATCATTCCTCATAAGGAGACATCTCTCTATACCATTTACCTGCAATATGAAACATTTCTTGTTCTTAGTATCAGTGACTGGTGACACTAAAAAAGCAAGGCATACAGTTTGAAATGGAGGCAGGGAACAGCTTAAATCATATCAGAAGAAAATAGTAAGGAATTATAGGAATTACGGTTCCAAATAACCTTATTCCTTCATCACTGCCACAAAGTTTAAACACATTGAGAACCATTTTCACAGTTATTCATGAGAAATTTTAATGCTCCTTACAAATGCAATTGTGGGACATGCTAAAAAAAAAAAAAAAAAAATCAGGCAGCAGTGAAAGACTATGTAAAGCACTATAAATTTTCTCCCAAAGAAGTCCAACACCTCAGAAGATGCAGAGGAGTGGCTGAAAAGTGTGTAACAGCCAGAGAAGAGATGGAAGATAAGAAGTGGTATTTCAAAAAATATTAGTAGCCAGCCAAAACAGAACAATTATGGACAAAGCTGATAAGAAAGAACTGTTTTAAAAACACTGCCAGTTTGTGTAAAAGAAAAAGATGGAATAAAGTAGTCACCCTGTGACCCTGCTCTGTAAATGCTACATGCAATACTAAGATTTTTTGAGACCCTTCACTTTAGTATTTAACACATCTCTAAAAAACAGTTATGTTCATTTTTAAGTATTTCTGTATTTAGCATTTTCATATTAATTCAAAACACTTCATCTCTTATACAAAAGATGAGTTTATAGTAGCTCCTAGGAGGAAAAGTAACTGTCCTAACTGAAACCAGGACAGATTGAAATTAATCTATTGTTTTAAACTTATCAGCTGATGCCCAATGCAGGTAGTGACAACAGCCTCTTAGCCAATATAGAATTACCTCCAGGTGGGAAAAAAAAAAGAAAAAAAAAAAAAAAAAGTATATTGAATTTGGCTACTCACCATTTCAGGTGAAGTTGTCAGGATCTGAATTCCTTAATGGACCATGAGAAAAGTACTGCTGCTGGTACTTAAAAGATAATAATAGTTTTCACTCATACCCATACATCTCCATAGATTCATTTTTGTATACACATTGAGGGCAAAGAAACCACTAAAAATAGTGCAATGAATTATCCGTAACTCAGCTACCAAGGTAGTAAAACTTCTAGAATATTTGAAAAACTATGAAGATGAGAAAAACAGAGTGGAAACTGAAAGGACAATGAACTGTTCACCACAAGTTAACATCAAACTCCTCTCAATAAAAGACTGTAGTTGGCAGAATTTTATTTATTTTTTTCACCTGGGTTGGAAGCTGACAAGATGGATAATCACTGCTGGGAGGTTTTAGCTGACATTCCATGAGCTGATCTATGCAGCACATCAAGGATTCCCATATACCTAAAGTTACAGTTTACTATTCCAGCAGGAACACACTTATATTGGTTTGGAGGGTCCCTCAGCAATCCCATTTTTCAGGCCTACAAGGGTCCTGTACTGTCAGCTTATGACAGTGCTGAACACAATTAAACATACTCTGCTAAGATATATACAAAATCATACTATATGCCTTCTGGAACCAATTTCATGTTTTGCTTAGATAGGATCAGCTTAACGTGTAAGAAGAAAAAACAAATTTAGCTGTTCTTACTTATATATATATATATATGTTGTTCTTTTTCTCATCTGGCTTAGACAATAGACAATAAGCAAGACTCATCCTTTTGTTCAGGCAAATATATGCTTCAGTCATGAGTTTTGTACATCCAAGGTGGTGCTTCTGCTGTATCCAGGTATGGTATGTGACTGATGGCTTTAAGTTTAGACACAAAATGAAGTTGCAGTCATGAGATCCAAACGTGAGACCACGTGGATCCACCTTACTATTTTCAACATCTCTCTGCCAAATTACTTCCATCTAAAAAAGACCACTTTCTTTGGCTATAGAATTTTCTGGCAAAGTCACTTTATTTCCTTTTCACATTACCATTTATTTTCCATCTGTCTAGTTATGCCTGAGGAGGTGGAATTAAGTGTTTTGAATTAATTTTAAAGCTCATGTCAAGTTCCCACTCCTTTAAAAAGCTCTGTTACATGTTCCCAGTATCTGACAAACCCTCCTTTACATTTTGAGTGTTGTAGAGAACTTTAAGTAATACCTGTATGAGTCAAGCTGCAGTAAAATCAGTTTGCAAAATGACTTAAAAGTTTTTCATCATATCAACAGACATTTAAATGACAGGGGAGTTAAGTAGGAAACACAACACATTACACATATAGGCAGCCAACCAGTCTGAGGGTTAAGATATCTAGAACTGGCTAGTTTGGTCATATTGTACTTGTACCCTGGATCAAAATCCTATGTTCCATGTTCATAGAATCCATAAAATGCCTTGGGTTGGAAGAGACCTTAAAGATCATTTTGTTCGAAGCCCCTGCCACGGGAAGGGATGCCACCCACTATACCAGGTTGCCCCAAACCCCATCCTTCCTGGCCTTCAACACTTCCAGGGATGGGGCATCCACAATACTTCTCTGGGCAACTTGTTCCCATGCCTCATCACCCTGAATTTCCTCATAACTTCTAATTTAAATCTCCCTCTTTTAGTTTAAAACCATTCCTCCTTGTCCTGTCATTATCAGACTGAGCAAAAAGTTGTTCTCCATCTTTTTTTATAAGACCCCTTTAAGTGTTCAAAAGCTGCAATGAAGTCACCCCAGAGCCTTGTTGCTTATAAATTGCTTATCCACAGAGAATCCAAACATAGTTTACTGTAAATACTTAAAACAGAGTTTCAGTCATTAACCAGGATTAGAAGAACAAGGGATTTTCTTTGCTTGCATATTTAAGGGAGGTTTTGTTAATGCCCCATAGATACAACCAGAACTTCTGATCTGGCAAGTAAAAAGGAGTCCATTTGTCACTGGTCAGTAGGCAGCCCTTCAGTCCCAGCTTTCCTGTACATAAGTTCCTGATCTGTTGGACTAAGGCAATGGTCTCAATCATTTCCACACTGACCCAATATTACAATAACAAAATGATGAGAGATTTCCACCTCCCCTCTAATTACACCAAGAAGGAACAATTCCTTCTTTTTTTTTTTTCTTTTTTTTTTTTTTTTTTTTTTTTTACTAGATAGTTTTCATGTACCTCTATTTTCTGAGATAGTCACTTTTTCTCCAGTGAATTTCTAGTCAGGAGTTATTATTAAATTTTCACATATTCCACTACTAATAGATTTTATATTTTGAATACTTTTCCTTTGTGCATATTGAATGTTAAAATCACAGTTCAAACCTAAGTCAGTTCAAGAATGAATTGCCTTTCCTGGTTTATTTTGGCAGCTAATTTCACCACTGAACAAAGTTGTGGACATAAAGAGTGTCCACACCAAATGTTAACCTTACAATCTTAGTTTAATGCTAATAGAAAACAAGAATAAATCTGTTAGGCTTGTCAGGTTTACAGTCTGGATATGTTAATGGTTGATATGGAACATGGAGTGTTTTATTGGAAATGAATTACACTTGAGAAATGTAAGATATCTCTGATCCTGAAAAAAAATCTTAGAATGGAAGTAATAGCATTTTGAATGAGCAAAATAATAAACATACACACACACACAAACAAAGGCTTAAAAGGCTTAAATCTCCTTAAAAAGGAGATTTTCCTGTTATCCTGATTTTAAACCAGTTCTTGGCTCAAAGCCAGTTGACAGTTTGTCATTGATTTCAGCATGAGCCGGATCAGCTCTCCTATTCTGGAGTTTATGAAGTTGCATGCCTCCTCCTCCATGCATAGCTTCATAACCATGTTTTTGTGTTTTCTAGCTTTTCAGATCCCTGTTCTGTATTTTGACTTGTGAAGCCAACTCATCAGTGTTCTGTTAAGAGCGTGACTTCTTTCTGTCTAATCATTCTATAAACTATAAAAAGGAAAAAATAAGCTCCAAGTACACACACCCTTTTACCAACAATTCCTCTAAATGATACTCTTAGGTTGAACGTCTTAAACCAATCTGTGCCCATAGGATTCCTGTCTCAAATCAATCTGTACTGTCAGCCTTCAAGGTCTGGCCCAGGACATCCTGAAAATAATTTTTTACCATTCCATTAAGGTTCCACAACCACAGACACAGACCAATACATTGTTGAGAAGGCTTTTAAACACTTTAGTGATTTAAGATCTTATACAGCAGTTTGAAGAACGTTACAAGCACTGGGGATCTCTCACCTTGCTGGAAGGCAGCAGGGCACAAATTTGTAGATCACCAGAGTGTTATTCAAATTATGAATTCACCTACGTAAAACCAACAAAATTCTGTTGAGAGGAAGATTGACTTTCACCTTAGTCACTCTACAGTAAAAATCACCCTTTCTATTACTCCCTTTTTTGTGATGGCATTACTACCCACACCGGTGCCATGTTAACAAGATAAAGTATTTTGTTTTGATATTACTTGTAATAATTATTCCACTCTAACAAAGTTCTCCGCTTTTGCCCATAGCTTGTGTTAATACCCCAGAACCACATACTGCCTGCACATCAGTGGGAAAGTCACTGGTGTGTAACACAGGGTGGCCTGGGTTAAAGCTCTGTATTCCCTTGGAAGCAAACCAAGTCAAAATTAAACTATGCGATTTCTGCAGAAGTTCACAGGAGTACACACACTATTGCAGGCTCCTTGGCAGGGCAGCAGGGAGCCTTTTGCAGTCCTGTACATTCCTGGGAACAGTATTTTTTAAAGGATGGTAGAGTCTCAGTCCTTCATTCCAAGTCTGTGACTGGGACTCCCAAACCAGATGTGCCTGGCTTTCATAAGGCTGTACAGATTTAAATTCAAGAAATGTTTCCAGTCATTAGAGGACAGGATAAGGACCAAGTAGACTTGCAGGCTTTGCACTTAGCTCATCTCTCTCAGATGTGCATGCAAAGGTAGGGAGCAGTCGGGGAGAAGGGAGGAGGGAGGGGATAGGAATGAGCATATGCACAGAAGGAGTGCATGAGAAAACATTGCCAAGGCCAGCAGGGTAAATGTCCCTAGTGTGCTAAAACATTCAAGCACTGTGCTCTTATCCTGACCTCTTTGGCTATGTGCTCTGTCTATTCCAGTAAACGGAACAAGGCCAGGACACAGACTGAGTTCTGGGCCACATCATCTGTACCATCTTGCTCTTAGCACGTTCCCTGGCATGGTTACGGTTCATTTGAAGGCATGTTCTCCCAGTCAATGCTTGACCTTGGTTCAGGGGATAGCTCATATGAGGCACTGTTCACAAAGAGGCCTGGATGTAGTCACCTCATTTGGGGAGCAGGGGGCATGAGGAAAGATGCAAGTTTAAGTTCACAGACACAAGCCTCACCATGTTGTGCCTTTTGGCCACAGTGCCTGGGAATTGTAATTGGTCAGTTTATTAAATAGTACAGATATAGTCATTATTAAAGCTAGGAGGTGCATCAGATCTCATACATTGCTCTAGCTAAATATATGCAATTAAAACAATCAAGTAATAAAATACATGTATACATGTATACAGATCATAGAGAAATATCATGGGGGTTTGGTCCTCTGTCCCTACATTAAAACAGGCTGCCAACAAGCACTGTGTGATGTGTCGACCTTCTGCCTCTGTTGGCTCTAAGGCAGCTCTTAAGATACCACTCCTGACACCAGAATTTAACAACAAAGGGTGGGAAAGCCTTTTCAGAGAGGACTTTTCCTCTTTCCTGTGCCTACTGAAGGCCTGTCCACCACCTCCTGTGATGCACTCTCTTACAGGGTTGTATGACATCTCAGCAAAGACAGTAGAAAAGAGACTGGTTCTTTTACATAAGTATGTGTAAATATTCTGTGTGCCAAGAAAGCAGCGGAGGGACTATCTTCTAGCATTCCTTTTTCTCCATAGATCATATTGAATTGTGCCGTGTATATTTTCTTGTTAATTTGCAAGGCTTTGAAAACTGTGCATAAAGGTTTACTGTGAAATTTAAACCTTTATTTGGAGGATTACTAACTGGTGATGAGTTGACTGAGATCTCACTGTGCTGCTATTGTACACTGTTATTCAGAATGGCAATCTTGGCATAAATTCTGCTTTAGATTTTGCAGAGATTCTTTTCCTTTGGAGATTTGTTTTTCCAAGGTGCAAGATTCTGACTTGCCAACTCAAAACACACTTCCTATTCAACACTTCCCTTTCAAAAGAAGTGTTCAGTTGGCAAATTAATAAGGCTGTACTGCAAATTAATAACCTACTAAAGTTGCCTATAGGCTCTTCTGAAGAAAACTTGTGCTTTGAAATATATGTTTTATTTATAGAATGTCCCTTGGAAATCAGGCCAGGAAGTTGCAGCTGCTGAGAAGTTAGATGTTCTGTTTAATTTTTAAACAAAATTCTAAACAATGTATTCTAGTATAAAGAAGGCTTTTATGAATCATGAGTCATTTTCTGCTGATGGAAATATGATCAGTATCTCATATAAGTTATTACTTCCCTGTCCTGCCTCCTCTCTTTCCTATTGAATGTATCTAACAATCTATTTTTGCTACTTATAATGTGCCTAGGTAGTCTGATAACCAAACAGCAAGAGGACTGCATTTGAAGTTCCTATTCAAAGGTCTTTTTAACACTGCGTAGTTCTTCATTATCTGTCACATGTCATGGCCTTAAACTACAACAAAAGTTAAATAGAACTGAGTTGAGGATGTGTACTATTTCCCAGTTTCTGAATCCTTCACCTAAAAGCTTTATTATCAAAACATAAAGTATATTATCTCAATCATTTAAATGACTTTTTGCACTAAAAAATCTCAGCAGAGACATCTTTTTTTTTTTTTTTTGGCTGAGTCATAGCACCAAATTTACTGATAGATATCTGTTCTTCATCCTTTATACAAGCGCCTCTCCACTACTTGCCTGTTACCTCAACATTTCCCAGGCCCCTGATAAATGTGTTTCTTAAGAAGAATTATTTTGTACAGTTATGGCACACTTAGCCCATATCAAAATTGGCTGCATAGTTACACAGCAGACTTGGAAAAACAGTTGGGGTAAACCAGGTAATAAGTTGTTTCTGTCCAGGTTGCAAACATTATGACAGTAACTGGATTAAAGTAAATTTTAATGCTATAAAAACAACAAACAGCATCAAGGCCAAAAAAAAAAAAAAAAAAAAAACTAAAAAAAAAAAAAACTTTTACCTTCTGCACAGCATAAATGATTGTTCTGGCAAGCTCAGCATAACACCACCTTGATATCATTGCCTGATTTATGGATCAGAACACATGTATGTACGACAAGTGCAACAGATGAGCTAAGTGAACAGAGAGCCATATGCACACCTCTATTGGTACACCTTGTCTTTTGTGAGGATCTTTCTTTTGACTGTTTGCATAAATAATCATAAATTCCTCAGAAAGAGAGAAACTCTTGCAACATTGAAAACACAAGCTAATTTTAAATAGGTACCTTCTTAATAGGGTTTTTCCTTAGGAAACTTACTTCCCAAAGCAGTGGCAAGTAGTGCTAGCTACAATAGTGAAGTCTGCTGTGTTAAGAAGCACTGCTTAATAGCCAGTAATGCAACAAGTAAAGTAATGCAAAGACTTAGAATTAACAGCATCAGGGAAAAAAAAAAAAAAAAAGAAAAAAGAAAAAAAAGAAAAAAAAAAGGATGCCTAACTTTCACATCTCCCATCTCTCTGCAGAACGGATGGATGATATTCTGTTTCACAGATGCCAGTTGTTTTGGGCATCCTCTTTACCTTCATCTCTCCCTGCAAGCATGCTTAAATGCACAGAACCTACTGTATTAAAATGGTATGGTCATACCTCATAATACTAAAATAAAATGATCTCCAATGAGTGCCAATCCTCCTAGATGAAAACACAAAGAAAATGGGCTCTGATCCTTTGACTAAAATTGTTTGTAACCAGTTCCAGCAAACAACATACCCACAAATGGGAGAAAAAATTGCGAGTGCTTACTAGAGGAAGGAGACCTGAGGCCCAGGCACACTAGTGACAAACTCCTCCCTGGAGGCCAAGGCCCTGTGTCCCCAGCAGGCATCACTGGCACCACCCTCATTGACAGCTGGGGTGGATTCAGGCACCACAAGGAGAAAAACATTGAAGGTTGTGCCAGCTGAGTCACTTAAAACACCTGAAGTCTTATAGAGCAGTAGATACAAAGTGATGGCCTTGCCTGGACCAGGCAGCATGTCTAGTAATCACACAGACAGCCCAGGCCCCAAGGCTTCTTAGGCTTTGTTTTTCTCTGGACTTGTCTTATTTTTACTTTGCTTTCACTTGTTTTCTTGTAACAGAATTTATCTAGTAACCTGGTGACTGTTATCCTAGTCTCTTTCATAATCTGCTTAGCACTGTACAATTGTGTGACACAATGCTTATTACTATATGCACTTCAGTAACCCACTTGCAGGAGCCAGCAGTTATTTGCAAAGAATGAAGTATCAATTACCCCAGAACAAAAACAGCATGCTGATCTTGTGCCAAGCCTCACATCCTTACCATACTAAAGCCTTTAACCCTAGGACCCAGAGGTAGCAGGGTCACATAATACTTGAGAAAAGGAATAGGTACTACAGGGTTTCTGTGTACATTAGCCACACATAACTGTGAGCAAAATAGTACTATTATTAGTCAAGCTGCAATGATGACTGTTAACAATAAACTCTTGTCTTTGCACATAAAGTACTTTCCTGTGCCCTTAAAAGAAAGTTGAGTGAAACAAAACAGTGGGAATTCAAATAAATTCTGTAACTTGCAGCAAACAGGTAACACATGCAAGGCAAGGAAAGAGGTCTAAGAACATAGATCTGCTTCCTGGTGGAAAATCTGTTTTCATCACACCCCCCTCCCCCTTTTTAAATATATATATATATTTCTAGAAGTTATGGTTTAAGAAAGAGAGGTTGGTCACAATAACCAACTGCTTTGTCAGAGAAACAATCTGCAGAAACCGGAATCTGCTGGGATCACTAACAACCATATTAGTTTGCTCAGCATCCTATCATTTTAAGAAGCTGAAATTAAATTTTAGAAGATTAAATGTCTTTCTTTGAGAATTGGTGAAGATTGCTGCTACCCTCACGGTTCTTTTGTGAGTGTGCAAAATACCAGGGATGTTCGGTGAGTTTGGGCAGCATCTAACAGGAGAGAGGGTTTTACGTGCTCTGGAGAAAAAGAGACTGAAGCTTCAACAGGTCTCACATTCCCATACATGGGAAATATATCAAGGAAATATATGGAAATAAATGGGATAATAGGGAAATAAATAGGATATATGTGGGGAAAAAATGAACAGACTCAAGTTATTACAGCTTCCTGGGAGGAGCGAATGCATAGCTCTTTATGCATAACTCTCGGATATTGAATCTAGAGTGCACACACTGAACACAAGCCCAACTAGTATATCTTGATTATTAACTTTCTTCCACCCTGGAAAGTTAAATACACAGAATATAAAAGTTCAGCAGCAAGCTTCTCAGATACAGCAAAAAGTTTAAACAAAGGAAGAAAACAAACATCTTAAAAACAAGTTATTATTATCATTATTACTTATTAAAGAAGGGACAGAAGCTGAAGAAATTGACTTGACATTTTTACTTATTTTTAGTGGATTTTAAAGTGGTTCTTGGCAATGGTCTTTTTGAAGGACCAGTAAGATAAAAGGCAGCTAGAATTTGTAAATGCTTGAAAGGTATGACTGAACAATACAAGACATGTTGGCACCCAGATTTACTTTTTCTCTACTTAAAATTGAAGAAGTTTCCTTTACTCCTCCTGCAAGCTACTCCTAGCAGCTGCTTCTGTTCCCTTTGTGAAAGAACTGGTGAGGAAGAAGCATATCCACCCCTATCTGGCATCCTTCTTTGAAGAGTACCCAAAGTATATGCCTCTCTTAGTCCACTTTTGTTGCTTACATATTATCATATTATCAATGATTCTCAGTTTTGTTGGTTTGCATTTCACAGCTGCCCTGCCTTTAATGACACTGTGCATCGGTGTGATCATTAGAGAATTGATTATTAACATTAATTTCACTATTTACTCAAAAGATTGGATTTCTTGTAGGTGATTATATGCTGCATTATTACCTGTGTTAGTTTCCTCTTGTTACAGTCTGTTTATTAATAAAAATAATGGGTTTGAAAAGGAATGAAATGCCCATTTTTCTTTCTTTATCTTTTCTACCACTCAAAACTTCTACAACCCAAGAAAGTTTGCAGACAGTTCAGCAAGAAAATAATTGACCTGATAGCAGAAATATCACTACTAAATTAAGAAGCTAGTGGAAAAAAAACACCTCATTTATTTCATAATTTTGTATAATCATAGTCAGGTATCTAAAAGCCAAAATAAAAGTGAGACATACTTGAGCCTTTGCAGTCTCCAGGTAAGAGACTTTTAATATCATGTAGAGACTGCAAATACTGCAAATATCCTACAAAAGTCTAGCTAAGTAAAAGCATTTGAAATATATACATAATACAAACAGAGACATCAAAAAATTACATGATACAAGTTAAATTCTCTAAATATTTTCATATATATAAATATATGTTTTTGAAACACAAGAAGCTTTCCCTGGGATTACTAACCTATTGCTAGAAAGTTAAGATGATAATGTACTGAAAAAAAGATCTAATACCAATTTCTGTAAGTCTAGCAAATAAAGTAGAAAATGTATACATTTTTTTTTCTTCAATGGATGTCCCAGCATACAACTGTAGGTGCTGAAAAAAAACAGGGTATGTCAGTTGGATATATGGAGGTGGCAAAGGAACATAAAAGAATTCAATCATTTTATTTTGTCATCCTTGCTAAATAATTTAATGGATAAACACATCACACCATAGCTCATGGTCATTTTCTCCATTGTGTGGGATACTGAACATGTCTCAGAGCAAAATAAACACATTTTAAGGCAACTGCTTTGAGATTTCTCATAGACACAAGAGTATATATTCACTTATTATCACCATTGTTCTAATCCTTTCATTTCCTTACATGTCAGCATGTAACAGCTGGGTGTATTTTCTGAACAGGATTCTAAAATATGGGCCCAATTCTGGCCTTATTTGTCTTATTCCGCCCTACTAAAGACAAAGCCTGGTTAAAATAAGCCTTAACACAATATTGGACCTATTATATCCTTATTTCCATTTTATTTCATTTCCTAATAAGTACTTTAACTAGCCACTTGTAATTTTTGTATTAGAGAGGCAAGGTAGGAAATTGCCACTACAGTTTATTTGTTTTAGACTTGCTGCTGCTTGCCAGAGATGCTGATGGGTGTAGCACTCCTGGTGCACAAAGGCAACTGGCATGCCTTTGGTTTGGTCAAGGGGCTACTTCCTTTATGACAAGTGTGCAAAGTACATTGGCATTTGGCTGCACTCACCTGTTTCCTTATATTCTCTTAATGTTGATAACTATTTCCACATTACAATCAAGTGCATAGAATTTTGATCTCAAATAATACGTAATTTTTAATTCCTATATAGGTAGAACTCCCAGGCAACTTCCTTCTTTCCACTCATGTCAGTGTACATCTGTAACAGCTCCTCCAGAACCAGTGCAATTCCTCATCTGTGCAGGCAGAAGAGTCCATGGATCCCAGAAGATCTGGGGGCTTGAAGTTCATGACATGTCTTTTCTTTTAAATCCAGAGTTTGAACTTGTGCAGTGATGAAGTGTACTGGCAAAAGGAGAATCAAGATAATATAAGAGAAGTACTAACCTTTTAAAATTTGTAATAATGGGAAACAGTACAATCATTGAAAGACATCTTTAACATATCATGTAGAATGTACACATGCATATAGACAGGCATCACTGAATTAAGACTCAGTTACTGTTTTCCTGAGATTTTTAAGAAATTTATTTATGTGATGTTTCTGAATTCCTACACAAAGGAGGAACTATAAAACAATGCTAGAAATCAAGAAATCATGCCAATGGAAAATTAAGAATATGAAAAAACTGCTTAAGAATATATTTGTAATCTTGCTGAATCTCAGCTTTTGAAATGATTTATAGACTGTAGGATAATATTTTTCCCAAAGACACTAACTGCCTTTTTTTTTTTTTTTTTTTTTTTTGATCCAATACACTTGGAAAATCTAATAGATGTTAATTTTTAAATCCCTATGATATATTAGCCACATGCATAGAAGACAGAGGAAGGCTAGGCTTGACTGAAATATTTTCATTTTCTAAATAGACAGAAACATTACCTTATGTGCAGCCTGACCTTTCAATGCTACTGAATACAATCAAATTCCTTTCAGTCACTAAGAATACATTCAGCAACTTCAAGTACTGTCTCAGAAGTACAGATTTGGTGCTGTACCTAAAGCAGAACCTCACCCAGGAGCTCTCCAGTTCATATCTAATTGCAAAAGACATTTGAGCTATGATTGTGTTAGATCTCATGAACATTTCATCAAATGTTTGAATACAGAAGACCCATACAGGTAAGAGAATTAATATAATGAATATAATAACTTAATGAAGTTGTCTGGAAAAGCTTGAAAAATGAGCATATATTCATTGGAAACATGGGGATGTCCATTGGTATCAAAAGCTTGGTATGTGTAGGCTTTGTTTTCAATAAAAAACAATACAGCCTAGAAAAATTAATACTGGATGTGTACATGTGATAATCTTGGCTAAGATCTACCCTTGTAATAATTTGGTCTAAAGAGCTTCATTGTTGGACTATACTTTCTGCTGAACTATTCCTTGA
Organism: Oxyura jamaicensis; assembly: GCF_011077185.1. Taxonomy (NCBI): domain Eukaryota; kingdom Metazoa; phylum Chordata; class Aves; order Anseriformes; family Anatidae; genus Oxyura; species Oxyura jamaicensis. The sequence goes on along the minus strand of NC_048893.1, from coordinate 67,559,086 downwards.
GGTCTATCCTTTCCCCTCTTCTACTCCCTCTTCTCTGTCACTAGCTTTTCAATTTGACTGTATGAAAGGTGACAATTTATTGCTCTTGTTATCAGTTTGAAGGCTATATGCCTATTTAGGAGTTAAAATCTAGTTTGACAAGATAGGTCAATTCGATAACAACATATCAAGACATCGCTAGACTTGTATGAGAGAATCATTATCCAACACATTTCAGTTCTAGTTCTTCAGAAGAGTCAACCTGGTGTCTTTATAACAAAGGATTATTTGTGTACTTCATCTGTAATGAAAAATAACTTAGTCTATTATTTTGATCTATATTATAGTAAAGACAGTAATGTTCCAGTGAAAGCACCTGTAGTGCTTCTGTGAAAGGTGGTCTCACAGATACTGTTGTCATTTCTACTGTACAAATGTGTCTCCAGAATAACTTTCATGCTTTCATGATATTAATTTGCTAAAATAACTTCATATTTTCACTATTTTTTTTAAGAAATAGCAGAAAACATTATTATTTTTCACCAGTATTTAAGTCTGTAAGGTGTTTTCACTAGCATGATTATTTTTGTGCCCTTGGGGTTTCTGTAACATTTTTTGCTACTCTTCCACATAGCTAGGTCTGCAGATGCTAAGTTCCATCTCCTGTTTAACCTTATGTTTACTTTCCCTTCTCCAGCTTCAGCATGTTTCCATGATCAGACTAATGTTCTCCATTCTCTGTGTGTTGTTTGTGTGTGTGTGGTCTTTCTTTTTCCTAGTTTAGCCAGACAAATTTTCCCTCCAGGGAAACTGAATTCTATACCTGAACTTCCAACAGTTCCCTTTTCATCCTCTCCAGCTGTCTGATTCAATGCCTCAAGAAATTCCTTACTTCCTCTGTCTAATCAATTTCCTTCAAGAAAGTGTTGAAAAGATGTGAGATTTCACCACTCCCATCTTTCTTCTCTCTTCTTGTGTATTTTTGTTCATCTGTGTTTCAAGAAGCTCATCCATTATTATAAAGATCAGAAGCTTCTGAAATAAATGAAAACTGTAATCTTCATGTAAATGACAAGGCTCTTGGAGTGGACTTTGAATATACATTTGAACTGATGATAAATATTGGAAGTAGTAACATTAGGAAGACAAAGTATGCTTCAGAGTCCTGCAATACACTGGATTATGTTCAGTAAGTCATTAGAGGCACCCTGGAGACTATAATATTAGAAGGCTCCCATTTCTCACTATATTTTTGTAGTTCTGACACATGGATCTTTCCTCTAAATCATCTTGATAGTCCTAAGGAACAAGTTTATCAAATCTAGCACAATATTTCATGTGAAAGAGTGTGTAGAGTCTACAACTTTAAAAAAGGAGGTTACTGATCTGCACAGGAAAGAATAAAAGCTGAAGGTACAAAATTATTTTGGAGGCACAGAGAAACATTTTCAGTAAAGCAAAAGTGTTTTAACTGATAGCCTTTTGAGGAATAAATATTTCATTAATTAAGAATTCTGTACATTAGGAACATGTTCCATTACAGTGGTTAAGAGAGACATTCTAGACAAGAGCTTGCTTACCACAGGACTAACTCTTTTTTGACTGAATCGTGTGTCTGCCAAAAAACAAAATGCATGGATGTTAAAGTGTTACAGTATCTACAATGCACTAATTTGTCTATATAATTTCATTATTTTAGAGTTTGTCTTTCTTTTTGTTTTATCTCTTCCCTGCTTTCCAAAAACCACAGATTTATGCAAGTGGGAAGGTACACCTGGGGGTGACCTAATCCAACCTGCTGCTCAAAGCTGCAGCAGGTCAGTCAGGGTCTCTTTCAGTCAAGTTTTGAATATCACCAAGCATGGAGTCTCCACAGCCTCCTCAGATCTGACCATCTCCTGGACAAAGGTTTTTTCTTATATCAAATCTGAGCTTCCTGTATTTCTTCATAGTGCCCCTTACACCTCACCTTTCTACCATGCACCTCTGAAAAGAGCCTGGCACCATCATCTCTTTATTATTCCATTTGGTGCTGTTAATATCTCCCTTTAGCCTAGTCTTGTTAAGGCTAAGAAAGCCAGCTCTCAGCTTCTCATTCTACATTAGCTGCTCCAGACCCCAGCTATTCTGGTGGCCATTCACTGGACTTGCTCCAGTAAGTCAATGTATTTCTTGTATTGAAAAGACCTGAACTGAACATGGCACTCCATATGTGGTCCCATTTTGCTTGATAAAGGGAAGGAAACAAGTGTGTCCCAATAGAAACAGTAATACAGTTCACTATGCTTTTGACTACCTTTGCTGCAAGAGTACACTGCTGATTCATGCTCAAATTGCTGTTCGTCAGGACTCCTAGATTCTTTTCTGCAAAGTTATTTTCTAGCCAGTCAGACCCTGAGCCCATTATTCCACTCCCGGTGCAGTACTCTGAACTTGCCTTTGCCAAAGACCCTATCAACCCATTTCTCCAGCCTCAGTTTCTGTATATAGCAGCTCTTCAACATATCAGCTGTTCCCTCTGCAACTCAGTATCATTTCACAAGCTTTCTGGGATTGCACTCTATCCCATCATCAAGGTTATCCATAAAGATGTTATAAAATTTTGATTGCAATATCAACCTTGAGCAATGCTATGAGTGTCTGACCATAAACTGGCCTTTGAAACACTCATCATCACTCTTTCATCCAAGAAACCCTGCCTAGTTCCACCCTTATCATCATTCACTTACCCAGTCCATACCCCTTCCACGTGTCTATAACAATACTATAGGACAGCATGTTGGATAAACCCATTTGCCTCTCCAGGCAAGCCTTTGGAGAGCTCATGATAGAGCTCTGAGAAAAAGACATGTTTCTGATGCCTCAAACTGCATTAAAAATCATGAGACAAATCACACATCAAGTATTTCTTATCAATCTTTGTGATATGGTTTAGCGGAGGATTTGTTAGTGTTAGGTCAGAGGTTGGACTAGGTCATCTTGGAGGTCTCTTCCAACCTAGATGATTCTGTGATTCTATTTCAGTTATCTTGCAGTGATCCACCTCTGCAGAACCTTAAAGAGAAATCCTTCTGAACATTCAAAGCTGCAAAAATGACACGGTGAAATCCCACTGGCCAGAGATGAACAGTAAAACAGCAATGACTTAAAATCCAGCAGTTATAACTACTGTCTCTAGTTCTACTTCTTTCACAGAATCCTCCAAAAAATGGTGAAGAAAGGCTAATTTGCTCAAGTCCCTCAGCTCAACTTGTTTAGACCCCACAGGTTTATTTACACAGAGGATTAAGAATTTGCTGTTCATTTCAACAGATCAATTTTTTGACCCCTCTCCATACCAATACACAAATCCTCAAAAATTTATTTGGGCTCCTTGAAGAATGTAAATTTTATAAAATTTGTTTTCATTGTATACTAGTCAGATGAACATCATGCAGAAATATTGTATAAACTATGTGTTACTATCTTTGAAATTTATAATTAAATCCAAATGTCAATATGATTTATTTTTAAAACATCTCTCAAACACCATATTAGGAAATAATACAATTCTACAAAATACATCAGAGAAAAAATTAGATACCCAAAGTCTGTAGAGTCCAGGCATACTGTTTTACATGAAAGATAGCACCAGATTCAGTAACTTCTACTCTGAGTCAAGACTGTCAAAATGATTTACAAATACTAAAGTGACATCACCTGCACCTATTCTTTTTTTCTATGCCCTCTAAAGGGTATCCAGAACTACTACGCTGACTTTCCAACACATACACAGGCACTCACAAGAGTACAGTGATGAAAAAGATTCTTTCATTTTACGTCAGCAGTATTCACAACGCTTGAGAAAGTTGGCTCTGACAGTGTTCCAGTTTTATGTATACACTCTATTAATTTCTGTGCTGTCTTTATCAAATAACCTTAACATTTAAAGGTAGAATAAAATAAACCATTCTTACACCCCTATAAATATCTAACTAACCTCTAACTTTTATTAAAATCAAGTTTTCAAGAGTCTTGTCTTCAGTTTGTATAAAGTAAACATGCTCTTTACAAAGAAGCATTTAGATCTTGGCCACTCAAATGTTTGCAGGCAGACCGTTACATCTGCCCAGAGCCAAGCAGGAGCAGCTTGCACTGCACATGAGCCTTGGCAGGCAGGCTCTTCCACAAGAGATTTTTTTTTTTTTTTTCCTAAGAAAATGAAAGGCTGGTCCCACGTCCCTTCTCAAATCTCATAGCCAGCATCTGACTGCACACTTACACTGATGGTTGTACGCAGGCTGTCCAGAGCTAGAGGGAGGAAAGACAGCAGGCTTTTTGCAGGCAGTAATACCATTTGTGGTGCTGGAGAATGCAGCACATGTCAACAGTGTGGGAAAGCCTATTTTGGACATATTGCACATAAGTGGTAGATGTTCCTATTTTATTTGTCACATGCTTGTACTTAGGAAAGTTGTGTTATATAATTCAAATATTCATGTGAACAGTGATAGTTACTTTAAAAAAAAAAAAGACACTAAAAAGTTTTTGAACTTATGGTAAACATTTTTGAAGGAGTTAAAATTAAGAACAGTTTTTTTTGTTTGTTTGTTTTTGTGGTGGTGGGGAAGGTAACTGATAATCTGGACAATAGCTTAGTCATTATGTTTATTTTTTCCACTGGCTTTTGCGCCAGTTAAGTCTACATGACTGCATAGCAAGCCTTTGCTTAATTAACAAGAGGTAGCTTGGTTAATCCAATGTCTTTTATTATATAAACAATCTAAGAGATACACAAACTTAAAGCTTGAAGCACAGACTGTTTGCCCAAAGGCATCTGCTATTGTAAACTGAACGTAAGGCCCTATGAAATATATTGTATTGTCACTGTTGGACGTCAGCAGACTAAGATGTACCCTAGCGTTATCTTAGTAAAGAAAACTGGTCCTCTAGTTACTTGCACAAGAATTTGTCTTCTGCCAAGCCTAACAATCCCTGTCACATAATAAATGACTTCTTAGGAGAAAGGACACAATTGTTGATCAGTTCTATACTTTCCTGCCTCTCAGTATAAGCAGTGCTGATAATCAGTTGGTCAGCAGCTGCTCACAAACTTTCTTAGCTTGACTCTCTAAGAAGTCTTTTTATAAATGCACCAGTGGCATATTTTTTAATCCTCGTTCCCACTCCTAAACTGAAGAAGATACTTGAAACAAAGAACAGAAGGTTCCCTAACTGGAGGAGAAAAAAAAAAAAAGAGAGAGAGAGAAAATAAAATAAAACAAAAATATATATATATATATATATCAAGGAAACACTCTAGCACAGCTTTTCATCTGCTAGCCTGCTTGTATTTCCATTCCTATAGACAGACAAACACACATACCCCTAAACCAAAACCTCCTGGTAGCTCAAAAGCACTCCACAGTAGCAAGTGGCAAGAATGGGTGGCAAGCGGCAACTTGGCAAGACTTGGCTACATTTAAAATTGCATTCAAAGACCTTTATCAACAATGACTTTACAGTTGCTTAAACACTCAGCAGGTTTTAAACACAGATCACTCACCAGTATGCTCCTCCTCCTGAACAGGAGCACATACAGCCAATCTACCTCTCCAAAAGCACAAAGGAATTTAGCACATTAGAAATATATTTATATATTTCTAGTTTCTAACTGAGCAGAGATGAGACTTGACATTAACACTCTGATACCATAGGAAAATTTTAGAAGGTGCTAAAAAACAATCCACTACTGTATGCTGTATGCCCCTGGGAGTATGAATTTTTACATTTTACCAGAGACTGCAGGAACACATTGTACACAGACTGCACAAACTGTAGGCCAGGTAACTCCATTACAACTCCTGTCTCATTAAGAGACAGAAGCTATAATGGTTTTGGGGCAACTTCATTGCAGTGAAAGCAGAGGCTCCCAACAGCACAACAGATACAGCATTCTAACGGGAAATGAAAGAGTATCTTACTGCACAGAAGGAAAATAAAGCAGCAAAAGCACCCCACACAACAAAAGCTGGATGTGATGTGATAAGATGTGATAGCAGCCCCTCAAATGAGAATAGCTAATAGAGAAATTGGTACTGACAGGCAAAGTCAGGATATTATGGCAAAGTCAAAAAGATTTTGAACTTACTGCAGAATCAAACAGATCGCAGCTTTGTGTTTTATGAAGTAAAATTAATACCTTTGCCCCACAGACCTAAGTTATTGTCACCAAAGAATTCAGATTAATTTCTGACATGTGACAAAACCTTAGTTATAGTATAGAAAATGTATCTGTCCTATTTCCAGGGTACACAGGCTATTTCGCTCTTTGAGGCATTAATCATTACAGGCCTCTACTGATGGTACTTATGTCTAATTCAGAAGCTAACCTCAAGCTTTATGCAAGACAATGTTGATTTATTCAGCATATCTATGTAATCTATGTACATCTCTGAATTATCTGTGGATGACTTTGAAGATACTATATTTACTTTTACTAATTTGAGAAAGTCAAACCAATTAAAAGCAAGCTAAGGTTTGCCTTTTCTTCAATATTCATAAAATCATAGAATCATTCAGTTTGGAAAAGAACTCTAAGATGACCTAGTGCAACTTTAATAAAGATTATTTTTTTTTTTTTTTTTTTTCTGGATTAACTCAAATGATGCCCATTCAAAGGCTATAATGCAGACCAGTGTCACCAAGAGCAAATCTATTAGCAAGAGCAAAGTATCATAAACACAAGAGCATCACTCAAGACCACCAGCTGAATATGAAGGCCTGACAAGAAAAAGGTTGTGTAATGGCTGTATAAAGGTTGTCTTAAGCTTGTATAATGAAATGTTTTTAAAGTTTTAAAGGCTGTTTAAACACAGCTGACAGATCTCTAGACTTCCTTCTAGCTAGTTCCTCTGAAGATGTCCCCAGGAGAGTGGTAGGTAGATGTTTGTTCTGGAACTGCTGTTTATTCCGTCTCTGCTATTCTACTCTTACTTTGAGCTTTCCATGTATTTGCCATATTTCCTGCTCTTCCTTTTCTCTCCTTTGGACTGTAAGCTCTCAAGGGTGAGGACAATCTTCTTGCAAACATTCTCAGTGGCCACTGAAATCTGTCTCTATGCACACCCATACAAAAAAAAGAACAGCCCTGTTGCTTCAGCAGACAAGGTAGGAAGTCTAACTTGATGCAAATTATACCCCCCCCCCCGAAATAATAATAATAATATTAAAAATAAAAAATAAAAAATAAACGCCTACCCTAGTAAACTATTCATTCACAAATGTTCTAGTGCCCTCACAGCTGCAAAGGAAATACTAATGGAGCTGAGGACTCACTGGCTTATGAGCACTGCTGCACATTATTTGCTGTTATCTGCTAATGTTGACTGATCTCTTTGAGAATAACAGAGCACCAAATTACACGTTGCAAAGGGAAATCAGTAAAAGGTAGCACACTGATTTTTAGTGTATTAGACCTGGCTCCTCAGAGCTCACTCAGGCAAAGTTGACATTAATAGGTCCTTGGCTGAGTGAAAAATGCATGACTTTCCCCTGTCCATGACCAGGTAAACTAAAGTTGAAACAAAGCCTTTGCAATAAGCGTGTTGATGCCGGTTCATTTACCAGGGAAGATAGATAGGTACCTGGCCCAGGATTCATATTTTCTTCAGCCACAAGTACTCTTATAAAGATTCATCATGATTTTCTACATCCCCTGCACTGAGATGTGAAAAAGGTTACTTTTTTTTTAAAAAAAAAAAAAAAAAAAAATCCCTGCAATTTGGCATAGGATCTTCTTGAACTGAGCAGGACTAGAAATGCCATGATCACAAATCTAGCACCTACTTTGCACCAGGGAGAGAAGAGGCTCTATGTATTGCTGCACTGGGCAGCATGGGGTGATGGATGTGCTGCTGCTCTGCCCTTCACAGGAACATACCTGCTATCTTTTCAATAAACTATGACAAGGCCCTAAGGTTTGCCAGGTTGTTCCCCTGGCTCCCTACCTTCTCTTCTACAATATATTGGAATCATTCAAATATACAAAAGAACAAAAGACACTAGAAGCAGCTGCATCTTCTGAATGCAAATCTGACAGGTTTCAGACAACGAGGAAGATACATGTTGAAACTGGAAAGCACTGTTAAACACTAAAAACTAACAAGTTCTCTAGAACACTTTTTAAAAATGTTTTTTGTTGTCTCTACCCCTGCCCAGCTATGTTAAAAAACACTTTTTTTCCCCTCCTCAAAGAATGACATAGAAAGCAGGTTAAGTACCTTACAGAGAAGCTCTAATGAACTTGCAGGCACTTAAGCAGAAATTGCTGGATGTCCATGTCGACAGGGAGAATGTCAGAAAATTTATTTCCATCAAAACTATTACACAGATCTAGAATAAATACTGAGCAACGTCTTACAGCATGAGAAGGAGTAGAGAGAGATGTACATGCGTGATCATGACACTTATTTCTTTGCAAGAGTACCTCTGTCACATGTTGAATTTTACTCCTTGAAATGTCTCTTTCAAAATACAAAATGTTTGAACTGCATCCACATTGGTACTTGGGGAAATGAGTAATCCAGAAATATTGTCATGGCTCTTTTGATATGAATTCTTCAACCAATATATTTCTAATGTGACCACTGTCAGGTCTGAAATGCCTTCGTACACCACATAGCCTGTTCCTGAAATGGTCAAATACCAACAGCAATCAGGAAGGAGACTGATACTGCAAGGCAACAGAACTCCTCAGAAACCAAAGAACTGCTCATTTAAGACAAAGAGATTTGTCTAATACATACTACACTGTACAGGAATATGACAAAATTAGAGACTTGCTCTTATATACACATTTTCCTTACAGTACCATAAAGAATTTTTTGAATTTCATCCTAACAAGTTAATTCTTCACTGTTGGTTAAATAAATGACTACTGCTTGCCAAGATACCCTTGTAAAAGCAGCTGTTGAAATCAAGTGGTTCTTTCCTGCCTATTTTTAAGATTTAAATAAACAATGTTTTTATCAACAAAGTAGCCTCATTTGTGAGTTCTAGACTGAGCAGCAACAAATTGAAGCCAAAAAAAAAAAAAAAAAAAAAAAAAGATGAGTTTCAGTGTAAAAAACAGTCTGGCTCTCATTGTTACCTCTAAGTTTAACACTGTTCACACAGGTAGTATATGCTAATCATAAAACATTTGCTATATATTGGCTAATAATATACTTTGTACTTACTGTTTTTCACCTGATCATCTCAGAGGCCTCTACAAACACAAATTCATTTTTACTGTATTGTAGGAATAGCTAAACAATTGCTAAAGGTACCAGATCTCTGTGGTTGAAATGGACCCTCTCTTCAATGGAGCAGGACGATATTCAACAACCTTCTAGAAGCAAGAAAGGATTCAATAACAGTGTTGTAAACTGTAGCAATCTGGTATTTTCAGCTGTACTGGAGTGTTTATGTTAAAGGTAGCACTGTGAAAAATGAAACTATACTTTTCTTGTGTTCCGTTTGTAACAAAAATACATATATATATTCATTCCTTATAAAGGTCAGACTTCAGCCGGTGACAAAAATAAAATAAAATAAAATAAAATCCCACAAAGCAAACCACAGACCAGAAAAAGTCTGAAGAGTAAACATTAGAAAGGCTAGTAACCTATCTTAATCTGATAAACTCTTTTTGGCACCAAATTAAAATAGTTGTTTCTTGTTTGTGTGCATTTTATAATAGCTTTTTGTTGCATTAGAAGTTGCTGGCTCAAGACTTCAAGTTTATGAAAGGAGAAAGTATTAAATGCACTTCCTGTATGTTTTTGCTAAAAAAAAAAAAAAAAAAATATGCGGTGACTACAGGGTTATAAAACCATCAGCAATTCCTGCCTTCATTGGCTTCTGTGTAGAAATGACTCAAGGTTACTAGTTAGCATGGAGCATAAATTACCCATCAACCATTACATGAATAGCAACATAAAAGTTTTCCAATTAATTGGTATGGCTAGAAGTTAGCACATGCTCAACTTCATTAAAATATGGCAATGTGGGAGACTCCAGACTAAGACTGGCACTTTGCTGTGTCCCTAGAGCCAATGGAAACAACCAACGTAAACAACATGGTGTAGTGGGTTTACGTGGCAAGGTTTTGGTAGCAGTGGGCTATAGGGGTGGCTTCTGTGAGAAGGATCTAGAAGCTGCCCCATGTTTGGTAAGGGCCCCACTGCTGACCAGAGCTTAGCCAATAAGTGATGTTGTTTTGCACCTCTGTGAGAGCATATTTAAGACAGGGAAAAGAAAATAATAATAATAATAATAATTGCTACGCCACACAGCAGCTGGGAGAGTGAGAGGAGTGAGGAACAGCCTTGCAAGCGCCAAGGTCAGTGAAGAAGAAGGGGGAGAGGTGCTCCAGGCACCGGAGCAGAAGTCCCCTGCGGCCTGTGGTGAGGACCATGGTGGAGCAGGATTCCACACTGCAGCCCGTGGAGGAGACCATGGTGGAGCAGGTGGGCCTGCACTGATGGAGGCTGAGGGCTGTGGAAGACCCCTGCCAGAGCAGATTCTAGGCTGGACCTGTAGGCCGTATAGAGGAGACCATGCAGGAGCAGGTGACCTGGCAGGAGCTGCTGCCCATGGAGGATCCAGGTTGGAGCAGTTTGCTCCTGAGGGATGGGCCCCATGGTACAGACCCATATCTGGAGCAGTTCTTGAAGAGCTGCTGCCCGTGGGAAGCCCACGCTGGATCAGTTTGGCAAGGACTGCATCCCATGGGAGGGATCCCACAGCACAGGGGACGAGAGTGATCGAGAAGGAGCGGTGGAGAAGAGACACTATAAACTGACCATAACCCCTCATTCCCCCGTTCCCCTGCACTGCTTGGGGGGGGGGGAGGTAGAAGAGGGTGGATGGAGGGGAAGGTGCTTTTGGTTTCTTTCCATTGTTTCTCACTTCCCTAGCTTGTTAGTAATAGGCAATAAATCTTACTATCTCCCTATGCTGAGTCTGTTTTGCCCGTCACAAAATTATTGCGCAATCTCCTCGTCCTTATCTCAACCCTTGAGCCCCTTTCATCATATTTTCTCCCTGCTCCTCTTTGAGGAGGGGGAGTGAGAGCGGTTGTGGTGGAGCTTGGCCGCCCACCTGACTAAAACCACCACACACAGAAACAACCAACTTCTCCAAATATTCATACACATATTTATATAGGCACTGACTACAGCTAATTGAAATATTATCAATGGCAAACAACATCTAGTTTTCATGTTGTCATGGCCAGAGTTTTAATAATAATAATTAAAAAAAAAAAAAAAGGCATAGAAACTAAGTACTGCAGCATCAAACACAGTGGAAAACACCTATTTTCTAACAGTTTCATGTGCACAGCTTCCTGTACTTTCCTTTTTCCAGAGCAAACTAAAGATACTAAGACCGTCAATTGCAATAAGGATTACAGAAATGAATTTAAGCTTCTTTTTATTTAAGTATTCCTAAAATGTACAGTCAACTTTAAACTTGTGTAGATTGCCAAGAGCCTAGAAACAGTAGCAGAGCAGGAAAGGACTACTTGAGCAGTACAAGAATGGCCTCAGGCCTCTACCAGCGTTTGCAATGGCACAGGGAAGCAAGCTGGCATTAAGAAGATCTTACTAAACTGTTCCTGGACCAGGCCACTCTAAACAGAATGCACATAGAAATCAGAGACCAAGTGATACAATACCAGCTCATGATGCCATGCATTCATGATGATTTCAGGAGTTTTATTATAGTTTTCAAGACACGTTTTTTATTTTATTTTTTCAATACTTTCCTTTAGCCCTCAGTACATCTATTTGCCTTAATCCCCTTTCTCTTCTTCCCTGTGGGGCTCACTTCAGTGTTTCTTTATCTTCTATATCCTGTGTTTTCTAAATGAAATGATCTTCCATTTTTACTGAGCAACATATACTTTAAGTTTAATCAAGTGACATAAACCAAATAAAAATCTGCTGTACCTATGTAACACTTATGCTTGTTTGTTATAATCCATTGCTCTGCTTGCTGGCATACTTAAAACCAAAGTCTTCTGTCGTTGACTATCTTACTCTGGTTACAAAGCACCTAATGAAACAAGATTATACTCCTAAATGGCACTAATGTCTTAAAAAATAAAAAAAAATAAAAAAAAAAATGATCACCAGCAATAAGACTAATCAAAAGCAGCAAAAGCTTAACTATGAGTGAGAGATGTAAGTAGACAGATGGAAACAAAACTAAGACAAAGAAACACGATCACTCACAACAATTAATGCAAAGTATGTTTTAAACACCAAAAACCCTTACAAAAAAAAAAAAAAAATCAAGCAAATTCCTTTCTCAGAAACTTCCCATCCAAAGCATTATAATTTATGCCTGTTTTGGGCCGAAATTCCAAGAAGTTTGAATCAGTTTTACATCTTCCAGCAGCTAATGAAGCCTGGATATGCATAGACAAAACATTCTGCTGTTATCTCAGTAGACAGGAAAAAACAAACAGAATAATTTATAGCCTAAAATAATTTATCCACAAAACATTTTCAATACCATGTGACCATGCAAAGGAAATATGTCAAGTTATTTTGTCGTTTTAGCTTGAAATATATGGTGGTTCTGTCATTTATCAAAATATAAAAGTCATTTTTCATTGGCCATACAAGAAGCTGGGTATATACATGGTTAAATACCACAAAATATTAAGCTGTTTTGGAAAAGTCAGCTTAATAGAGGAGAAGATACTCCCTTTGTGTGCCATCAGCTCTTTAACTGAAAGTGAGCAGAGGGCACAAAGAACAGGTCTGAACATCAAGGTGTAGATGAGGACTTTCTACTTAAGTGGTGGATTCTGTCCAGATAAAATAATAATTTTGCTTTGTGGGAGAAATGCCTGTTACATCTCCCCAGGCAAGACAGGGCTCAGGGGCATCACTGGACTGATGGCAGCACTCAGGTCTCAGCAGGCATCCTGCCCCACAGTGCACGCTGCTGCTGGGGCCCAGCACATCTCCACCCCCTAGTTTCAGGTCTGTAGCTGTTTAGCCCTTCTTTACGGTGTTGTTTCCTTGTCTATTTATTCCTGCCAAAAGTCATCCACATACTCAAACCAGATCAAATATGCAGGCACATTGTTCATCACAAGGCAGCATATACCAGTACAGATGTCTACTGTGCTACTGTGACCATCACATTAGTGAGATACCAGTCTGGTTTACCTCATGGAAGCCACATAGGTGGCACTAATTCTGGAATCTCCTCACTGTGTATAGGATGTGTTGATATTTGATCTTACTGAGCCTAGTATTATTGTGCTAAAAATCTGATTATACAGGAAGGATATGGGTGCTTAATTTTATTCTGCAAATTACAGAAAGGAACTGTCCAATAATTTTATTTCCAAGTCAAATTAACACAGAATGTGATTTTATCATTTAGAACCATACCAAAACAAATAATAAAACGTCTGGTAAGCTTATAATAAGACATTAATACTAAGCTAGTAAACAGCTTATTCAGAAAGAAAAATTTCCAGAGAATCAAGAGAAAACAAATCAATCAAATAGGGAAATAATTGTTTTGTCTTTAAGCATCAGATAGTTTCATTTGCAGATTTTTCTAATTACATTTACTTTCTAAAATATTTTTCTTCCTCTCCAGGAGTATCCATTTTCCCTTGTGACAAGCATATTTTCTTCCAAGTTTACCTGTCCACTACTACTGATGGAACAGAACCTCATACACTTAAATTTAAGTCTATGCTAAGACAACGAAGAGACTTTTATATTTGCTTTATAGTTAAGAAAGCAAGAAATAGGGAGGCTAGATCTGTTGTTTGTTTTCACAGAAGGTTTACCTGTAACAGGGAATTGAACACAGGTTTACAACTCTTAACTCCAATCAACAGGACGGTCCCCTAGTTGCTGAACCCAGAACACCCAGCCTTAGTTTTCTCCCGTCCAAGTAAATACCAGGTAGGTAAGTCCTAGTGAAAGCTATCCAAATGGGTTGATTATTCACAAACAAGCATCTGCTCTAGCTGCTGGGAGCAGCTCCTGCCATATATTCCACTTTCTCCTGGGGATGCTCCATGGCAGCATCTTGCTTCTTGAAGCCAGAGACCTCACTCTCAACTTTTCCCATGAGACCTATACTACATGCTGCTCAGTTTGTTTATGTGGCATCTGTAGCTCTAATTCCACTGCACATTGTATTTGCTTTTCTCTGGGTGTAAAATGGGCCTTTTGATCACTCTGCTCAAATACCTGGGTAGCCCAGTAGATTAATTAACCATTAGACTAACCATGGCTGAGGTACAAATATAAGAGCTGCTATTCTAAGTAAATACATGGATATTACCCAGCCTCTTTCCCCCAAGTACTTTGAATCAGGGGCTACAGAACAAGGTCTGTAATGCTTTCAACTTCGGTTTTTGCTGAAACCTTTATATCATTTACATCCATAGGAGACTTGATAGCCCCACAAAACACTTCAGGCTGACATTTGGAGCATCATAGACTTCCAGTATTTTTGGACCCAATATTTTAGAGTAGAATGTAAGCAATGCAGATAAAATGGCCCATGGATTTAACCATTTTGCAGTTTTTACCTTCTGCTGCAAACATGATTCAATTGCCTGGTGATTTAATCTGCCCTTTGATGTCACAAGTGCTTTCAAATTCTTCAGTCTATTCAGCTTTGCCTGTGACATATTCCACAGGCAGCTAATAAGATCATTCTAAGTGCAAAACAAAGGTAAAAACCTTTCTGTTAAGTCTGTGCAAGGCAAAACCAGGGGTTTGGGAATGTAGGTGTGATATGCAAGTTCACTGCTCAAGTTCAATCACTATTTACCAGTGCAGCTGATGCATTTTTAAGTTACTTATAATTATCTCCAGAGTTTTATAATAGGCAAGAGGTCTATGACTGTATGCTAAATGAAAAGTGGAACGTAACATTCCTGAGGGAGGGTTACAATACCTGGTTTATGAACAAAGCTATGTTTTTTTTAGTCTCCAGTGGCTGATGGTTGAGGAAGGCTCCTACATGCCACTCAGCTTATATGCAGCAGTGGTAATGAAAATTGAAACATGCACTTTCCTCAGCACCATCTGCTGGACGCCAGCAGGTGCTGTACACCATCAGAAAAACACATTTCTGTTAAGTTGAACTGTCCTCTAAAACAAGAGGTTCTTTTTGCTTCAGCAAAATCTCTCTAGAAAGGTAGGTCCTTATTAAATGTTAGTTTGTTTTTTGTTGTTGTTGTTTTGCTGATTGTTTTTAATTGTGTTAGATATTGCTAAGGTGTTACTGATTTATTTTATCAATCCTGTCACTTTTATATTTCTTTTCCCCAAAGGAGTTAAGCACACTGAATTCAGTCCTCTTATGCCTCTCCTGACATGGTAGATCTCCACATCCTAGAGAGTTTGTAGGAAGTACTAGCTAAAAACATACTAAAAAAAAAAAAAGGTTTTTGGGGGGGGGGGAGGGTGCGGGTTGGAAGAAGACAAGGAGATGCTTCTGGCAGAGTTCTTGCACTGTGTCTAGTCTGCATTTCATATTTTGAAAGGAGTAAATAGAACCTAAAACTAGAATGCAGCATTGTGTTCATCTAATGCAACTACCTGAAAAAGATAGACCAGTAATCCAGGCATTTCAGGACTGTCATGTCCAAGAAGTATTTGCACCGAGGATTTTATTTCCAGAATTATCTGGAGACAAAAGAGCAAGCATTAAAGAAATACTTAGGCTGGGAATTATACTATAACTGGAGTTGCTCTCACATTTCTTGTTGTAAATGTTTCACAGAAGGCAAGGCACCTTTAATTAGATTTGAGGACCATAAGAAGTAGAGCATAGCAATATGCATTCTCTCTTTTTGTACAGAAGCTTTCTGGGAAAGGAGCTTGATTAAGGGTTTTCTAATTACTTTATTTTTTGTCAGAAACTTATAATTTATAAATGAGCAAAGATTTCTATGGAACAGTACAAGGCAAGTGTCATAAAGAAAAAATTAAATTTCCAGTTAAAATCAGAGTGAGAGACATGGACAAGGAGAATAAAAGCAGAAAAGTCCAGTACCCTTATCAAAAGCAGCTGTACTTGCAGAAGTTACCTTCATGTGAGCTTGCCGAGTGGCTGACCTTACTCCTGGCTACTGGTGGGCTGCTCTCAGTTCCTTTACTGCACCTCTTCTGTCCTGTGGAGCAGATAACAGCCTCTAGGCCTCGGAGTGAAATGGTCCCACAGCCCAGCCTTCACATAAAATCCATTTACCTTGGCCACTGGATTCAACGAGGTTATAAACCCTCTTCTCCAATGTACGTTTGTTTATGCAAAATGGAACTATTTCAAAATGTTATTAAAAAATGTACCAGATAAATCAATAATACAGGTGACCTTGGCACTCACCCTGGACAAGGAAGACTTGGGTTCAAGTCTTCATTCTTGATATTTTGTTCTTCCTCCTTCCCCCTTTCTCTTTACACATACTTTTTAAAACATAAAATAAAGGTAATGGGCTTGGCCTTATCCTTGCACAGAACTGGATTTTCCTCTCTTCCTTTCAACCAAGCAGTAAATTGTGTTTGTGCCAAGGCCTGCTTTCTGTAGTTTTGTTTAGATAGAGCAATACTGCACTGTTCCAAGTCCCTAACGTAAAAGGCACAGGAAAACCTCTTAACCAAAATTTTAGTATTGGACTCAAAAATATCTAAGTACAAGAATTTTTATGTTTCAAATTTCAGCTGCAAAATTAAGACTTGTGCATCTTGCACGTTTCCTCTGAGCTCAGGTCTGTGCCTATTCCAATGAGTACATTAATTCTACTAGACTTGTAAATGTCCAGAAGACCTTCCCTTCAAGCAATCTCTGTTGGGTTCGGCAGAACAGGCAGCTTCATAAGTCTGATTTAAATAAATAAATATCACATTTCCTCAGCTTCAACTCGTGTTTTGAATAAAGCAAATTAAATTGTTCAGAGCTGGGATTTCAAGGTAACCATCTCTGTATTGAAAATTGGTTATCTCTCCCACATGCCTGGTGATAGGATGAGGGGGAATGGGCTAAAGTTGCGGCAGGAGAGGTTTAGACTGGATATTAGGAAAAACTTCTTTACCGAAAGGGTTGTTAGGCATTGGAATGGGCTGCTCAGGGAAATGGTTGAGTCATCACCCCTGGAGGTCTTTAAAAGACATTTAAATGTAGAGCTTAGTGGTATGGTTTAGTGGAGGACTTGTTAGTGTTAGGTCAGAGGTTGGACTAGGTGATCTTGGAGGAATCAACCTAGATGATTCTGTGAAAATCATGAGCATTCAAGAAAAAGGCATTTGTTTTTCCTTGAATGTTTACCTTGTTCCAACTGATGGATTTGCAGAAAACAGCAGCTGCAATGGCTGCTACAGTGGTTCTGTGCCTTTAACTGATTCCTAAGTTCCACAGGTTTAATTATGATTATCTATGTGATTTATGCCTTAAGTGCATAACTCTCTCCTGACAGTTTCATGATCAGCTGCAGAGTCAAGGAGGAGCCTCATCTGTTGGCTTACTATGAGTTAGATAAACCATGAATGGTCTAAAGGTCATTTTAAATAGTGGGAGCCAACTTCTGGTAGGCAGTAATAAAGGGGAGGAAGAGTCACATGGCTTTCTAAGGTTGTTGGGTATTTCAAAACAAGAATTTATGAGAAAAGGACTTTGATAAGAAAAATTATACAGCAGCAGACTTGGACATAGTTTTATTTTGTTACCACTATAAATAGAATGTGATTCTTAAGATGTAATGAGCTGGAAAACAAGGATGAAAGATATTGCCCTTCATACATTATTGCACAGCAATTTGAATTACACAGGGAGCATATGAATATTAAGTGAAATACCTGCCTTGGAAGAGATAGTCCCAGAGAATTGAGAACACAATGCCACATAAAAGATGTAAAAAGGAAGAATCATGTTGTGATTATGGTGCTATGCTGGAAATTGAGATGTGGCTTCAGCTGCTTGTTTGGTCACACATTTCCAAAGAAGGGTAACTCAGCTGAACTCAGATTCAACAAATACGTGAAAGGATATCCCTAAATTTCAAAAAATGTTCAAGAGACTGTTGTGCTTATGATGAAATATAGCACTTTGGAAGCCATTTAGCAGATCTAGTTTGGCATAAAGATATTTGCTGGCATGCAAAAAGGCAGGGTGTTCATGTTTTCTTTTTCTCAGGCTGCTGCTTTTACTGTTCCTGAGCCTAGCTTCACATTAAAGACCTGTCTCAGTTATGAGTTTCAAGCTAGGAAGAAATGAATCCATAGGAGGCATAAAATATCAAGGATAAACACACTCAAACAATGTTTCCAGTGATGCAGGTGTGTTGGGATAGATAGAGCGTGATGCCTTACCTTAAAATAGGGCAGCCACATGGAAATAGCATTGAGGACAGTCACAGAGGCATGTTGGAGAAGAAAGCCTAACCCATTGCAGCATTCTGCTGAGGGACAAAAATGAAATTTAATGATCTAGCTGAGATGACTAATGGTCAGATTCCACCAAGACTGATGATGCATGGGAATTTCAGTGAATTTAGGTCTGGGGTGTTGCCCTGCCTTGGCCCCATGTTAGTCCTTATTCTGCCAGTAGTGCTTGTGTTATCTTGCAGCAAGACAGAAGAGATCTTGTACAAAATAATAATAATAATAAAAACATTTGTTGTTGTTGGATTCATTTTCAGCTGCATCAGTCCACAGCTAATATAGTTAACTCAAAGGAGGACTTGTGGATAGGAATGGGGGAAAAACATTTCTTTTTAATAAATAGGTCCCAGGGATATGCGAATGCGAAACTGAAGTGAATATAAAACTGTTGGGAGGAAGGGGGGGCTTTTAAGAACTAGAACTAGGTGGTCTGCAAAACCCTTCCAGCACAGCTTTTGTTTTCAAGGGTTAAGCCAGTTGCCTTGTGCAAGATAACCACAGGCTTTCAGCCACACAAGACCAGGGTGGACATGAGTACATCAGAAAACCTCTGGAGGAAGGCAGGAACTGGAATGAGTGCTCATTTATCTCATGGCAGAAAGAATGAGCTTGCCATTGCCTTGAAACACTTACAGGACAGCAATGATACCTATCCATCAGGGTTTCCAGTAGGGAAATAAGACATATTATGAGCATAGCTATTTCATCTGCTTGCTTGAAGAAAGAATCAAGCCTGACTATGTGAGATTAGTATGACTGAGCAAACTGTGGATCTGCTGGTGTTACTGTATTTGAGAAAGGATTATGCAGCACAGACAAACTGAGCATTTCTACTCACATAGCTTTTATAGACTTGTTCTGTTTTCTCCAGTAAAGTTGCTTTGCAGGCTGGATTATTGACACCAGCAAGTCACTTACACTCAGCCTTGAATCTTTCCTGAAAAAGATTTTTTGCACTTGTGAGCTAATAGCACACACAGACACTAAAACACAAGTAAAGCTGTCACTGGCACTGTGAGAATGGATGAAGACATGGCCTCCAAGGAAGGGTCCAGTGACCAAAGTATTTGAGAGATGTTTGAGAAGAGCTACTCTTCAAATATATCCCCTCCCCCCCCCCCCAAAAAAAAAAAAAAGCAGGAAAAATAATGTTTTCTCCTTATAATGGGCAAGAAGTAATTAATTTAAATTCTTAAATTACTCAAGAGAGCAGTTGAGTATTGACATGCAAACAAAGTGCTGTTTGAACAGCAAACACAGTGACGCATAGGACCAGTTTACCAAAAAAGAATGAGGGTTCTTTAAGAACAGGTTGCAGAATTCTGTTGTGATTTAGACTGTCTGGAATGAAGAGCAAGGAGAAGGATTTTGAAGATTCTATTCCTGTAGGGGTCTTTAAAACTGAAGCAGGAACAGCATCACAGTGCAGCTGATATTCTAGTATAGAGCACAGTCAATTTCAGCTTGAACTAAGGGCTTATTTTTCACTGGGGATTCAGGCACTCTATAGCTTTGCCATATTTCTGCCACAGTGAAACACAGCTGATTATCTTACCCCCAGATTTAGGAAATTGATTAACTTCAGGCAAGAGTTAGAAGGGTCAGTTTTACTAGACATATTGGTGATACTCTGTACCCAGGAAGAGAATCCAGCTGACCAGAGTACTCATCTCCTCTGTACAGTCTTTATGGTCTGTAAATCATTACTCAAATACTTATACCATTATTACTTGGTTACTTGTAGTATCGGATATTATGTGTTCTATCTTCTGTAATATATATATATATATATATGCATAAACACACACATATATAAAACAATCTAAACTTGTCAGTATCCTAATATCTATATTGCTTTTTCCCCAGATCATACCTGATCATCATCTTGAAGCCCAATGGGACAAACTTCTACTCAAGAAACCTGCTTATAGAATATTTTTTTTGTTATTACCTTATGTGTAAGACAATTTTATTACAAAAAGTGATCCAATAGGCACAGACATAGTGGGGTTATAATTTCTTTGAGTAATACATGAGTTTCTGAGCACAGAGGCTGGAAAGGGTTCAAAGACAGCTGTGGAAAACTTTCCTTTTGTTCTTTGTGTAAAAGAAAACATCTTTGCACCTTTAATTCACCATATTTTATACACAGCTGTAACTGTACCTATGAGTTATAATAAAATAATGCAGAATCTATGGACAGAGTCTACACAGGAATACCACCCTCCCTGCAGAAAAGAAAATTACCTTTGATCCTGGCAGCCACATCCCTGAGTTCAAAATTTATATTCAGAAGTTAAAGTTAAGTTCTTTGGTACAAGATGCTGTAAATGCCAACAGTCAAGTACAATTCATAAAAGTCTCAAAAAGTTTATGGATAGTGAATCCATACCAATACTACGAAAGGTGCATTTTGTAAGGAATTTTAAATGATGTTACAGACCATCTAGAAGCTGATCAAGAGAACGCTGCAACAGCTGCTTTCAAAAATCAAGGTTTAGTAAGCTACTGAATTTCTCTGGCACAGATGAACTGAACCTTGTGTTCAGTATGATTATTTGTTGTTGGTTTTGCATCATGACATTGTCTCAATTTTCTGGTATGTTTGCCATCAAATCTTTGGCAAATAACTTTGTCAAAATAAATAATTCTCATGTATGAGTCACTAATTTAAAACTGTTTTTAAGTCAGGTGTAAGGCTTTATCATATTTAGTGAAACTGGCTTTTCCCAGCAAATTTAGTGGCACAAAATTTTAATCAGCTAAGAGAAACAGAAGTTCAATCTTAAAACTGAAATTGCAGACAAGTTTCCTAATATCCCAAATAATTTCTAAGACAAAATTCATTTCATTTTCTGTAAATGACTATAAAATTATAATATGTTACTGCAAGCAAATCTGAAGCATGAAGCAAAGAAATTGGATAAGCCTAACAGCTTCTAAAGTAGAATAAGTAGTACCAGATTTTCATTTCTCTCAAGAAACAGACATCTGTTTTAGGATTGGATACAACACTAAGCATCAAGTATGATGTTTGGAGGATGTATCTATTAGACTACAAAATTGTAGGAAGTAGCAAGCTTCCTTGATGTACTTGCATCAGACTACATCCATTTGTAACATACATCATCCTCTACCCTGAGAGAGGGGAAAAGCCTAGAACAGTTAATAACCCTGTGCCAAGTCCTTAAACTTAAATAACCGTCCAGTCTAAAGGAGATGTTTCAGGCCCAGAGCACAACAATTTGCTCAGCTAAAGAATCTAGACAACAAGAGAAATAAGAGAATCAAGAAAAAAAAAAAGCCTAGTAGAGAAATACATACTATGACCTTACTGCTTTATTTAAATCTTCTCTAATCCTAATTAAATGTCATCATGTTTGAAATTTGCAGAATTGTGTATTGCATTTTGGCAGCCTTGTGTCTGTGACACAAAACCATAATAATTCTCAAGAAATTTAAAAGTCTTCAGAAGCATACAAGTTAGACAAGTGAAAAGCTTGAATCATAAAGTTCATTGCCTTCCAAATAACAGAGGTTATTAAATACACACTGCTGGCCTAGCATAAAGAAAGCTTAAAAGTAAATAGGTCAAAGAAACTGTGCTGAGGAACATCCTCAGGAGATGAAAAGTGGCTTTACTTTGGATGCTGTGGATGTTCCATCCCTGGAGGTGTTCAAGGCCAGGAAGGGTGGGGCTTCGGGCAACCTGGTGTAGTAGGTGGCATCCCTGTCTGTGGCAGGGAGGTTGGAATGAGGTGATCTTTAAGGGCCCTAACAACCTGATTCCATTCTAGGATTCTATGACCAAGATTAAATGTATGCAAAAAAATATATTTTCTAAAATTTTTTCCAACAGTGCAAAGCAATAGATTTTATTATTTTTGAACATATTTTAGAAATTGTAACTTGCACACAATGTCAAAATGAAAATTAGTCTTTGATCACCAGAAAAGGGAAAATGCCTAACTCTACAGAGAAAAAGTACACTAAAATGAATTATTTGAAGTGAGCTGCAGCCATTAATTAAATTTAATAGACAAGTGATAGATGAGCTCCCTATGCCCAAAACTTTCCTAAATATTCAGAATCCAGTCAGTTTACCTAAGAAGTTCAATAAAAATGACAAATTAGCTTTATTACAACCATCTTTGACAGGTGACTATACTTTACTAGAAAGAGAGACACTTGCAGACAGCCCAGTAAATCACAAAAGATGCTGCTGCGGTCAAGCAGTTTCAGGAGCCTGGTGAATTTTCCTATAAAGATCACGTAAGCCACAAGGTAGCTCCCTTCCAAGGGATTTAGATATTATACTACTTATTTTTTAAATGATAATAATTATCCAAGTTTAAATATCTTCTATGTTTTATATAAATTCTGGACACTCAAGAACTGTGGTTATTCTGGACAGCATTTCTTGCTGCAAAATTATTCACAAGTGAAGTGTTTAGAACTATATTCAGTTATACTGAAATTCCTTTAATTAAGAGGATTAGTTTGGCTACATTAATTTGTGGATTTGTAAATTCGTTTTACTTGCTAAAATATTTAATCATCAATAGATACAATTGGTGGTAAGTGTGAGTAACCCAAGATCTTTTATATGTGGCTATTTCTGCTGTAAACTCTAATGATGTAAAAATAAATTGACAACTTGACTTTGGAAGAACTGACAATTTGGTTGTGGAAGAACCAAACAGAGCAGCATAAGCTTATATGTAAGGAGTGATAGTACATACCTTCCATAGTGAGCAACGAGTTGTGAGTAAAATTCATAGTAAAATTCAAAGTGAATTTGAATAAAAGGAGGAAAAACATTTTGATTTATTCTTCCCACTACTCTGAATCACCACAACCCTTCAAAAGGAGCATGTTGTAGTGTATTATTATACCAGCAATAATTATTATAATTTGCATTCCTATAATATCTTTCTTGCTTGAAGAATCCATAAGTGCCTGTAATTTACAGGCAAACAGCAGGCTTCTCTTTTGCAGTCCCAGGCATGACAAAAAGGAGGAGAAATTAATACTGAAAAGAATATAATCACATAGAAACAAGTAAATTTCAGTTTAGGACTATAACCTCATACTAGATGCCATAGGTGTTAGAAATGCATTCCTATGTCAGGCTAGCAATGACCACTGTTTATGTAAGCTCTGTTATTCTGAGTGAATGATAACTAAAAAAGAAAGTTAGGTAGCATTTGGATTTATTCCAAGCAAAGAGACCTGTAATGAACAACTAGGAGTAAAGTAAAATAGTAACATGTTATCTTTCACTGCTTCTTTGGAAATGGGCAAACATCTTATTTCTACTACCCTAGAACTGAATATAATCAGTAAAGTCTGGAAATCTTTGGCTATATCTTATGTTAAGTGTATTTTAAATAGAAGTAAGCAACACTGAAAATAAATGGTTTATCAACATTCATATCTGCACATCATTTTGGGAATTTTTCCATATGAATCCAATAGCTGAGTATTTTAAGAAAAATATAGATCAGTCTTGAAAAACAAACAAACAAAAGCCAATATATCTGAAAGGAATTAAGAAGTTCTTTAGTTTGGTTATGAACAGTGTCCTGAAGAAGAATTTCAGTAGGGAATTACGGGAAAAAGGGAAGAAAAGGCACCACCATACAAGCCCCCAAAAACCTATGTGGTATTTCAACTGAAGATTGCTTATAAAAATAAATAAAATCTGATACTTGATATTAAAAGATCAGTATATTCAAAATGCTTTGGATAAATCAGTCCTAGCCAGAGACTTGCATGAAGTTTTTTAAGACAAAAGAAAAACTATTAAAATGACTATAGCAATCTCAATGTCACTGTTACAGATGCTCATTTGCATAAGTTCAAAAACACTTAACTCATATTGAATATCTTACTCCTCCAGTATTTCAACTAATTTGCAGAAATTATCAGGTGAAAAGTGTGTTCTACTACTGTAAGGTGAACTCAAACTAGATGCCTATAACATGCATACAGGTGAAGAAAAGGCAAAAAAAATTGAACATCCATAAGAAATATTTTAGTTCTTTGGTTCATTTTAATTAAGTTAATAGATGACATTAAAACTATGCTTAGGAAGAGCCCCTTGAGCTAATGCAAATACTAATCCAGAAGCACAAAATGAAATACGTTGCCCAAGAAACAGACAAGCAACAACAATAAACACACAACTTTGATTTGTGTTTCCAACCTTTTCCTGTAATAGGTGTCCTGGTTTCAGTTAGGACAGAGTTATTTTTCCTCCTAGTAGCTGGTAGGGTGCTATGTTTTGGATTAGGATGAGAAGAGTGCTGATAACAAGCCGATGTTTTAATTGCTGCAGAGCAGTGCTTACACTAAGCCAAAGACTTTTCAGCTTCTCGCTCTGTCCTGCCAGCAGGCAGGCTGGGGTTGCAGCAGGAGCTGGGAGGGGACATACCCAGGACAGCTGACCCAAACTGGCCAAAGGGGTATTCCATACCACCTGACATCATGCCAAACAATATATAGTGGTGGCTGACTGGGGTGAGGGGGCCAGCTGCTGGGAGATAGGCTAGGCATCGGTCAGTGGGTGGTGAGCAATTGTATTGTGCATCATTTGTTACATACACACTATTATTATTATTTCCTATCTTAATAAACTGTCTTTATCTCAACTGACAGGCTTCACTTTCCCGTTTCTCTCCCCCATCCCAGAGAGGGAGGGGGGAGGGTGAGCGAACGGCTGTGTGGTGTTTAGCTGCCAGCCGGGTTAAACCACAACATAGGTCGCCGGGTTAAACCACAACATAGGTCAACATGAAAAACAATAGGTCAAAATGAAAACTTGTAGCCACTACCACTAGACTGTGGAACCTATTCAGTCCTGACCTGAACTCATGTTTAAGTTTTCATTATGAAGACCATACATTCCTGAAATGTGTAAGTATACTGACATTCTGAGGAAAATAATAATAATAATAAATCACACCTCTGTTTTTTAAACTCCATAACAGAAATTTGCTAGGGGCTTATCTACCCATTAGTTTGATTTACCCTTCACCCAAGAATATTTCTGATCATCTTAGCATGTGTACTGTATTTTATCATGCTCCTTTTCATATAAGCAAATTTTCAAGCTAATCACATTAGAGCACATCTCACTGGTGAGACTTGTGATACCTAGCCAGTGATGAATGTTGTCCTTCCAAGAAGGAAGCAGTATAGCACCTTATTTAACTGGGTACTCTGAAGTCTCCTTATTCTGTGTTCAGAAGGTAATCATAAAATAGTTATTTAAAAGCTCATTTCTAGTTCCCCTTCTATTCAAAGAACTTGACTGTTCTCTAGCTTAAAAATACATTTTGCTTTTTCCAGTGACTCAGTGCTCTCTTTTCGAGTTGAGAAGAGAGCAGGATGTAATAGGCATTGACACTGATGCACAGATTCCAGACTGGGGTACACTGTTAGCATAAAGTTGGAAATCGGGTATCTTGGAAGCAGCTCGCCTCGTTATTGCTCAGTGACAACTAGAACTACTTCAAAAGCACAGGTATTGCTCTCAGTAAATGGCTGGGTCCCTCCAGGAAAGCTTGGCTTCCTGTGTCAACCAGCTGCAGACTGCCTTACAGTAGGCAGTGCTGCCATTAATGCATAGGTTTCAAAACAACAGTACTAGAATTGGCATCAGTTAACTGGAGAACAGGGAACAAAATCTTTGTTTTGTGGAGCAGAAGAAAGAAAACAGTCTTCTGAAATGCTCAAGACTGGCTTTTTTTTTTTTTTTTGTAAAATGTTTTAAGTCTTTTTTACTACTTCTTTTACATAACTGTATCTGAAGAAGCTTTGAAGATGATTTTTCTTTTAAATATACTGAAAGATATTTTCCAGAAAGAGGCACAGTGATCATTCTTAATGTTTACAATGTGCATGCTTAGATTAAAAATTTAGGAAGATCTAAATCTCCTTAGAAATGCTGATAACTTAAATGCACTTTCACAGGAAATTCTGTTTCAAATAGATACTTCTGTACAATTTATTAAAATTAATTTAGCACTCTACACTCTGGATGAGTCACCACTTTGTAACAGACTCATTTTAGGTTGTCTATCTGTATTGTATTGTTATTTATTCAACCTGGATGACTTATTTTAAAACTTATTTTCAATTCAGCACCATTTAAAGCCACTTATTCACATTTTTAATAAAAAGAAAATATGAAGAAATTGGAAATATATCAAAAAGAAAATCAATACAATAAGAAAGTAAAACGAAACTTGATAAAGATGTTTTGTTTGTTTGTTTTTTAAGAAAAAAAAACTGTAAAATAATAGTGTTGTTTTGTTTTGTGTGCCATCTCCCAGCATGATACCTATCCTCGTTTGGATGAGATCTTCACCCACATGTGCATCAGGTTCTCCACCATCCACTTTGAATTGAAGCAAGTATCACACTGACACATACTTGTCACATCCACCTTTTACATTGCACTTAGCTGCATAGATTGTGAGGTCTTCTAGGCTGGGATTTTATTTTATTTTAATTTTATTTTAAGCCACCTGTGTGAAAGCTCACCTAATGAAACCTGGATTTCTAGATTTTCTTTTAGCTCATTTCACATATTACATGTAATAAAAATGTATCAAGTTTAGGTCAAACTAAGATCTCAAAGCAAGCTCACCTCAGAATATGGAATAGATCCCAGGAAAGCTGATAACAGAAAAACAGCTTTTCCAGGAGTTTTGTCTCCAGAATATCTGCCTCAAGATACAGAGGTATTTCAACAGGTCAACAATTAGGGGAATATCATATGGAAACCTATCTACATATCTGTCAAAAAGAACACATTTAAAGACACATCTTATGGCTTCCCTGAAGAAATCCCTGGAGACCATACACAAAGCAAGGCATGAGTAGAAAAGAGGACTAATATGACTATCCACAGATTATTTTTTCCTTCTTCCTGAAGGATACCAACAGGATTGAATTGTCACTAGAAATCTCCTTGTAACACTGCTCCCAAGATTATTTTGAGCAGGGGATGTCCTCTGATGTCAGAGGACATTATCTTAATGACTAGATTTTAGCTAAATCCACATGACCCTGTTGCAAAAATCTACAGAATCACAGAATGGCCAAGGCTGGAAAAGACCTCTGAGGATATCTAGTCCAACCCCCCTGCCAGGCAGGATCACCTAGAGCATATGGCGCAGAAAGGCATCTAACTTAAATTATTCTTAGTTTGTTTACCTGCTTGAGACTATCTCCTGCTCACTCCACTCACCTGGAGATTTCCCACCCCCATGTACATATTGACAGTATGAGACTGTGGACATACTACAACTTCTACTTATTCTTGAAGGAACCAAAACACTGAGGATATTTCAATCCAAATTTAGAATTGTTGAAGTGACAATGCCAAGATTACACTCCCAGTAGCCCAAAACTTTCAAAGCCTAATCGGAGACTTTAGAAGAACCTTGTGGTTCTTCTTTCAAGCTTTATTTTTACATGACCTGGAACAACTCCTGACCACTTAGCAAGTAACATTTTCAACCACTAAATTTTAAAAACTCTTGAGTCTTCTACTTAACTCAAAGTTGCATTCAGGAAGCATGTTTCAATCCACTTCCCCATAGGCTATGTGAAGGCTTAGACATGTACTTAGAGAATTACCTTTAAGTGTACCAAACATTTGATTTGTAATACTGAAAACACTGTGCTTCCATATACACTTGACACTTGAAGCTGAAGGCTCCCTTAAATTATCTTTATCTTCTTCAAAAAATAGAGAAGGAAAAGAAAAGACATAAGGTGTACAAATCCCATAGGGACCCAGAACTCCTGTCTTCTGTCCAATCTGTCCTTTACCATAGAAGTACCAAGGCCCCGCTGACGCAACACTGCTGTTGCCGTTATCAAGATAATGTTATCATTAAATACGAAAAAGACTGTCATTTCTGATGTAAGAGAAGTATTCTCAATACTGCACTTGGGGAAAAAATAAATATAAGAATAGCCAGATATATTCAAACTAAATGTCCATCTAACCCTGAATTCTGTGGCAAACAGCAGAAGCTTAGGAAACAAGCAAACAAAAAACAGCAGGGAAATATTTTATGATATTAAAAAGTAAGTATACACTAAGTAAGGATACACTAAGTATCCTTCTATCTGATAATTCCACCTCAAATTATTTCCCAAATCTGATGAGATTTAAAAGTCTTCTGAATACATATGCAGGCTTCCCTTGACAAAAATTTCCCATCCTTTTTCAAGGAGTTCTGGAGGTCTGCTCTCAATTTCCTGAGAAACCACCCCCATATTGTTTTGAGCTGGTCTCCCATTAAGTCAAATTGATTGGAAGGATTATCTTCCAATACATATAGACTCTGGATATGACTGTTGACCTCTAGGCTATCCCTTAGAAATGGTCTTTTTCAGGTTGGAGAAGTCTCAGGCATTCTTCATACAGATGTGTAATTAATAATTCCTACTGCCTTTTTTGAACCCCCTGTAGTTCCATAATTGTTCCATGTTGGCACAGTGAGGTCCTCCATTTTTGTTAAAAAAAAAAAAAAAAAAAAAAAAAGGATCAAGAGAGATATTTACTTTTAGGGGTATTAATGAAACATTTTAATGAAGTTATCTGTCATAGTGACAAATCAAACAAAGGCCAGATCAGATTTCTTAATAGAGGAGTTAAAATAATAAAGGTAGACATTAGCAATTTTTAAGTTGATTACTCTCTTTTCTATAATATATGTTCTTAGATTTCTCTACATTTCTTTTTGAAGAAAGCAAAATTACACAAAATAAAATTTCATTACAGAACTAAGTACTGACCCTAATAATAACAAGCTGAACCAAGTGCTGTACAAATATGTCAGAGACCATTTCTACATCAAAGTTTAGGAAAGTATGCGTACAAGATTGTTCATTAGATAGTCATAATCTCACTCCACTCATACTCTGAAATTGTGCAAAGTTTCCTTGCAGCAGAGCTTACTAGTGCTCAGCAAACCCACAGACATGCACAAACAGGTCTCATACTCCCAGCCCTGATAACAGACAGTACTAGCTTCTGACTGTTGCACCAGATGCTTTGACATCTCACTATATTACACCAACAAGAAGAGGAAAAGCAAATAATTTTGAACTAAAAAAGCATATACAGCAGGACAGAAGTAGAAATGGAGTCACAGATTCCAGCTTCCAGTCTAGTGCTCTAAGCCCTACAGTGAACTGAGCAAGGCCCCCTTGATTTCTAATGTTTTCATAATACTTGAAAACACTCATGCAATAGTTCTCGAGTTTTTCTTGGAAAGAAATCAAGAGTTTTCCTAAAGAGGAAGCTTAAATGCTTGGATTGCCCCTATGAAATATTTAGGTAAATGTGATACTTATTTTGTCATTGTTATTGAAGTGCATATTTTGGAGCAAGGTGTTTTCATTAAACAGGACTCCAAGCCCCACATAAATTCACCTGTCTATTGAGAATTAAATCATTTTGTGGCAGCTTAGTCAACACGGCTGTTTCAACAAACAACTTTTGCATCCCTGATTAGAGTCTTCACTGCCTTGTATCCCTGATTAGAGTCTTCACTGCCTAAAGGAAGTCTCGACAACAAGGGAAGTGACACATATACAAGAAAAGGTCTAAGTGGGCATGTTTACCATGTCAAAATGGAGGGTAGGGTGGAGAGAAGAAATGCCATTCAGCCTCTTCCCTCTTATTTCTGGTTTATACATTTACTCCAGATCACTGTAGGTAGTTTACTACAGCTTAAAGGGACAGTTCAAAGACATTCTCTTACATACTTATAAACAACTTTCTGGTCAACCTACATCAAACTCACGCATCCTTACACAAGAAACACAGAACTGAGTTTCTACTGATTGCTTATTCCTGTGTTGTCTGTTTGAATCTATCAGTCTGAATGATTTTTATAGAAGCATTTTGAGCAACTCTTATTTTAAAGACTGGTGAAACTGTTGGACAAAACCCTCTCATACAACCCATTAGTTCCTGGCACATGCTAAACAGAAGTGCACACCTCACAATGAGGAACACACATGTATTTATGGGAACAGCAATAAGCTGAGTATTCTAGGAATGTATGCCACTGAGTGATGTTAATAAACACTATCATGTCAACTCAATTTGAAGTTTCACAGAGGCTGTAGAGAATTAACAAGATATCTGCGTACTGTCTAGAAGCAAAGAATAAACTAATACCGGTCACTACCACTGTGCAAGTACAAAACACACACTGCCCTAGTCTCACTAGTGAAGGAGACCAAAATTAATTTGGTATCACTCCTTCGTGGTTTCCAAACAATGGTTTATGTTTATACACAAAGAAGAGCTTTAAACCAAAAGAAATTCAAGCCAAGCACAGTCATAAAAACCTGGAATAGGCTTAGAAAAAATAACTGTGAGAAGTACGTAAAGTTTTGCCAACAGTCAAGAGGAAAATAGTAGAACCAGCAAGCATACAAGTTCCTATAGTCCTATTTAAATAATAATTCTGGCTATTGAATTGGGGTGAAAGGATGACATATAGAAAATTGTATAAAGATAAAGTCAATGGAAGAAGGCTAAATTATTGTCTTTGTTTATAGGAAAACTATGGCAGACCAATGAACAAAAGCTAAGACTCTCCTTTTCCCTCTGTGCTTTTGTTAGAGGATGAAAAAGATACACAGTAGAAAAGTTTAATGCCTTTTTTTTTTACCCTTGTATTATACTTGATTTTATTAATTACAACAGATTTTGCTATATAACTTAGAGAAACAGTTTATTAATTTAAAACACCTTAAAAGGTAGCATATTTTCATATTTTCCAATAGGTTTCAACATATTTCTTACTTTAATATGTGATAATCATTACACAATAAAATAGTAGGGTGTTCAATTTACAATGTTTAATAAAGTACATGCCCACATACCACACTAAAGTTCTTATTATAGATGAAACAGGAACTACCTACATTACTAAAGTTTATTTAATACTATTTCCTATTATTTACAATGTTACACAACTAACTCTTTCCGTTGAAAACTTCTAGGTTATTTTTGGCTTAGATTAATTTTCTTGTTTTTTAGCTAAATGGAAGGGAAGATGTAAGGTTTCAGTCAAAATAGTTTAATCATCCCTAAAAATTAGAACAGAAAAAAATAAGATTTATTACTCTTTTTAAGAATGATTTACTTACCTTTTTCCAAGAAAGAGAGAATATTCTTATGCTTAGGAAGTAGCAACTGTTATGCTGAGAGAAAATAGCTCTTTACATAGTTCTTTTTTTTTCATCCACTGAAAATTAACCAAATTTAATGAGGTTACAACCCTTTGAAAATTCAAAGTTCAGACAAGTTCTAAAGCTTTTGCCAAATCAGCTTTTTAAAGACTCAGTCTCCACTAGATATTTTCCAGCTGGGGGCACACCAATGTGCTGCTGCTGCTGAATCTTTGTTCACATCACCTGAATTCTCTAGATCTTTGGCAACTGCTTTGTTGGATCTCACAGCCTCATTTGGTTGCTAAGTTAAACTTGATATAAATAGAGAGGAATGAAAACTGAAGTGGAGAGGTAAAGGCAAGTGTTACAACTGGGGAGAACATGTATGCATACATGTATCTATCTGGATGTTAGGATGTAAATTTGGAAGCTAATCAAACCAGGAATGGGTCAGTAAGAAGATCATGATGGATAGATCGCTGGGAACTGTAGTGGGAGAAAATTAAATAAGCTGAAGTCTAGGTAAAGAGAAGTTGGAACTTACTAGCTATATATATTAAGGCATAGTAGTATCTCCCATGTTCAGTAAATATTGTCTGAAACTGTAACAGGTACAGATAAAGTCCTTCAGAAGGAGCAAGGAAATAGTGTACTTTAAAACAAAACAGAAAAGTCTTGAATTGTTTAGGAGAACAAAAAGTTATTTTAAGTGGTGTGTACGTAAATACTATTAAAGCTATAAGACATTTTGAAATGTATATACCAATATACCAACTTCAAATAGATGTAGGCTATAAATTATTCTGTGTTAAATGTTGAAAAGGGAACTTCAAACAACCTTTCAAAGTGGAGTAGATGGGATAAAAAGGAAAATATATTTAAAATGAAGCTACGATAACTGGAGACTGGCATAAGTGATTTTGCAAGACACCATTTTCTAGAAGAAAGAAATATGAGGTTTATGTGAATGCACAGGAATAATACTGAAAGGCAGAAGCAGAAGGAACAAGTAGAGGTGGAATGGTCACTGACTTAACTATCATGGCAGAGAGTCAGTTATATCCTATTAAGTACCGTTTGAAAAAGTATATTAACTTTATGGAGCCAGAGAGTGGTGACAGGAACCAGTGAAGTGCAAGGTGACTTATGAGCCTCTGGAGAAAGGACCATGGCATACAGAGGTCGAAGATATTTTAAGATAGTACTGTGATAAGTGAAAGTTTGGACATAAAGTTGCATAAGTATTCTTCAAAATGTAAATCTTCCAGATATCTCAGAAGTCAAGAATTTATTTGTCAATTTAGTTACAAGTTGATTTTTGAATTGCCCAATGAATAAACAGCATCTTCTAGAGAAGTAATTACATTTTGTGGCTGTTAAAATTCATTAATAAGCATTGTTTAATCATTCCAGGGCTCTCACGTTACACCTCTGGTCCTACTCCACTGTATGACTGACTCTTAGGATGTATCTTTGTGCCATGTGCATATATATAGACAAGTATGTATATATATTTGTTTTACAGCTGAGAACTGGGAATGGCTCCAGTTTGAAACAAATGATTGTTTTTGTTTCAGAAATATGATAGGAAATATCTTAAGCTTAGGAGCTATTGATTTAGATAGCAGTCTTATCTGCTGAATGGATGGAGGAAAAAGAAGTCAATAAGTGAGTAAATGTGAACTTTGTCCTGAAATACACAACTTTGTCCTGAAATACACAACTGAATACCCTTCCAGATTTCCATTATCCCAAAGCTTTAGAAAGTATCTCGGCTTAACTTCTCTTTCCTTTTTAGAGTATTCACATTCAGAGCACTTGATGAAATCAAGAGCATGCAACACCATACCATGTTTTACCCTAGTCCTTTGTACTACCTATTTTTAAGGCTGAAGAGCTGTAAATGTAGTTGGTATTTCACAACACATAAGAAACACAGAGTTGTCTCCTCTACCAAGCACTTCAAATTTATTCTGGGTAAAGGATCATTTCATTTGAAGAAAGACCCTATTGACATTGAGTACAGGACAGGACTTTTGTTGCAAACTTTCAAGAGGAAGGCAGCATTGTTGCACAGACAGTGGGAGAAAATGTGAAACTGCAAAACAGAGTGGCAAAAGCAGAGAATGAGAAATGAGCTGAAGGAGTAGAGGAGCCTGAGGAATGAAAAACAGGAGGTAAGAGGAAGGGATAGCAGAGACGTAGGCAAAGAAATAACTGAAGAGCCTTATGATGGGGACAAGGACTTTACAGTTATTGAAAGAATATAAATGCAACCAGTGAGAACTGTGGAAAGAGGTCACTGGTGAAATGTAATCTTCTGCCAAGTGACCTTGGCAGAAAAGACTTAGATTTACATATCTATGTTTCCTTTTTAAACTACTGATACGGTCAGCTCAAACCTCACCCTGCTTATAGGAAATACTAAACACCTTTCCTTGAGCGTGCAAACAGAGCTCTGAAGCTCTGCATCTATAGCTACAGTTTTATTATAAAGTAAATTATCACAGCATTGATTTGGGAAAATACATCTATGGATCAGCTGTATGTTTGTACAAAAGTAAAACTTTCCTTCTTTTCAGCTGTCATCTGTTGCCCAAGCACCCTTGCTAACTAGCCTAGTGGACTTTTCCAAATACAATATTTCTTCCACTGCCTTGGTACAGCCTTCCTTTTCTGCTGCACTTCCTTCACAGTTTGATGACAGGTGCTAGCGGTGTCCCCCTTTTAGGCTTGAATGTCTATCTGCAGATCCTAACACCAGTGCACTCTGATCCAGATTTAAGTTGTTACATGGCACTCACTCTTGATTCCAGGCAGTTGTCACCTGTTATCCCTATGCTCGCCTGGTTCAGTACTACTGTGGACCACCTGCCCCAGCTATTCTCTCAGCTGGATGATGGGTATTGTCAGTGTTATGATGTGTTGCACATGGTTGCTTTTTCCAACATACCGAGAGATAATAGACTGTATTATTGCCTAATTAAAATGCATCCTGTCTGTGCAGTGTGTCCAGGTGATGATCAGGAAGCTATGACCTAGAATGCCTCAGATGGTTCTTCTCTGTCTGTCTTTGTTTTTTACTACCCAGGAGAACCCTATCTGACTTCCCCAGTCCTAAAAAGAGATAAGTAGCTTCTCAGGTATTCTCTTGGAAGCAACTTGCATTGGATGTTTCTCAGCACAGATTCTGGAACATATCATTTGTTCCTCCTTTGTTTCATTTCTTGGAAGCCTTTCTCAGGAGGAATTTTTGTATCAACAATTGTTTTTCTTCTGGTAGAGGCAGGCTGTTTTCTAATTACAAATTAAAGTCTAAGCTACAGAGCCTTAAATATTTTTTAAAAACACTAGAAATGGAAAACAAACAAACAAAATGCCATGTGCTTCACTGTAACCACAAGTGAAAGTTCCATAGTCTCACAGTTAAGATTTGATCATCAAATTCCAAGTTCAAGCCCTGTACCAAGGCCTGAATTCCCAAATGACTGGGAAGTCAGCAATGAGGGAAAAGGCAGTCATGATGGCTCATAGAAATCAATACTCTGAGAACGACTGTTATCTGTCTTTGCTGCATACACTTCTGATATTTACTTTTAGACAGGCAAGTGGAACAGTAGTAGTTTACATCCTGCATAATGTAGGGCCTGAAAGCCTCTTTTTATTTTTTTAATCAGCAATCCGGACAACATTCATATTCATTTTTCATTTTTGCCAAATGTTTGCTTGGGATTAGATGGTATCTTCTTGAGCCTTTATAATTCTATTTATTTATTTATTGCTTCAGATTGTGCCCCATGACCATCATACTCCTTAGCAGAGGATGCTGCGCAGGGCATTACTGATGCACAGGGTGCAGCTCCAAATAGTGTATTTAATGGATCTTCACAGATCCTGCATGGAAATTGGCTGGAGACCCATACAGCAAGCAGAAGACTTTTGGATCTGATTGCAGTTGATGTGGGTGACCTACTTGTTAGGGAAAGACAATTCTAACTCACAGAATTGAACAATCTCAAGCTTTAGGGATTTTCAGATTTGGCCATTGCACAGTCTGCCAGAATTGCTCTGAGCTTTGCCTGAGTTCTTCCCTTTCACTTCTGGAAAGATTTCTCAGGATGTAAATACCAGATATAAATTTACACAGAAGAAGCACAGGCAAAGAGAACCTACCAGTGTAGCTACAGAGACCTCCAGTGTGACAGCTGAATTTACAAACTATAGTAATTAATAGCTGCTTAATAAACAGTTTTTGGAAAGGATCTGCAGAGGGAGCCCAGAATTACTCTGACTATTGGCAAGTTCACAGAGCTCTAAATGTTAAGTCAAAGGAAACACAACAATGTTATCTAAAACACACAAAGGGCATGAACTGATACGGATAATGGAAAATAGACTACATAAATAATCTTAAGAAGATGTTATTAAAAGCCAATGCTTTTGCACAGCCAATGGAACGTGAGAGACAGTGTTGTTTGCCATTCCCTTTCAATTGGACTATAATGGAAACTAGATATTTCCCCACTCCTCCCCTCAACATCAACAGCAGAGTATCACTAGGGCAAAGTAGCTTGCAAATGATGCTGGTAGTCACAGTGTAGTCACTGGTTAGCAGAACCCACACATCCGAATTCTTCCTACTCTACAACCCAACATGAAATACAGTATGGCAAGAGTTCCCATTTTGTGCTGAGCTTTTCTTAGGTGCTTTACCTTCCCCAGATACTTTTGCAAGCAGTATTCCTGTTCTGATATCGTATTTCTCTTAATTCTTGTCTTCATGTCATTAGAATAAACTCTTAACATAATTTCTCACCAGGGAGAAATATATGAATTATCAGTGGCAGGTACACTTTGAACCAAATTAGAAGAGATAGACTTTATATAATTTTATAACATTTTTCTGGAAGCCATGGTAAGAGAAGAGATTCAGCCCCCTTCCACTGCTTCTGGAAAATAGCAATAAGGCAAGACATACCAATCCCCAGTTTTCTTTGTCTTTTATGTCCTTTCTATGTAACTTGTCTCTCTAGGGTTCAGGTCACATTTACATAAGGTATAAAAACAGTGGCATTAATTGCCATTTCATAAATAACTCCCTGTACCATTGACTGGACAAAAACGGATGTACAAATCCCAAGAGAAAAGAGAATGTTTCCAGGAACTGGAAACAATTCTCATTCAAAGTCTATTATAGAAGCGTAGGTCTGTTCATTGTCATTCATCCTCTACAGCAGATTTAATGAGCATTACTATTTTCTTACGGTAACATAAACAAATATGAATTCACTGACATGAGTGGAGCTACTTCTGATATAAAATTCAAATCAAATTCATTCTATGCTCTTGAAGTATAATAATCTTTTCCTTATTTCAGACTAGAACATGCCTAAAGCATAACAATTACTATCTGTGACACGTGAATTTTAATAGTGATTATTTACATAAATGCAGTGCATTCTTCCATTTTATGATTGACAAACAGCAACCGCAAAAAGCTAACCACAAAAGATTCTCTGTCTCTCCTCTCACCCAGAGGTAAATTGCTACAAGAAAAAGAAATGTTACAGAAGAAAAAGTGTAGATTAAAAAAAAAAAAAAAAAAAAAAAAAAAGCAAAATGCAACTGCTGTTCTGTTCATGAATTTTTATTAATAAACTGCTGCTGATGCTGCTGGCACCTTGTTTCTGTTGTTGAGATGAGTCCTTCCAGGTTCCAACTGTGCTGGTGTTTTTACTTGGTCTACAAGAGTTCCATTAGCCTAAAAGAGAAACATCTGCTTGGAGTATGGAGCAATCTATTGGCTGAGTTTATCAGTAGGTTAACTGCAGCTGGTCAACCCTGCCCTATCTTGCATGCGTCATGGAGACCAAAATGAATTAACATGTACTGTTCTTTAGTGGATTCTTAAAAAGAGATATGATTCATATTAAAAAAATATTATTATGTTGGCTATTTTCATTTAATGTAGTACTACGTTATAAAAGCATGTTTTCCAGAAAGACAATACTGTTGAACTTTTAAGAAGAAAAGGGCAAGTTACTGTTTTTTTGCCTTTTTTTTTTTTTTTTTTTTTTTTTTAATTTGACTAGACATGGAATTCTAAGTACCTGCAACCAAAAGCAGGCTAGAAAATCTTGAGGGTGGGACTACTTGAATGTTGTTTGGGCTCTAAAACATCCTGGTGGCCACTAGTTGTAATATTAAAGAAATATTGCCAGTAAATCAAGAAAATTCTGTACACATAATTTGGAATTGCCTCCAT
Source organism: Oxyura jamaicensis (assembly GCF_011077185.1). Lineage (NCBI taxonomy): Eukaryota > Metazoa > Chordata > Aves > Anseriformes > Anatidae > Oxyura > Oxyura jamaicensis. Next base: position 67,521,169 of record NC_048893.1, on the reverse strand, counting down.
GTCATGAGGAGCTTAATAGGTTTTCTTCCATATTAAAAAACCTATGGCACCATCTTTCCTTCCTATGAAATATTAGTCAGACTACTTTTTTTTTTTTTTTTCAATATATTTTTTTTCCAATTTAATGGTTAAGGTAGCCCTTAAAATACTAACTCCTTAGATGCAAAATTTTTTATTCCATTATTCATAATTCACAAAAGTTATTCAATTTTATAATGGTGTAACTCCCTGAAATGAGCTGTGTTAAACAAACAAACAAACAAACAAACAAAAATGCTCAATTAATTTCTCTGTTACACTGTTTAACTCCACTGGTTACATGAGCATGTACAACCCAGACAACCAATTCTGCACTAGTTATCTGTGTGGCTTATGCTGCAACCCATACAGAGGTGTATTTGTTTTGCTATATAGGTATGTTTTTATAAGGTGTTTTGGGATCTTTTGGTATGGAAGAAAATATTACTACCTGCATGGCTTTCTTCCAAAACTTACAGGAAAAAGACATTACTTCTGGAAAGCAAATGTGAATTTCCATATACTGCCATCAAATTCCTGATTTTGTTTATATAGGGCTCCACGGATTTTCACACTGCTTTCTCCCTGTAGATGTAATAGCATCACGTGATCTCAGGCCTACCATGTACAGCTTTCACACCTAAATCACTCTTCCCTAATACTGTGTCAAATGACACAGAGAATATGGTACCACAAACAAGTTCCCTCTTCTTTTCACCCTGTAAACATTATAGGTCCACTAAGAACAGCAACAGGGGTATAATAAACTCTGAATGCAAATATACATATATTTTACAGAAGGAAGTTTTATTTGCAGAAAGTGCAATCAAAATAACCTGTTCTAAAAAGATACTTTGTGAGTCAATCCAGTAGAGACAAGAAAAGCTTTTTGATCACCCTAAAGTGGTAGATGGAAAGATCAGCACTTACATTCAGTTTTCTTTTTGCTAGTGGAGTCAGGAAGAAAAAGTATCAATTTAAAATTCTTTCTAAGATTACTTAGTTTATTCCAATTTTCTTAAATATTAATACTAGCAGATTGAGAGTTATAATGCCTTCACCATGAGCTCTAAACTCAGTTATTGGATGGCTTAGTGCCAAACCCTCAAACAGCTATCGATTTTTATTCAGACTACAAGATATGCTTTATTGTCCTCACTTTCAAAACCTCAGTCAAAGCTGTTTTGGATTATATTTCAGATTCTAATATATTTGTTCAACATCATCTATATGTATATATATCATATTATATATATTTCAGATCCAATCTTCCCATTTGGTTCTATCTCTCATTAAAACATTTTTTTTTTTTACTTATTTTAAGTATACAGATGCTTCTAATTAATGTGTTTTAGTTTTTCCTTAGTAAAGCCAGTATACTGCTGCTAAAGGGTTTGCTAACAACTCTAACTGATCTCTGTGAGACCACTGTCAATTTCTTAATGTCCCCAAAGCTTCAAACTGTGCCATAGCTGTATTGTGTGATAACCATCTTTGAATTCCTCCCGGATTTGTGAATATCTGAAGACACAAACATCAGGACACAGGACATTGAGTCTGGGCTTTTACCTGTATCAGGAGATTGGTATTCATTCTTAAAAGGATAACCTTAAGCTATCCGTAAAAATAATAATCATGGTAGAGATGTTTTAGTAAAGAAATATGATTTTTTCTAGCATTATCTTAGTGCAAGGTATCCTAGAGCCAATTGGAAGAAGCAACTGCAGTTCTGTAACAAGGGTGACCCTGAGAACACTGAAAACATTTTGGAAGCAAATTTCCATCAAGTAATGTGGTATTTAAGTTTGTGGTTCTGTTGCCTTTTTTCTTATTTTCTTGTACAACCAATCCAAGCCATCAAATTCAGCAAATATCAGAGAGGACATTCTCACAGACTACAATAAAAAATGGCTTACCCCTCGTGAGACTTCAGCAATAATGGCATAATAGTTTTTGCTCAGCATGCACATAAGAAAACTCTGGCTGACAAACTCTGGCTAACATCTTTAGATGTTATCCTAATGAAAAGTGAAGCAAAGGGATTCTGTCAAATTCAGTTTGTCTATTTATTAAAAAAACAAACAAACAAAAAAAAAACCTAAAAACTGTCTTAGATATAATAGCTTTCACTTCTATTATCAGGCTATTTGTACTTCCGACTGTGTTTTTCTAGGCTGGATAATGTATTGTTATGCCCATTTTAAGCATAAGAAAACTGAGGTGGAGTGAACAGATTTGCCCAAGTACTCACAGAAAACTGTCTTCAGTACTGAGAACACAGGTGGCAAAACCCAACAGTTCTCCAAGAAACATTTCTCTGCTGGCAATAAAATTTTGAAAATTGGCATCATGCACCACTCTTGATCTCATTTCCTGTTGGAAAAACACAGGCAAATCATGCTATTAGCAAAAGTTCTCGGAAAATTAATAAAACCATAAATAAAATAACTCCTGAAAAACAAACTGAGAAAAATCCTAGGAATATTAAAGAAGCATGAGTTTGTGGACAAAATAAATAAATAAATAAATAAGTCTGAGAACAGAAGGTACTTTTCTGTTTTGCTTCAAATTGTTTATAACTAGACATGGAACATCAGTTGCTGTTGAACATCATAGACTATTATTATTGGATGTTGTTCTCATACTTTTCAGATGGCATGCTTTGACAGACAGATCTACATGGCAGCCAGGAAGTGTCAGGGTAGGGTGGATGAACTGTGTGGCAGTGGAGAACTTGGGCAGAATGCAGAGTTGTCCAACTAGTCCTGGAAACTTGTGTCACCTATGCTGGAGTGCATGTCCTACTATTCTTGTGTAAAGCACCTACACCCAAGAAAGTATGGGGATGCTGTTGCATGCTGCAGTTTGACTGCAGAAGATATGTACAATGTAAGAGGGCAACAGGAGTCAGCTTAATGACAATGACTTGGAACACCTGAGAAGCAAGGTAGTAGGGTCTCTCTAGGAGGCCGTTCTGAAGTAGTGTGTGAAAACGCAAGTCAAACTTCACTTTCACCACATTAAGTCTGTGGGTGATGTTCCATGTTGAATTTTTTCATCTTGCATTAGGCTGTTTATAAACATTAGCTGATAAACATTTTGAAAAAGAGGTTTAGATGTAGATAAGTACTTGCACTGCTAGCACTAAAGAGAATCAACTTTCATTCCTGTAAGAGTAGGGTCTGGCACCTAGAAATCCTGTAAATAAATGGAACATAAAATCCACGTTTTATCAAATCCAAAACAATTACTTGCCAAGATACTTAAACCTCATGAAAAAAAAAAAAAAAAAAAAAAAAAAAAGGTCATTTTTTAAAAGTGCATTCAACCAAACACAAATATTTAAAGAATTATCTTAGTATCCAAAGGACTGAGTATTTTTTAAAATCAGACCACATACTTCAATGTTATGTTTGTAATTCTAGTGCCTTAAATTTTATATATTTTTTTGCAAAATCATAGGATTTCCTTCTGCACAAAAACTGCTTAAAATTTAGAGATACACCTTTTCATCTTAAACTAAGTATTACAAATTCCACTGGTGTGTAGATATTATAAAAATGTACACTGCACAAACACAAATAAGCAGGATACTCCCAAAATAAAAATGTTGCTTCCTGATCATAAAACACCACAAAAGTGAAAAGATAAATGTAAGTTGTGAACTATGTACTGGTAATGATAACATTCATTGCAGATTTTTCACTCTCATATTGATTACTATTTTGATCTTATGAGTTGTCTTGAGAATTTAATTAATTTGAATCATTTATGGAACAAAATATACTCATGTGACTCACACTGACAGTATTTCACCCCAAGGAAGTGAGGCGGAATACACACAAATCAGTGGAAAGATTGCAGTTGATTTTAATGGCCTTTGGACTACTTCCATAGCATCAGGCTTATTTGCACATTCATTGACATAATCCAACTTTTGTCAAGTTTGAAAAGACTCTTTGCTTTTGTAGGAGTCATAGACCTAGATTAAAAAAAAAAAAAAAAAAAAAAAAAAAAGACTTCTGATTAATATAAAAGATGAAGACCTTACTGAAATGCAGATCAAAATGAAGACACACACACACACACCAAAACAAAACAAAACAAAAACCAACAACTTGAAGCGATGGCATTTTAAGTCTTCAACTACCCAGTGTCTGGGGAGACCTGGAAGATTCATAAATGATAGCATCAATGAAGAACATCAATAAAGAATTTTTTACTCCAGCAATTGTGTGATGCATGAACCCTCTCTTTGAACAGATCCTCTGAAGAACAAGTAGTTCTTTTGATGTTTATTGACAGTTGGCTTGGCTTCCAAATGAAAATATGGTTGTTAGGATTAATAAGTTTACTTTGCCATAAACCTCTAGATTATAGGTAGAAGAATGAACTGGCAAACAAATACTGAAAGGGGCAAAAGCCCAGATGATTGAAATATACCTATCACTTACCTCAGGATTTACATTGTCAGTGTTTCAGTGTAACACTCACTGTACTGCTGCTGTTAAAATTTAGCACGAAAATGTTGTTTCAGTTCTAAACTGTCGCAATCGCTAGTAATTAATGTCTGGAATTGGCACTCAAGGTACTTCTGTTTTCTTTACTTTTATTCCTGTCTGCTTTTTAAAAAGTGTAGGACCTATGTCAGAAGCATGTTTAGGTCTAATGTCCAGAGCTTTTTTTTTTTTTTTTTTTTTTTTTCTGCGTAACACATACAGAGCATTTAATTGAACAAATCAGATATTAGCATATGACAAAAATACAAAAACATAGTAGGCACTCAATCAAGAAAATACAAGAAAATATGCACGGTAGATTGCCTTGAAAGTGATACTAAGATCGGTTCTAGTTCAATGCAAATCTTTGTAAGCAGGCAATTAAAATCTGGCTCAGCTATCGTATGAGGAAATTCATGTGTTACTACATCTCACTGTGAGTTTTGTTTCTGAGAGGGATCACATCCCAGAAAAGGTTCTCTTGACAGAATTATTCTCAGCTTCCTTCCTATTTTGCCTATGCACAATATTTTTCAAATCTTCATGTAAACAATATTAATTCTTTAATGTAAAGAAAATTAAAACAGGGAAAAAAAAAAAAAAAAAAAGGTCCTCTTTGTTATTCTGTTCTTGTGGTTCTGTCATAGACAAATTTGTATTTTGCAGTCACATTGTTAATGGATAAAACAAGTATCTTTGTATCATCTCACATAAAAAGTCAAAAAGCAACACAAACACCTAAACTGAAATAAAGCAATTAAATGACTTCCCTATCCTTGGCTGTCAGCCATTTATCCAGCTGCTTAGTGTGCCATGTCTGAGCACCCCACAAAGATTAATGAAGTTGTTCAACAATTCTGTTCAGGAGTAGTCTAATTTTCTAAATGTAGAACCAATCCACAGAAAAGCACATTGCTCACACAGAGTCAAGAAAGTACTTTCTGAGTTGAAAACTGAGCATAGGTCTCCAAGCCCCAGACATGGTGCCTCAGTGACCTTGCCTTGATGGCCCTTTCTCTCAAGTACACCCATTTCCTCATCTCAGTATGAAGGATTTTGCAACGGTCAATAATAATAATAATAAAATAAACAGCTTCTCAAAAATAAATAGGGAAAATCTTTCTGTTTTGTCTCTTACCAGTATGACCACTGGTTATTACTGGTAGTGCAAACCACCTTTTCTGCTTAGGGATACCTCTCCCTTCACCTACCCACACCCTCTTTTAAGGTACAGAGGATCTGAAAGGAAATATATTTCAAGTACTTTTGAAATAGGCATCTGAAATTTGGTTAAAAACTAGAAGTAACTGATGAAGGTTAAAGAGTCCTAGGGAAACAAGATTATTAGTGAACCCATCCCTTCATTTGTCCATGAGAATTCTCAGAATTGCCAGTTTAATCTTGGACTTTGCAGAGATCCAATAGGCAGAATTCAAACTGCTCATGTACCAGGACACACAAAGCAACAGCCATGATGGTCAGACTCTGCTTTCATTAAAGCCAATGTCCATTTCAATGTTAGGAATATGAAATATTAGGAATGGAAACGTCCATTTAAATGTTAGGAAACAGCCTAAGGAAACAGTTAGGAAACAAAGTTTGTTTCTCTCTTTGGTCTATTGACAAAGTTGGAAGGATGAACAACAAGCTTAGGCTGAGACCTAACTTTTGGATGGTCAAATTCAGGAACTGCAAATCCTGTTCACAGCCTCTGTGTTTTAGAATTGCAGAAGAGAAATTATAAAACTTTAAAAAAATACAATCAAATTCAAACTTCTAGGGTTTAGCAGTAAACAGATCAGGGCTTTACTGCAGGACTTAGGCAAGTTAAAAGCATTGGGGGGGGGGGAAAGAGGGGGGGAAAGAGGGGGGAGAATGAATCCCAGGGCTGTGTTATTTTATGGACATAACTAAGTTATATTAAGACTTGGTAAAATGCTACATTTTTCTTTTGTCAGCTAAAAATGATATAACTAGGACACATTACTAAAACTGACCTCCCATAAATCATTTAAGAAGGATGGACTCTTTTTTATCCTGTCAGAAGAATATCACTATGTTTTCAAAGGTGACAGGAAGAATGAGAGTTCACTAATACTAATGTTATTTTGTTAAAGACCTCAATTTACTTTATCTAGTAACCATTACTATAAATGTTTATTGGCACATCTTATCAGATAAGGGTCATTCTGTTGGCATTTTAGGTGCTAAAACAGTTTATTTTTATAGAATGTAAATGACAAACCACTTGTCAGATAAGATGTACCTGTAACTATTTTAGATTAAATGATCATAAATCTGCATGTTTTCCTGTGTTAGTTTGAAAATAAGTACTCCATCTATATCACAACAGACTATCTAGTTCTCACACTCCTCTTTTCTTAGGACATTTTTGATTTTAGAGATTAGAGAACAAGCTATCTGACATCTTATAATACTCTTTTTAAATTCAAATGAATCCATGTTTTCTTAGAAATCTATAACGGATAGACCTGAAATTTAATTTTAGTCTTTTTGGGCCTGATGATGACAATTATATAAACTGGAAAAAACAGTGACATAACCTTTTCACAGATTATTTTTTAAGTTTTTAATGACACCAAATTGTATTTTTAAGTTCTAAAGTTGCACAAAGTATAAATAACAAGTCCTAAATTCTGTCTGTCATTTCAAAGGAACAAAAAGAGTACATAATGTGTCTACTACTCTTATGGTCATGTTTACACAGTTTACACAAATTTTCCTGATGGAAATATGTTTTCTTTAAAAAAAAAAAAAAAAAAAAAAAATCTGCAGGTCATTCAAATTGGGAATAAGGAGGCAGAAAAGAGAAGATGGAGAATTTTCATACTGATGAAGAACATTCTAAGCATTATAGGATTCCTACATGGATAATTCTGACTCTCACATTAGCTCATTGTCACATCTTCTTTCCTGTAGCTGGGATTTAATACTTTGAGAAATGCAAGCATAACTAAGGATACAAATGTGCGGAAATGCACAAAAATTAGGTGTTATGATTTAGCTGCCATTTGGGCAATTCAAACAATGCATTTACAAAGACTGAGTTTATGGCTGTTTATACAATACAGTTAAAAAGGGAACAGTTTTATTGTTCCATCATACCTTAAATTCAAAAACTGTCCCCATTTGGCAGCAAAATAAAGACAAAAATATAGGACATTTTCTAAAAACACTAGATTGGACTGGGCCTGCTCGGGTATCCCGTTCCCTTTCTGCAATTACAAGCAAAGACATACATAATCTCTTTCATAAGCAGATCAAGTTCTATGTTAACTAAATTAGGATTTGTGCCTTATCAGATTAGGATTTTACTATTCGTATTGGAAGCTCTTCTATTACATTAATCTTCTCTTTGTTACACATAGTCTTTTAATTTCCAGTTAAATTATAATTATGGACCATGTATGTTTATTTGTTCCTGTTTACATCAAGCAGGAGATAAATGCCTATCCCAGACTGGCTAGCACACTGGTAGCCAGGGCACTCGTCTTGGATCAGGCCAGGAACACTAGTACAAGTTATCACATTTTATACAAACTCTGCAACCTCTGGATTAATGACTATTCTAGGGCAGGCATCCCTAGCTGTCAAACCCTGTTCTCACCAAATTCTGCCTTAGACTCACAGAATCTCTCTTGATGAAATTTTTATTGAAGCTGGAATATATCAGGGAAAACAAACAAACAAAAAAATCTGTGGTCCTGATGAAGTGTCACTTTCCAGCAAACATATAAACTAATTCCCAAATACATTTATGACATAACTAAATTTTAAGAGTACCTCGGAGAAAAGTGAAAAGGAGTTCAGATATGTTTTCTGAGACATCTCTCAACTTCTTGATTTTACCATGGTTATATTTCCAAGCTGTATGCAAGGTTCTATGGTTATGATTTGCTTAGCAACTGAATGCATTTTTGCATACACTATTATTTTAAGCTAAGTCCATATGAGCAAGTTCAAACATTGCCACATTTTTTTTGATTGAAGTGCACTTACCTCCCTTAGGTACAGGGAAACACTGGGATCATAACTGACAAATGCATGCATTAGTTATACAAAGATCACATGCAAAAAAAGTGAGAACATATCTTTTTAATATGGAAGAGTCAGAAAACATTAAAGACCCAATTAACTTTACACCTTATCTTTAACCAGATACTATGTTAGGTCTAGTGTTGAGTTTTTCTCAGACCTTTTCACTTGACCTCAGCGGGCCAAGTGAAAAAAAAAAAAAAAAAACCTGTCCCTTTTCCAGAACTGCTCACAATTCACAATTACTCTTCTGGAGAACTAGAAGGGAGTGTGATCCTATGAGATTAGGGCTGAGTCTCAGAAGCATAGACCAACCACAGAAGACCTGGAGAGGTACTAGAGAATAAGTAATTAATTTCTATGGAAGTTTATAAGTCTTCAAGGGCTATAGATTATTTTCTCTTAATTGAGATTAACACAACCTTTTAGGAAGGGGTTGTATTTAGTGCTGTGGGCAAGCATAGCTCTAGTGGACTACAAGAGCTAACAGAAGTACATGGACAGGCAGTGTGAAAACTTCACAGAAACAGCAAGCAACTTTCAACTGAATAAATACAAAGTTCTTACGCAGTAATTGCCCTTTAAACAAACTTACGCCATGATCAGGGAACGTCGAATTTGGGAGGAAGTTTATTTTTGCAAGCTGTTGAATGTGATAGGGTGTTTTTCTTTAAATCATAAATCTGCTGGCTTTCACGGAAGGTTTTGGAAACTATGAAACATGCAATTGTTTCAGTGAGGGGGTTGCTGAAAAATGTCCGATGGTTATCTTTAAATTATTGGTGTAAGTAAACAAGAGAGGTGGTAGAGAGATGGTGTAGCTGGTGGAAACATATATTGCAGGGAAATACCTGGCTGTGTCTGCATCATCCATCTACATTTCCCAGGTTTCCTCTTTCATCAAATCTTACAAAAAAAAAAAACAAAAAAAAAAAAAAGATTTTGTGAGGAATCTCTACAAGTATGGAGTTAAAGTAAGTTTGCTAGCCCCTTGTTTGGTTCAAAACCCAGACAGTGAATGATAGCTTTGGCTCATCACTGGAACAGCAATTTGGTGCTTCTCTCTGACTCTAAGCATCCCTTAAAAGGCAACTGCAAGACCAGAAAAGTTTTCAGCTTTTTGTGCTTTAATAACAGTCTCACATTAAGGAAAGGTGGATTCAGACTTCAGGAAAAAGAGACAAATGGTTTAAAGGGCAGGTGGGACATAGTTTTTTGTTTGTTTGTTTTCTGTTTATGGTAGGATTTCTCTTCAGTGTTACTTCTGGAATATTTTTGTTCTCAGGGATAAAATTCACCTCAGCAGAAAAAGTCAGATGACAAAACTACTACAACCTCTCAAATCTACTTAAGTCTAAAGGGACAAATTTCAACTTCACCTTCAATTATTCCTGTGATCAATTAATCAAAAAAAAAAAAAAATCACTAACCTGCGTTTATCTGACTTGTACTGAGCATGTACTGAGCTTAATGTGCCCTGTAAGTATCAACTTTGGCTCACAGCTGTTGTGGAAAAAACAAGCCATTTTTATGCTTATTCTACTGACATAGAAACTAAAGCAAAACAGAAATTTTGCAGCTGCTGACAAACATCCTAAAACACCTTGCCAGAGACAGAGGGGAGGAACAGCCAGAAGGGGGAAGGACAGGTAAGACAGTGTTTTTGGATCCAGGTCCTCTAATATGAGCAAAGGACTCTGGGATGCACAGAGGGACAAACATGACAAAATGAATTACTTGCTGTTTTTGGTCAGGTTAGGAAACCAGACTCCAGTCCTTTCAGAAAACAAAAAATAATCAAACAAAAAAAACCACAATTATCATATTCTGTTCTGATTAAAAAAAAAAAAAAAAAAAAGCCAAACAAAAAGAGTAGAAACTCCAACAGATTTCATTTTTTCCCTGTTTTATACAGATCAAGATGATTCTTAGCTGTATTGTAAATTATCCATAACCTATGAGAAAACTAAGACTAAGCATGCCAATGCCAGTTTCTATAGCAAGTGGCATGCAAGGGACCGTATAAATATTATGATGTCGGACAACTCCAAGGCTTCCAGCCCAGCTACAGCAGGGTCATACAAAGAGGCTGCCAGTGCCAGTCCAGGACAAGACCTGAGCCTCAGGATTAGTAGTGACAGACTTTATACTATTTGGATATCATACCTATAGGATTTAGCTACACCTAAATAAGGGTGTGGGAAAAATAATAATAATAATAATAATAATAAAATCTCAAGGCAAAAAATCTGTTATTTCTGGACAATTCTTGTTCTCGGTTATAAACTGAAAAAAAATAAAAAATAAAAAAATAAAAGATTATTTCTAGTTAACTTCTATAGGAATTCCCAACTGTTGTTTTTTGTTGTTGTTGTTCTTCTTCTTGTTCTTTTATGAACCTTGGTATAAATCCTATTATAGTCAGTGTAGGCCAGCAATGAATTCAAATTAAATGCATATTCAATAAATCATTTTATATTGTGACCAAAACAATATATTGGAGTTAGTCGAGGTAGCTCTTATAAGTGACCTAAAACTTTGTCCAGGATGTATAACTTCTATAAATTAGCAATAGTATAAGACAGATGAAAAATATGAAAAAATGTAATGTTTTTGTTAAAACCATTTAACACTATATTTTTCATTTCTCTTAAACAGACATGGCTATAAATTTCCTGTGGGAGACATGATTTCCCACACAATATAGAAATTACCTCTGGGACTTCATTTTACTCTAGACAAAGCACAAATTCTTTTGCAGTGTATATGAATATCTGTGTGTGAGAGTGCTGTTTATAATGTAATAGATTATTTAGCCTCCTGCAGTTTATAAATAATAGACGGAAGTTCTCATTGCTTCACTACAATGATAGCTTTCGGAAACAGAGTGTTAAACCTATTTACAGTCTGAAGTAGGGAACAGCATTTCATTAATTACTTTTGTCAGTCCAGTACCAAGAATATTTGTGGGGGGGAGAAAAAAAATTGCCATATCATGTAGTTGTTGTAATAATGAAATAAATTATACTAAATGGTAAAGAGATCATGGATAAGACAACAGCTTTATTCAATGTAGTGATTATAAGTGTATTTCAGTACTGATGCTAAGGGTGTAAAATGTAAGCCATCATAAAGAAATTAACAGCAAGTTGTTTAGATTTTACTACCTCTGAGTCACTGCCACTCATGACAAAATCCTTATAAAAGAGGGTATGACTTTGCTAAAATCAGAGACTCGGTTGTAGGGTTCAGTTACTGGCTCTGTCACAGGGTTAATCTGTGACTTCAGTGTTTATCATAACCCCATCAGTAAAATGGTGACATTAGCATTTCTTATTCTCTTTCTCCTTTTTATTTAGTTTCCCATCTCTTTCCAGCAGAGTCTCCCATAGAAATGACCTTCTGTTAACATATCCAGAATTTCTTTTAAATATTCAAGAGAAGTGAGGAAGAACAGACTACAGATGCAGGCTGAAACTCTCTATCAAGAGTTTTTTTCCTATGTTTTCTAGCTCATCAATCAGAACGCACAAACATAAAACAACAACAACAACAAACATGCACAAAAACCTGGGCAAATGTTGATGATGATAAAATAATAATAATAAAAGTGATCAATTTCCAAAATAGAAATCCATAAAAGTAAAATAATGTGCCAATTTTAACATATTTTCAACAGAAAGAAAAATATATATATTTGAAGGAAGCATTGCAATTTCTTATGTTTTGGCACCTCCATTGTGCTTTTCTAAAGAAAACAGTTTGAACTTTGCCATTTTGATTCTTTTTGTAACACCTCACTATTTTAAATATTTAAATATAAATATACTGTTAATAATATAAATACTATTGAAATAGTATTATATTACATGCAAAACTATACTTAAACATTTGCAGAATTTTTGTCATGTTGATATTTTCAAAAATTCTACATGCTAACCAAGATTCTAGCTGGTTGTTTTGGGTCTACATTAAGATTAAAATTAAGATTAAGATTAAAACAAAACAAGATTACAAACAAAACTGTAATATAAATACCTTGAGACATATGTAAATTGCCTGGATAACTTTTTTTTTTTTTTTTTTTTTTAATGAAAAAAAAAAAACCGCCTTTTTGTAATTGGTATTAGCTGCAGGTACTTTGCTGTTTGGTCTTGCACACTTGGTCTGAGCCTATTAATCTCTTCTCAGCATAAATTCACCTGTGTTAAGACAACTGTATATCTTCAAACCTTTTAATAAAAAGGTTTCTCTTTCTAAATACATCATCTTTTGCAACAAGCCTTCCATATCAGGGTCTATTTCTGCGGGTCCAAAACTAAATTCTATTGTTGCTCATGGACAGATCAGGAGGTTGTGTGGGCCCAAGGGATGTTTCCTAAATTTGTTCATGCACTCTGTTCCAGGCAGACAGCATTCGTGACTCACAAGCAATTACTACATTTTTCACTTTTCTTCAGTACTAATGAACAGTTTTATCTCCAAAACTCCTTTGTTGACACGTTCCTCACTCCAGCACAATTCTTGGAATTGCCACTGAGAGAAAGCATGTACTGGGAAGTGAAGAGCACAAGTGAAGAGCATCAGGTTTCCCTGTGTACAGAGGGATGACTCTGTGCCTGTACAATCTGCAACAAGGATGCTATTCCCAGCTTTAGTTCAGGGATGTTATTTCATCTGAAATCCAACTATTATAAAATCTAAACCATGGAAATATTTTTTCCAATAAAAAAGACTCTTTCTCCTGCTCAAACCTGGAGATTATATGAAGCATAACAAGTAGTATCATTTGTATCATGGGGTAAACTTCTGAAAACAAAGTGCTGTATTACTTTATGTAAATTGCAAACCTGGTCAGTATTTATGAAAATCTTTCAAATTTTAAAATAGTCAAAAATATTGTTCAGTGTGAAGGGTCTTGGTAAACAGCAAAAAAGTAGCATAGAGGGGAAATAACAGCTTGCACACCCTGCTAATTGTACATTAACATTACAACTTTTTCACATCGGTGTGGCCACTGCATTTATCACCTACCTTAGTCAGATAAAATCTTTCCCAGGACATTGCTGCAATAAAGAATTACAGAAATGATGAAGGCATGGTCATAAATTCAGGCAGGATACAACAGTATGTTCTTTTTCTATTGGCTATAAGAACCAACTGTTGAAATAAATATAATGTAAACTACATCTCTGTCATACATACTTTTAAGATGTGATGTCCTGCTCAAAGAAGGATACAGATTTGTTTATCCCAAAAAATAGACCGGAACACTGACCTTGAAGATCAGATCAAGTATAAAGTAGCCTAAAATAACAAACAAAACGTGTGTCATATCTTCAAGATTCATTTCTCAAGTTAATACATAAAACTCATGATCTTTTCTGGAGAAGTTGATCCTGCAAAACAGCATTAAGAATCCAGACACCAGGAGACTGCTGGAGGAATTTAGGATGCTCAGTAACTTTCATTATCATGCCAATGAAAGGAAAAAAAAAAAAAACAAAACAAAAAAAAAAAACTTATTAGATTAAATTTAAAAAGCTTAGTATTCATGGTTTTATGTTGCTCTATCTTGATTTTAATGGACTTACTTCTGGTGCAAGAAAGTCTTACCCTCAGTTGAAGAGGGTGAAGTTAGGAATTACTTAAAGTAAAGCATTCACAAGTCCATGGAATGTGGCAGGATGCATGAGAGCTGAGGGAGGTGGCTGATGTTGTTGCTTGATTAATTGTCTTTGAAAGTACTTGTCAGCTGAGAGAGGTTTCTGAGGACTGGAAGAAACCAAATGCCTCCCCTGTCTTAAAGAACATGGAGGAGGATTCAATGAACAACGAGCCGGTCTGTCTCATCTCCATCCCTGTGAAGATGGTGGAGCATATAATCATGGAAATCATTTTCAGACACTTTATGGGCATGAAGGCTACCAGGAGCAGTCAGCATGGATTTACAAATGGGAAATCATGCCTCACCAACCTGATGACCTAGACTATTACAATGAGGTGACTAGCTTGATGGATGACAGAAGGGCAAAGGATGTTTTGGAGCCTGACTTTAGTAAGGCTTTTTCTTCTATAACATGCCCAGAGACAAAATGATGACAGTGAGGTGGATTGAAAACTGGCTGAACAGCCAAGCCCAGAGCACTGTAATGAGACACAGAAAGTCCAGCTGGAGGCCAGTCATTAGTAGTGTAAGCCAGGGGTTGATAGTGTGTCAGTATCACAAGATGTTCAACATCTTCTTTAATTACTTTGACAAAGGGACAGAGTACACCCTCAGTGTGTTTTAGGATGATACAAAACAGGGAGGACTGATGCATGAGACGGCTGTGTTGCTATTCAGAGGGAACTGGACAGACTGGAGAAACAGGCCAACAGGAATCTCATGCAATTCAACATTGGGAAGTGCCAAGTCCTACACCTAGCAAGGAATAACCCCAGTACATGCAGAGGACAACTGGCTGCAAATCAGTTTTGCAGAGAATGACCTGGGCTTGTGGTGGACAGCTAGGTGACCATGAGCCAGGGAAGGGAAGGGAAGGGAAGGGAAGGGAAGGGAAGGGAA
>NC_048893.1:67497359-67505628 GCF_011077185.1 Oxyura jamaicensis | reverse complement strand
GTTGCTTCAAAAGGTGGGGAGGGGAGGGGAGGGGAGGGGAGGGGAGGGGAGAAGAAATGTGTTCACTTGATCTATTTTGTTCAATTGAGTATTCAGGCTTATGTATTACACGGCACAAAAAATCATGAATTGGATATAGTGATCTATCTTTACACATAAAATAATATTTAATCAGTAGCGTTTATCTTGGAGAGAACATTTAATTGCACACTTAATCCTAAACCTGCACAAATCTCTGTTGTGTTCAAGTATAACAAAACATAAAAAACACACCACAAAGTTCAAGGAAAGACATCAGCAGAACCACAGATGTGTTATGTGTTATGTGATATAATGTAGTTTGAAACATATTATAGAAATATTATGGTTATATTTCCCAAACTCAGAAGTTTTTGTAAGGCAATATTTTAAGTATGTATGTTGCTTCAAAAGGGAAACACATGAAACTTCAGGAAGCATTTAATGAAGTTTTGCTGGTAAGTACCTAAAAATGCACTAAAAGAATTATTTGTAATGCCCACTTCATCATACAGAATTGCAATCATTTGAACTACATGGGTCAGATGCAGTTTGTCTGACCACTAAATGTTTTCAAGCCTTGTGTTCAGCTTTACTTATTATATTAAGTAAATCATTTTAATTTGTAATACACTTAACCTTTTACTCTGAGAGATGACAGTGTTTCTCTGATAATGATGCTTTACAATTTCTCTTAGCAGGGTATAGCTAAGTATCCACATTTGACAGACCTGTAAGTTTAAGTAAAGACAAAGTAAAGGCAGTATAACTATCAAGAAGCAGAGACTGAATTCCTGTAGAGACCAAAATGGGCCCCAAGAAACAGACCTGTCAGTCCTCTGAGACCTCTGAATTTCAAAACAATGGTATTAAAATCTTGCAATCTGCACACTCCTTCTAAGGAATGCAAAATAGTTGCAAATACAGAATATACTACCAGTTGGTCTAAATTCTGTAGGTTTCTATCTCCACCATCACCCTAAATTTTAAAAAATGACAGGTTAAAAAGGTCAGGAGGTTGAAATGACAGGAGGTTGAAAAACAGTTAGCTTATTTTTGACCTTGGAACATCTCATGGTTCTGATTTTAGATCACTGATATTTACCTTCACAGAAAAGCTGAAGCCACTCTGTTGAACTGTTTGAATTATGAGAAGTGCGGATGTAATCTACTTCTAGGTTTGAGGGAAGTATATATATATATATATATATATATGTATGTATTTTAGGAGCAGATGTGAAGTTACAGGTAAGTAAAGACCTTTAAACACATAAAGACATAGCCTTTAGAATGACTAACTGTATTTTCTGGAGGAGAGAGATGAACATGCTGTCAGACTGATTCTTCATTAGTTAGTGAAAAAGTCACTCATTAAATTGAGTTAAATCCAGTGGGAGGCCAGTCACAAGTGGTGTCCCCCGGGGGGGGGACACCTCAGTACTAGGGCAGGTCCTCTTCAATATCTTTATCAATGATGTGGACAAGGGGATAAAGTGCACCTTCAGTACATTTCCAGATGACACCAACTTATGCACAAGTGTTGATTTTCTTGAGGGAAGGTAGGCTCTACAGAGGGATCTGGATAGATGGGATCCATGAGCCAAGGCCAACTGTATGAAGTTAAGCAAGGCTAAGTGCCAGGTTGTGCACTTGGGGCACAACAATTCCATGCAATAATACCAGCTGGGGGAAGAGAAGATGGAAATCTGCCCAGTGGAAAAAGACCTTAGAGTACTGGTCAATCACCAGCTGAACATGAATCAGCAGTGTGCTCAGGTGGCCAAGAAGGCCAATGGCATCCTGGCTTGTATCAGAAATAGTGTGGCCAGCAGCACTAAGGAAGTGACTGTCCTGTGGTCTCTGGTGAGACACATCTCAAATCCTCTGTTCAGTTTTGGCCCCCCTCACTGCATTAGAGACATCAAGGTGCTGGAGCATGTCCAAAGAAGGGCAAGGAAGCTGGTGAAGTGTCTAGTGAACAAGTCTGATGAGGGGGAACTGGGGTAATTTAGTCTAGAACAAAGGAGGCTGAGAGGAGATATTTTTGCTCTCTACAACTACCACAAAGGAGGTTGTAGCAAGGTGGGAGTCTGTCTCTTCTCAGAAGCAACAAGCAATAGCACAAGAAGAAATGGCCTCAAGTTGTGCTGGGGAGGTTTAAGTTGGATATTAGGAAAAACTTCTTCAATGAAAGGGTTGTGAAGTATTGGAACAGACTGCCCTGGGAAGTGGCTGAGTCACCATCCCTGGAGATATTTAAAAGGCATGTGGACATAGTGCTTAGGGACATGATTTAGTGGTAGATTTGGCAGTGCTAGGTTGACGATTGATCTTAATGATCTTAGAGGTTTTTTCCAACTTAAATGATTCTGTGATTCTATGATAATAATGTAACTTGTGATTGTAGGGACTTGTGCTGAAGGATGTCCTATGTTTATTGCCTCAGATGAGCAGAAACAAGAAGATCAACTGCTTAGCAGTAAAGAGAGAGTGAAGGTTTGCAGTTCATTAGCAACAGTGACCACAGTTCTTGAAGACATGTGCCTATCTAATCTTATAGATAGTTTCACAAGTGTACTTATAAGCAGGGAATGATTTTTACATATTAAGTAAAAAAGCTTTAATCTTTGACCATTTGCTTCTGCTTCAGGATTGTATAGGTTCATACAAATGTAACACACATCTCCTTTAGGGTCCTTTTGAACCACCAAGGTAGGATGGAAATGACAAGAAGAAGAATATTAGCTTGGATTTCAGTAAGCATTTAACTTGGTAAGAGTTAAAGAGATATTACTGTACTGGGTCTGGCTGGAATTGAGTTAAGTTTCTCCACAGCAGCCCATATAGTGCTGAGCTTTACACTTGTATCTGGAACAGGGTTGATACCACATCAATCTTTTGGCTATTGTGGAGCAGTATCGGCACAAAATCAAGGCTGTCCCTCGAACCCCCTCCCCAAAGGTACAGTAGGCTGGTGTTGGGCAAGAGATGGGGAGGGGACACAGCAAGGAGACATGACCCAAACTGATGTCATGCTTAGCAATAAAAGCTGGTGGGGGGAGAAGGAGAGTGCAATGCTCTCATTAAGAAACCATTTGTCTTCCTGAGAAACTGTGACATGTATTGAGGTTCTGCTTCAGATGAAGTAGCTGATGGTCACTTGCTGATGGGAAGTAGAGAATATTTTCCTCTTTTTGATTCCGTGTGTCCTTTTCTTTCTATTTTTTTTTCTCTGTTTTATTTAACTGCTTCTTATCTCAACCCATGACCTTTTTTTTCATTATGTTTTCCCCTCTGTCCTTCTGTGGAGGGGAAGTGAGAGAGCAGGTAGTGGTGCTTAGCTGCCCCTTGGTTGCTAAACCACCACAATTACCATGTATTGAAAGGTGTAAATAGTCATGAGAACACTCCCAAACTGGGTTTAAACCATCCGCGTTCAGTATCAGTAGCCCTGGCAGTGCAGAACTAAATTTCTTCAGCAGGTTATGCTGGCTGTGTGTAGTTCTAGATTATCAGTCCCAAGGTAGTTAGTTTAAAGCCAGGTAATGCTAAATGAGGTGCATTTACAAGTGACTACTGTGCAGACATACTTAACTGTATAGAGGAGAAATGTAACATGCAATTCAACATATTAAAAAAAAAAAAAAAAAAAATCCAGGAAATGTACAATGGGGTCTTTCATGGTAGAAGTGTTGATACTCTCACATAGTGTAAGAGCTTGTAAAAGAAAGTATGCAGGTCAAAGATCAGAAAGAAATCTTTACCCATATTAGCCTGAATGATAAATCCTCTTGCTCGAACTCCCACTGAAATCACAGATAAATTAAATCGTTAAATTGAAATTACTGTTGGACATGGTGGTCAATTATTCCCCAAATTTGCAGTGGAGTAAAGTTTTCCAGTGAAATTGCTATTTATACAAAAGAGATATTAGAAATGTGCATGTGCAGTTTAAATGCTATTGAAATTGATGTCAACTAAAACAGTTGTGCATGGCTGACACTGGAGATAATTTGGCAAGTTACCGAAAAGTTTTATGTACACCCCGATTTATTGCTGTGCATACAAAGTTATTCCTTAAGCAAAAATCTATCTTAAGCTATAACAAATTTTCATTTTATGCAGAAGAAGAAGAGGTGACAAGGAAACAGAACATTTTTCTGAATTAAAGTGTATGTTGAGAAACTACTTTCTACCAGAGTACAACCATTGGAATGCTTTTGTGGTAGAAAACTTTTTGTTTTGGTAAGTTTTAAAGCCTGTAGGTCATCTGGAGACTGTTTCCAGCTCAGGAAGTTTTTAAGCATGTGGTTAGACCACAAAGTGATCTAAAATGCTTTAAGAAAATGTGGTTTATTTTTCCTTTTAAATTTCTTTATGTCACATTTGTCAACAAACACATCACTGCACAAATGCCATGTGATCCCACAGCAAACTGCCTTTAGGAGTTAAGATTCTGCCTGCAGAGCTCATCTAAGACTCTCCAAAAACACAACCTCTTCATTACTGCCAACTCATCCCTTATCACAAAGCCGTGTAAGCTTCATTACCATGCTGCTCTGAAACAATGTTATTATCTTGCCAGTTCATGACACCAAGGCCAGGCTTTGTTTTGTGAAGCTCAAAATTAGTGAAAGATTCATTAAATTTTCCACCAGCATTGAGAGAGACAGGACTGTTTCATGAATACAGGGACAAGTAGAATATATGGTAGCATAGTCAGTGAGGATATTTTTATCCCTCTGACTGAAACACCTGAACTATTGTAGGTAAGACCGTCAATGTGTACGGCACTATAAGGAAGAGAGCAAGAAAGCCTCGCCTATATGTTTTCAGAACAACTTGGATTTCAGACACTTTCTGTAGTCATTACCCTCATGAAAATCCATTTTTTTCTAACCTCAACTATTCCAAAATTATGAGCAGTGCTTAAAAAAAATATGGGATTGAAATAATATTAAGACTGTAAGAAAAACATCATTGAATACTGAGGTCATGGAAGCTGGCATTACTAGTGTTGATGTATTGCTTCCAGTCTGAGGGCAGGCAGAATGAAGCATATATCCCCAGTAGCCTGATCATAATTGGGTTCTGAGAACTTCTGAGATGAACTTTTCTCTCCAATTTTTTCCTTGAATTTTAAAAACATTCAAAGTTGTCATTGTCAACCATAACAGTGGTTCAATGTTAGTGATGTTAGATGAGGCCAGACCTCTAAGCATGAATGAAATTTCTTTCCAGTAAAAAATAAATAGAATAATTTTAATTTGTAGTTGCTTATCTACTTATACCTATGAGGCATTACACTATCTGTTATTTCTCATAATGAATCACAGTATAAAATATCACCTCATTCTCTCATAAGAGAGAATTTTTTGTTGATGATAAACATCATTGTTTATCATCATGTAAGTTACCTAGCTAAGTTGTCCATATAGTCCAAATAGAAAATATTAAAATTTTGCTTATTCTTGCTTTTTAACAGGGGCAGTAAAACACCAGTAACTCACAGAAACAGAAAACACAGTCACTGAGTACACAAACATATTTTACATCTAACCAGCTGTATACTAATTTGATGGATCCCAGATGTTGCAGAATATCAAGGTAAGAGCATAGCTATGCAACTTATTTGAAACATATATATTATTTAAATTTATGCCTGTAATTTTTAAAAAAAAAAATAATGGACAGGGTATGAGTTTCAGACTGGGTTTACTATATACACCAGAAACTATGGTCCTGTCAGTAAGCTGCCAGATCAGTCAAAAATTAAAGGTACTACTATTACTACTACTACTACTAATAAAAATACTTATGTTCTCCCAAAATATAAAAATTATAAGTACTCCTGAAGGAGGAACTGAACTTCTGCATTCACTCTGGATGCTTTGAGAACTTTCATGAAATAATCTTCATGTTGGAACTATGTAAACAGGTAAAATCCATAAACCTCTTCAGACCTGACAGAGCTATGCACCAACAGAAAAGGTATGAGGAAGGTCAGTCAGAGATTCATTCTCATTGACGGTCTAAGCCAGCAGCAATAAAACAGGGCACAGTAAACAGGATAATAGAGAGAGCAGCAATAGGGAAGAAAGGAAGTAAAACTTCTGAAAAAGGAAAAGTTTCATATTTTCTCAAGGTGAAAAATCTCGGAGGCAGAGAGATTTGCCTTGCCATCTTCTCTGATTACAGCATGAAAGGAACTACAGAGAGACCAGCCTTTTCTAACATTTTCTGTTTACACAAAATCAAATAGGTAGCTACCTATTTGCCCATAGAATGCCCTGCTATTTGCAAAATCCAGCAGTTTTATGAGGAAGTAAAAAGTAGAGGAATAGGGAAAAAGAGATTTTGTGGTTCATCTCCACACATAGTCTATGGCTTTGTTTTCTAAACCACTCAGAACCAAAATATGCAGCTAGGGAAAATTTGTTAAGTTTATCTAATATTTAGTTTTATGCAGCTATAAAAAATGAAGGGTCTTATCTTCTGTAACCTGTCTTATCAAAAATAATAGTATAATTTGACAACCAAGCTAGTACAGTGTCTCATTTAGGACTGCCTCAGTGGAACAGTGGGCTTTTACCTGTATTTAAAAGCAGATAACTGCAGAGTTGTCAAGTGCATCTCACGGACATCATCAAACAAACTTCAACTTGTACAACACTGGGCATTGGAACAACTACAGAAGTCATCATTCCCAGCTTCTTACTTGCTCTTCTGCCATAGGTTACCATAATCCCAACAAGGATAAGACTAAATGGAATGCGTGTTTTACCACTGGAGTCGAAGGTTTATTAACTGAAAAGAACTGAAAATAAAGTATGCTGAAACATCAAAGATCAAATTGCAGATGCTCAAGAGATGTTACATGTCACATTCAGATTCCCCATCTCAAGAAGTATCTGGTAGAAAGGCCAGGTACAGCTACTGGTGGAAACACTTGCAACCACCCCTGCAAAACTATCACCTTGAAAATGATCAACTTGGATAGGGCTCTGCATGCAGATGAAGAGATGAAGAACTTGAACACAGCCCCCAGGCCTGCCTGAGATCCTGGATAAGTACCCAAGCAGCTGGTACACACCAAGCTCTGTGGTACCACCACTGTATTGCACAGATATGGGGTTTGGGAAATTTAAAGCAGCATCAAATACAAGAACATTGCAAGGAAACTTGTAAACACAGAGAACATACAAAGTATTGCTATTGTAGGGAAAAAAAAACAATAACATAAACAAAAAAAAAAAAAAAGGAGACTAGAGACTACCTATGTCATATGGGAGGCATTTTTTCTAGAACAGAAATTCAAGTCCCAAAAGCACACTTAGTCAGTTGTTTTCATGGTTCACCTAGGATGGAAATAGTAGAGGTGTTCTTTGTCAAGTTTCCACTAAGTGTCCAAGTATCAGCTGATACTACTGTGCAAAATACTGCAAATCTTCCCTTCCAGTGATTCCCAGAGGTCAAAATTGTTACTAAATTCTGTGCACTTTCCCAATAGCTGTTCAAAATATAGGTGATCAATAAAAAGGAGAAGGAAAAAAAAAAAAAGAAGTAGGAAATGTAGAAGCAAAAATACAGAGAACTTTTAAAGAAATACAATTTAAATATACAAATCAAAAACACATGGGAATAACACTGATTAGCAATTATTTCTTCTTTTACTAGTTTACAGGGATTGCTAAAAAGTCTCTAGATCGTTAGAAAACTCACCTTCAGAAGATATAATTCAGAAGGTGTGCACAGATTCAGATTCAGAAGGTGTGCACATACAAGCTAAAACATATGCATGTGTGTGTATGTGTATTTATGTATATATTTACAAGATAATCTTGGTTGAGAATTTAAGTGAAATGATTAAAAAAAAAAAAGTGTCAAAAAAAAAACACCCTTCTAGACCTAAACCTGCCTGCAGACTGACTCTGCGGCTGTCACAGGTGATTCTCTGCCACAAGATCTAAGACCTCTTTCACAGCAGTTATCACATCAGCAGTATTACACATATTTTTACATTACACACTTAAGTATTTTGTAGAATGAAAAAAGAAAAAATACCTCTTCTCAGGTAAGAATGTCAAAATAGATGGATTAGCTAAAAGGATTAGTGGTTGTCTACAATATACCCTACTAGCCTAATTTAAATGCTTATTCATGTTAGCTTTCTCAAAAAATAAAATAAAATAAAATAAAATAAAATAAAATAAAATAAAATAAAATAAAATAAAATAAAATAAAATAAAAT
>NC_048893.1:67440338-67497349 GCF_011077185.1 Oxyura jamaicensis | reverse complement strand
ATAAAATAAAATAAAATAAAATAAAATAAAATAAAATAAAATAAAATGCAGAAGAAAATATTTGCATATCACGCTCCACTTTTACTGGAACTTTAGCCACGGAATATAAGAACTGCTTTAATTCAGGCAATACACAGATACTAATTTTACAGAGAATGATTAAGCTGGCTGTATAAGAATACAGTGTAGTGCTTTGACAGTTTTCTTTATATTGTGGTATTTTGTTTAGTTCCAAATATATGTAATTTTAAGGAGCTTTATTGTTGTAGAATTGGATCTAGAATATAAAGCACTGGTGACTTTTATGACCCTGTCTGGATTATCCATACAAAAAAAAATAAAAAAAAAATCCTTGTAGTAGGCAAATTTAACGCACTACTGCTTATGAATTTTAACGAATAGGCCAGCATACATGTATAACACAGCCCTGTTCTGAATGGACTTATAAGTGTTTTAATGTGTTACCACTGGCTAAATTCTGAGGAAAGATGGAGTGGTTGAAACATGTGCTTTAGATCAAGATCATGTGCATTTTCTTCTCACATCTACAGTAGCTTGTTCTGGCCACAGTATTGTGGGTAGAATACAAAGGACCAGGAAACCAAGACAGCCAAAAATCTAACTATATCTAGACCCTGTATTGCACAATCATTTATTTTTTTTTCTTTTTTTTTTTTTCCATATTCTTATATTCTAACTGAGAAATAACTAATGAATATTTTTTCTTTGTGTGCTGCAGCTAAATGATCTCAAATAAAAAATAATTTTGATACAATGGAGGTGTCATTCATTTATCTCTTTCAAATACCATTTATTATAACAGCAAAGTTCCAGCAAACCAGGAAAAGTTAAAATCTAATTATTGCTTCTTTTTTTTTTTTTCCAGTGTTTTTGTGTTTTTGTTTGTTTGTTGTGTGTTTGTTTTTGTTTTTGTTTTGTTTTGTTTTTAGAAGTATATTATGGCATATTTCTAGCATGTACCAAAATTCTGTTTATTAAATATCTATGAAAGTACATATATATGACATATTGACCCCAACTCATTTACTGTTTTGTTAAACAAAAACATTGTTTTCCACGTTCCTGAGCACCTCATTGTTTCCTCCATTCTTCTTCCCTTCCCCAAAATGTTACCTCACCTACAACACATCTGGTTCTGTACTACTAAACATGTACGCACTATTTCATTGTTCAGAAAAGAATGGTTTTCTTTAGATGAAAAAGTGTGAGAATATTAATTGTCTGTCACAACTGACCATGTCTTGACTATTGCTGTCGTCCCTTTTAGAACATGGTCACCAGCCAATCTCAGAGATCATATAGTGATTTTATGAGGGTAATGCTTTTTTCTTGTTGTCTGCAGCTGACACATTCTCTTGAACTACAGAAAATGCTGTGTGTAGGTAAACAAGAGTATAAAGTAGACAAGTGTCAATGCTTTTTAGAACACTCAGAAAGAAGCACTGTCAGGATTTCTCTAAGAAAAATCCAAACATATTAAAAATATAAAAAATCTTGGTCTGTTTTTGTTCAGATTTCTCTGATTCTAATCTTATATCAAAACATATGAACTGCTTTATTTCCCTTTGATCTGGGCCAATCCTATTTCAAGAACACACTTAACTCAGACCACATAGACTCCAGGCTCACAGTCCAATTAATCTGAACTGTCTGTCCTGGTTCCAGCTCACTACACTTGTCTTTGGAGATGAATGAGGAATCACAAAACAGGCTGCTGCCTGAGGGCTGGAATTCAGGAGCCCTGAACAGTGGTACTACTTGTTGGATATGGTTAAGCTATGAGCTAATGTACCCAGAAGAGATATGACCCCTGCAGAAGAGAATTCCCTCTTCATTCTCTTCTCCATTCATTGGACCGTCTTCTTCCTAGTAGGGTCATCTACTGCTGCTAAACCAGACGCTACCTAAAAGCAGGCAAAGCATGGCTTTGCCATGACCAAAACCAGCACAATTTTGGCAATCCAGATGCCTGCTACCAGGGGAAGTGCGCCAGAAGGAACTGCCAAGGTAGACATTGTCAGCCTGCCATGGAACTCAGCTGCACAACAGACACAGCCCTAGGGTTCAGTGATGGGACCTCTCAGGAAATAATATCACTTATTGCTTGTGAAAGGCTCCCCCAGATCACCCGTCTCATAGCTCAATAAATAGATGTCTTTGGTTTTGATCATAAGAAGATTTGGGCATGTGGCTCAGAAGGCATGGAAAACTGGCCACTCCTGCTCACATTATATGGAGATGTGTCAAAAGACAGTTGTCCCAGAAATGGGAAAGTTTATTGAACTAGCCTGCATGTGTGTAGCAGACCAATAGCAACATTACAAAACTCAGCATGAACTCATTAATCCCTTTAAGTCAATTCCTTCTACAGAGTTTCATGTCATTGTTAGCTGGTTTTGATTGCAAATCTCCTTGTAGCCTCTTTTTTTTTTTTTTTTTTTTCTTCCCCTCTGAAATCATGTTCAGATATATGTCTGAGAAGCAGCTTATGCTTGCACAACTACAGAAGCAAATTGTCATGGTAGGGATCCAAGGAAGGCGGGCTGAATATCTCAGGTAAGGGGTTAGGAAAGACTATTCATATATTAGTAAGCTATTTATTGAACCTCAAGCACTGAATAAATTAGTCTGCATGAGACACTATCTCTCTGTGCCTCTATCCGTCATGTTAATTACTGGGGGAAGATGAGGGAATGTATATGAGAGATGTCAGCAAAACATATTCTTTGCCTGCTATCAAATGGGAGTAGAGTTTAAGAAAAACTTCAGACAATACAGACACAGCTCCCTGGACAGACTGCTCAAGGTTGCTAGGGAATCTAACTGAAAACAGCACAGACTTAGGCTTACTAAACTTGCCTTCATTTGGTGATTAGGTTATTTTAAACATCTTGAGAGATTCCATTCCACTTAAATGTAGTGTGATAAGAAACACTTAATGATACTCTGAGCAGCAGCATCTGAAATAGTGAGTAAAATACTTTCTCCTTCCCATTTTGAGATTTGTGATACCCGTGACCTTCACTAAAGAACCAAGCTTTGCAGGCAAAGAGGACAACAAGACCAGGACACAGTATGAAGGTACTATAGAAAATTATGTAATGAGAGGTGATAACCATGCTACAAAGTGAATCACAGAATCACAGAATCACAGAATCACAGAATTTCTAGGTTGGAAGAGACCTCAAGATCATCAAGTCCAACCTCTGACCTAACACTAACAGTCCCCACTAAACCATATCCCTAAGCTCTACATCTAAACGTCTTTTAAAGACCTCCAGGGATGGTGACTCCACCACTTCCCTGGGCAGCCCGTTCCAGTGTTTAACAACCCTTTCGGTAAAGAAGTTCTTCCTAACATCCAACCTAAACCTCCCCTGGCGCAACTTAAGCCCATTCCCCCTCATCCTGTCACCAGGCACGTGGGAGAATAGACCAACCCCCACCTCGCTACAGCCTCCCTTGAGGTACCTGTAGAGAGCGATAAGGTCACCCCTAAGCCTCCTTTTCTCCAGGCTGAACAAGCCCAGCTCCCTCAGCCGCTCCTCATAAGACTTGTTCTCCAGGCCCCTCACCAGCTTCGTAGCCCTTCTCTGGACTCACTCGAGCACCTCCATGTCCTTCTTGTAGCGAGGGGCCCAAAACTGAACACAGTACTCGAGGTGCGGCCTCACCAGAGCCGAGTACAGGGGGACGATCACCTCCCTAGCCCTGCTGGCCACACTGTTTCTTATACAAGCTAGGATGCTGTTGGCCTTCTTGGCCACC
This sequence comes from Oxyura jamaicensis, assembly GCF_011077185.1. Lineage (NCBI taxonomy): Eukaryota > Metazoa > Chordata > Aves > Anseriformes > Anatidae > Oxyura > Oxyura jamaicensis. The sequence continues at coordinate 67,493,560 of NC_048893.1, read as the reverse complement.
TGAGCACACTGCTGGCTCATATTCAGCCGACTATCAACCATCACTCCCAGGTCCTTCTCTGCCTGGCAGCTCTCCAACCACTCATCTCCCAGCCTGTAGCTCTGCTTGGGGTTATTGCGCCCCAGGTGCAGGACCCGGCACTTGGCCTTGTTGAACTTCATACAGTTGGCCTCAGCCCATCGGTCCAGCCTCTCCAGATCCTCCTGCAGAGCCTTCCTACCCTCGAGCAGATCGACACACGTACCTAACTTGGTGTCATCTGCAAACTTACTGAGGGTGCACTCAATGCCCTCATCCAGATCATCAATGAAGATATTGAAGAGGACCGGCCCCAGCACCGAGCCCTGGGGAACGCCACTAGTGACCGGCCTCCAACTGGATTTGACTCCATTTACCACGACTCTTTGGGCCCGGCTATCCAGCCAGTTTCTAACCCAATGAAGCGTGCGCCAGTCCAAGCCAAGAACAGCCAGTTTCTTGAGGAGAATGCTGTGGGAAACAGTGTCAAAAGCCTTGCTGAAGTCAAGGTAGACCACATCCACAGCCTTTCCCTCATCCACCCAACGCGTCACTTTGTCATAGAAGGAGATCAGGTTCGTCAAGCAGGACCTGCCCTTCATAAACCCATGCTGACTAGGCCTGATCGCCTGCTTTCCCTGCAAGTGCTGCGTGATGACTCTCGAGATAATCTGCTCCATGAGCTTCCCTGGCACTGAGGTCAAACTGACAGGCCTGTAGTTTCCTGGGTCAGTCCTCCGGCCCTTCTTGTAGATGGGCGTCACATTTGCTAGCCACCAGTCAACTGAGACCTCCCCCGATAGCCAGGACTGTTGATAAATGATGGTAAGCGGCTTGGCCAGCACCTCTGCCAGTTCTCTCAGTACCCTCGGGTGGATCCCATCCGGCCCCATCGACTTGTGCACATCCAAGTGCCGTACCAGGTCACCAACCATTTCTTCATGGATAGTGAGGGCCACATCTCTTTCCCCATTCCCTTCCACCAGTTCAGGATACTGGGTATCCAGAGAACAATCGGTATTGCCGCTAAAGACTGAGGCAAAGAAGGCATTAAGCACCTCCACCTTTTCCTCATCTCTTGTAACTAAGTTTCCCCCCGCATCCAGTAAAGGATGGAGATTCTCCTTAGTCCTCCTTTTTGTGTTGATGTATTTATAAAAACATTTTTTGTTATCTTTAACAGCAGTAGCCAGATTGAGCTCCAGATGAGATTTGGCTTTTCTAATTTTGTCCCTGCACAGCCTCGCAATATCCTTGTAGTCCCCCCTAGTGGCCTGCCCACTTTTCCAAAGATTATAAACCCTCTTTTTTCTTCTAAGCTCAAGCCACAATTCTCTGTTCAGCCAGGCTGGTCTTCTTCCCCGCCAGCTCGTCTTTGGGCACGTGGGGACAGACCGTTCCTGCACCATTAAGATTTCTCTCTTGAAGAGCGCCCAGCCTTCCTGGACTCCTCTGCCCTTCAGAACCGTGGCTCTTGCATAAGCACCAGGGGTGGATTATGAGATTAAACACGGAAAATCTGTAGATGACAAATAATGAGATCCCTTCCATTAGACATCTGTTGACATCTGGGGGGACAGTGGCAGGTCTCCAGAAAGGAAAGACTCTGAAAAGCCCCAGCAAAAGATGTACTGCTTATATGAAGATGGTGAAGGATGCAGATCCTTCTGCCATCCATGAATTTCTGAGCCTTTTAGGATGTCCCTTTGTGATGATGAGTGGCACAGGGTGCAGCAGTGATAGCTATAGATATGGGAACAGATATTTGAAAGAGTGAAGGGTGAGAGGAAGAAAAGCAGGGACCTGCAGGGACCTGCAGGGACCTGTCCCCAAGTACCACAGGACTGTGGAACAGCCAGAGCTGTACTAGGATCTTGTGGTAGAGTCATGACATGAGCTACTAGCAAGCTACCCAATGAGCTCATTGGGCTTTAGCAAATCCTCTGGGCCCTGTTTGTGTTTTAAGGTGGACATACACTGAGATGACTTGGAAGATCATGAAGAAGCTTCTGCTGAGTATACTGAAGGTAGTTTGCTCCTAGACAAGAGGAGAGCTGTGTGCAGAACTTGAGATTTCAGTTTTAAAAGAAAATCACATCAGACTAAAGAGCTGTCAATAGGAGATGGTAATGGAGGTATGCTTCTGTGGACAGCAAACATATCCTTGGCTTTTAAATATCTAGTAGAGGGCATGCAAACAGGGCAGAAGCCATGATGACTGATAGCAGAAAGAGTGCTACTACCACAGGAAATCCTAGCTGGACCTTTTGAAAAAGAGTCAAGGCCAATTTTTCACTCTCAATTCCAGAAATTGAGAGTGACGTCAACAGGAATTTACTAGCCCACTCTCAGAACATGCAGTAACAATATGAGATTAGGAAAATATTTTGGCTACATACCTGACAGGATATACTGAAAAAGTGAGCCTAGCATATTTTGGCTACATACCTGACAGGATATACTGAAAAAGTGAGCCATGGTACCTGACAGCAGATTACACCAGTCTGGAAGAAATAAAAAGACACACACTATAAGCCTTCTCTGAGAAATCATAAAGTTGAGGGAGATGTTGATGGTGAAGGCAGAACAGACAAGAAAAGATGTCTGCCTAGTAATGCTGGCCAACCACAATACACCCTCCTGGAAATGAAAATGAATATGCTCATGAGTCATAACTGTGCTGAGGGGACCCCTGCTGATAGGCCAGTTGCATAAAGAACAAAAAGGACATCAACTTAAACAGGAAACTTGGCCAGAACAAAGAATCCAAAAGCCAACACCACTTCATTCCATTCATTGAATGAATTTAACCACAAAAAGAAATCACAAAAGGCAATAGCACACGCAGCAGTGGTTAATATATACCTCATGCTGGTGAGCAGTGGACACAAAACCAAAGACAAGTACAAAGTAGAGACAGACAGCCAACATAATACAGTCTGGGTCATTACCAGGATAAAAGCTTCAGCCATCTACTGATGTGTCAGAAAAGAATCATCGGAGAGTTGAAATACCCAAATGCTCAACACTGTGGAGGTAACAGCTATAAAATGAAAACAAAATGTCACTCATAACATCCAACCAAATCTATTCATGTTGCAAGTTCAAGAAATCCGTATCAAGAAAACCTGTACTCTTCAGTATGCTTAATTTTAGAGGATGCCTCAAGAAGGAAGTACCTAGTAGCCTAGGTTAACCGTGAGCTTTTTCAAACAGAGGCCATGGTACAAACAATCCAATCCATATGCACCCTTAAATTGATTAAGATTTTCTTTCCACCCTGCTGAACATTCAACATGTACTGAATTTAAGTTCTGCAATAAATCAAGGCAATTAAAAATAGTTAACAGTTGTGTTTACACGAGAACAAGAATTTTAAGATAATTACTCTGAAAGTTGGAAGTGGAACGAAGCAATATGTCTAATTAGCTTTAAACTTACTCCTACTTTTTGGAGTAAGATTGGAAAGGATTTGAGGGTTTTGAATTTCAGAAAGTGTTGCTCAAATACTAAAGCTTTAACACCAGTCTGAAAGTTCAACATGTGTCACAAACCACTGTAATAATAATGATGGTGATAATAAAAGTTTGATAGCAGCCATCTGCCCATTCCAGACAACTGAATCATTTCCAGTGCTCCCCGTACGCCAGCACTGACATGGATTTTTATACACTATATCACAGACAGTATATGCTGGGTCTGTAGTCGAGACCTTTCTGTAATGACGTCAAAAAGGTTGTGCAGCCAGCTTTTAAAATTGCTGCAGGCTTGTCCTAATGACATTAGGATATAACAAATGAGGAAAGGAAGATATGTATATCAATGTTACAATAACAAGCAAGGACAGCTCACTTAGCTCTGCAGGCAGCACTTAGTTATCCTCCATGGAGCTGCTCTCCAAAGTTTGCGTCAGTGGAGGGGGCAGGGTGTGAATTCCATGATGAAGGGGCATAATTCAGCTGGGGGACTTTTTAGTGTGAAGTCTGGAAAAAAAGTAAAGAAAAAGTCAAGTTAAGATAGAACTTTAACAAGAAGCTCTAAAGAGAACAGACTTTATCAATATGTTTTGGTTTTCTGTTTACAGAGGTAAGAGTCGAGTATACTGTTAAGAATAGTCTCTAAGACACAGCTGAGGATTTTTTTCAAAAAGCAAACTAAAAAATGTGAAATAAAGTAATCAAACAAAATATTCAAAGAGCACTCAGACTACTGGCAGAGGTATACAATGAGTTGGTTTGTTTCAGTCTCAGTGTTAACCTCCACATACATACGGGTGACCACATCTAAGCTGGAGCTTTACTGGTACATACAGACAGACACAGTGGTAAGCTTTTTCCTAGGATCCCATAGCAGCCTAAACTTTCTCCCTTCTCTAATGCACCTGGATCTGTCAGCCTTCTGAGTGAGCTGGGAAGCTTATATAAGGTATTTATAAAAATAGATGCATGAGAGCCCATTTCCTAGCAGGTAACAGAGAAAGAGCAGAGCACAAGTCCACTTGCAGGTTTTATAGGAATTAGCTCATGCAATCCAAATCCAACCAGGTTCATTTTTAGAAGGGTTTGGTGGACAATTTTGTATTTTTTTTTAAAAAAAAAAAAAAAACAAACTACTAAGTGGTTGATAGATTTCTGACAATAAGCATATCTGTGTGCTGTGACAGGTGAAAAAAACAGACAAGCATACCAGATCATTACCAGTACTCATGCAATAAGATGTTAAAGACTACCTAGTGCAAGCTGGTGTTCTTTTCATCTTATGGGATATAGTTCTTGGAATGGTGCCTTTCTTGTTTAGGCTCGGTAAAGACTCATATCCGTGTAAATGGGACTACTACTACTTACATAAAATATGTTAATAAATTTATGTTATTTTCTTTACCTCTGAAATACCCTCTGATTTAGCCATTCAAGCTAACAGCACAATATGAACGTTCAGACTTTCTTTATGCCCTTATTTATTTTTTCTTTTATATTTTCACCCTGATAACATAGTGCTTTCAGTACTCCAGATGCTTTTCTCAGAATAGGTATATAGTACACCATAATTACATATGGCTATAATTGTAAAAATTAATAAGCTAAAGTTTTATTCCCTGTACCCTTACTTTTATCTTATTTTCTGGAAACCATTACAAAGACCACCAGTGAAAAATATTATTAAAGAATTAAGTTTGGTAATGTTTTCAGTCATTGCTTGTAACTGTATATAACTGCATTGCACATTATTAAAAGTATTTTTACCTACTGTGGGTTGTTAGTCTTGAAAGGAGCATTCTGGGAGCATTTTAAGGTTATGGATCTTTTGACTGAGGAATGAAGAACAGAAGCAATACCACATGAAAGTGTCAAGAGGCTCCAGGTACTATGTCAATATATGATGCAGTAAGAAAAAGCTTACTGTGAACACTTCCCTGAGATGAATTTGGGGATAAACAACAAGACCAACAAAAACTATCTTATTGATAATGGTAACAGTACAGATGGTGAGGGTGTCATATGGTCTGGCAGCTCCCTGGGGCCAGATGTGCAGGCTGAAGGGACCCCCAGGACAAGGACAAGGCCAAGTCAGGATGTGTGCCCACAAGTGGGCCCAAATCAGTGGAGCCCATGGCTGAGCAAGGTGGGGCAGGGCTGTGGAGAGCTGGATCCAGCCCTGTTGCTGCCTAACTGATGTGGGGTCCTGAGCCCTGGGCAGGTCAGGGAGACCCAGGATAGTCAGGCTCCCAAGGGCCCTGGCACAAATACTTAAATTCTTTTCCATAGCTTTGATTTTACGGAATCAGGTTTGACAGCAGTTATGTTGCAGAGAGACTATTCCACAAAAGACTACAATCCATGTGAAATAAAAAATGCATCCTGTCAGCATTGTGCAAGTGTTAACAAATACGCAACCTGAGTCAGATCATAGTACAGCATGGTAACCTTCTGGAAACATACTTACACCAGTCTTTTCTGTGGTTTAATCTGCATTCTTTCTTTTGGTGTTTCTACAAGGTTTTTGTGTGCTTCCTCTGTCTACTTTTCAATTTTACTTCCTTATATTCCAAAATAATCATGGTTAGATTTATCACTTTTAATCAAGTGTTGTGGTCACCTCTGATTTTGCTACATGATAACATTGTCGTTACCTGATGGAAATGTAATGTAGAAAGAACTGCAAAATTCAGAAAAGAAAGAAAAGAACCCAAAGTCACAATTTTCCCTGGATCAAATGTCTGCCAGTGCTTTCCTATCACCCTCTGCTTTAAGTTACTACCAGTTGTTCTTGCTTATAAATGAAGTTCATTTGACCACTTGGTCACACTGGTGGTGGAGTGGCATGGCAGAAGACAAGCATCAAAATGTCAACCTTGCCTTGTGCTTTTTGTACATTTTGTCTGGTAGTACAATACACCAAGACAAGCAACTCAAGAAAGTCTTAAGCCCCTGGTGCCTTTTTTGCAAGCATTAAACTTAGACTGATTTCTGAGATAAATTAGAATAATGACAATTTTTATAGTATTCAATTATATATGAGGTAATGAATTCAAAAAATCAGGTAAAGATTTAGCAGACAGACACAAATTAAAAGTACCAGATTTTGGAGTGAAGATCTGAATCAGTTTTATCAAAAGAGAGAGAGAGCTAGAGAGAGAGAGAGAGCCTGTTTTTAGGAAGGTCACCTTACACACCAATTTTATTTTTAATCTCACTCACTTCTTGGACAGTCACTATTAAATATCTGATGAACACGGGGATCTGTTTGCTTGGAGTGCATTGCCACATTGCAAAATACACACTGTTAACAAACATGGCTAATGGGAAACAAGTAGAACATCCTCTTGTGGGTAAGGGAAAAGGCACAAGGCAATGGAAAAGGGCAATAAGTAGTAGAAAATGCCGTCAATGAAATAGTGTCTCACACAGACCCAGATTCCTAAGAACCCAGAGCTGCCCACAAAGCATGTCCCAAATGGCAGGATCAGTGAGCAACACTGCCTAAGCTCAAATGTACAGCATACTCAGCACTGTGTTTGCATCAGACCAGGGCATGGGATTGATCTTGTAAAAATGCTAACAATGACATGTTAGGCATTGTCTTTAGAACAGGGAATAAGACTTCGGCCTTATTATCTGCTCATTTTATTGCATGGCATAACTGCAGCAAATTCTGAAGCAAACAGAGAAATATTCATGTGGTCCATCCTAAACAGGAATATCAGGAAACGTGTGGAAAACTGCTGAGGATTGACAGTATGCGTGCTCAGTGCCTTCTCTGCCTTAGGTCTGGGGACAGAGCTGTAACTGGGCATAACAGACAACAGACAGTCTCTGGTTACAGGGTTCATTTTGAATCTCTTCCAACCACTCGCTGAACTCCATAAAGTGGCAGAAATGTTTAACAAATGCTTCCATGATGATACTTCTACAACTTATCTTATAAAAAGACTCATTTGATATTGGTCTCCAAGGACAGAGATAACCCAGCAATTGCAGTACAAAGGACTTAGCCAACTACTTGACTGCTGAACTCAACATTTTATTGTCAAATTTCCCAGATGTTCACACAGTGTGTCAGAAGCTTTTGCTACCCTAACTGCCAGACTTTGTTCTCGATGGGAAGAGGGAAAGGAAAGGAAGGGATTAGAAACTAGGAACAGATGAAACATCAGAACAGGAATATAAACACAGAGAGTAAATGGTGCCTTTGCTGAGCTAAGAAACAGGAGAAAAGCAAAACAAAACAAAACAAAACAAACAAAAAAACAGTATCACAGACTCTAACTATTCATTGTAACCTCTTATATTGATGCTGAATTCCTACTTCTCATTTGTTCGTGTAAGATACCCTAGAGATTCATTGCACAAAAGCCAATTATGGTCTTAAGGGATATAACAGACTGGAAATAGAGGGCATATATTCTTTTCAGAATTTCAAGAGAAATATATATATTTTTAAAAATATATATATATATATATATTTGGGATAATTACACCAAACTAAATATTGTAAGACTTATGCATTTCTCAGAGGTCCATTTTTTCGGGTAGGAGAGAATAATCTGGATGTTTGACTACTCTGAACTTTGAACATTCACTCCACAGACTGTTCATATGGGTCAGGGCTGAGCTTAAACTCTCTTGAATCCAACGCCTACTAAAAGAGAAAGTGGGAAAGTGGCCGCCGACTTTCAGACAGTGAACTACCCTATTCAAGGGTTAACTCAGGACTACTTTGAGTAACATCTATATCTTTTTAGTAAATTTGAATCCAGGTGTAATTTTCGTAGCTAAAAGCTCTCTCTAATCAGAATTTTCATAAATATTCATGAGATCAGTGTTCTGTTTTTCAGCCCATTTAAGATTCTGATTATCTGCTGGGATCCATTATCTGATAGGACAAATTCCATAATAGAAAAAATGAATTCTGAAAACATGGACAGTATAGAGGGATGGGATTAGTCAGACTACCTTATTCAGCACAAGATAAGCAGATGTTTTTATGCTATCATTTTTAGTATGTCCAGAAATTTATATTTTTGTAAATAATTACTGTTTAAAAGTGTAGCCTATTTTTCAATTCCAGAAACTCATTTATCATGTTCCACTATCCAGGAAAGTAATAATTATGAAAAATTAAACTCCTATAAGATTGAGTAATGACAGTTCTAAGACAATCATTTATTTAGGAAATTATGCATAACTCCTGGTGTGTCACCATCTTTTTTCAGTATAAAACAACACGTAAACCTCCCTTTTTGTTCATTTTTTCTTATAAAAAAACAGACACACAAACAAAAAATATATATATATTTCCTTTCAATTTGTTATCAATATCACATGACTGGCAGAGCTTAGTTTGTATGCTGAATTTGAACACTAGTATCCATAACAGCACGAATTATTCCATTCTTATTACTTCTTTTTATTTCCCATTTTCTTCTCACTTCTCTGACCATCCACAACTTCCTGATGCTTTATTTTACTATTTCCACTGAAAGCCATCAATTTAAAGGATAGTAAATGAGGTTAAAAAAATAATCTCAGACCAAAGTGTCTTCTAAAATAAAAAGGCAGGACAGAATACAACTCATGAAAACAAAAACAACCTTCTTAAAGCTTAATTGCACTAGGGTAATCTTGTGGCAGTGGACTGAAGAATCCCACAAAGTGAAAAGACAACAAAGTACATATAAGATAAACTTTTGCAAACCTTGTTCCAGCCTGTAATGCTTTATCATATTGTTGCATTACTTGGACACAAATTTTTGCACAGTAAAATGCATGACCTATTCGTTTAACAGGGAGGTCTTCTGTTCATTGCCATTTCATGGACTATTTCCAAAAGCATTCCAAAAACAAGTCTTTTTTTGGGGAACAAGATTTATACCTTTCTTTTAGAATTTACCTTCACACTTCTGAAATACTTCATTAACCAAGTCCATTCAGTAGCACCATTTAGGCTTTAAACATTCTCATGAAGCAAGTATAATTAGCTTTACATATGAATAACCCTGAATATAAGCCCATGTTCATTCTATCTAATAATAAGTGGGCTGATCATAGTCATCTAGACCCCCTCAATGCCCAAGAAAATATAACAAGCCTTTCCAGGGAATAATTAATTCAAAAGTTAGTTCAATGGCTGAGAAAGGATGAATTACGCTCTGAAGGGAACCTTGACTACACTGTGATTTTAGACATCTGGCTTAAACTGGACACTTTTAGCTCCTAGGCAGGTAAATCTAGATGAAATCATAGAATCATAGAAAGGCTTGGGTTGGAGGGGACCTTAAAGACCATCTGGTTCTAATCTCCCTGCCATGGGCAGGGATGCCACCCAATACACCAGGTTGCCCAGGACCTCATCCAACCTGGCCCTGAACACCTCCAGGGAAGGGGCATCCACAACCTGGGCAACTTGTTCCAGTGCCTCACCACCATCTGCGGGAAGAATTTCCTCCTGATCTCTAATCTAAATTTCCCCTCTTTTAGTTTAAAACCATTCTCCCTTGTCATATAATTACCTGGACATCCCCAGCCTGAAGAATGAATGAATTGCGTCCACAAGACAGTTGGAAAACACCACAACATCTAATTTTAGGCGATGACTTAAGGTTAGTCTGTGGAACATCCAGTGCTAATTCTGAGAATTAAATTCTTATGTGGCTCCAATGACTATGTAGATGTGATTAAATTCAGACAGTATTTTACACAACTATGATAATATGATGTCTCTGTTAATTAAGAGTTCTCTCTCTGTCATCAAATCACAGAACATGGCATATTGCTTCTTGCCAAGAAGAAAATTCTTGCCAAGTCATAGTGCTTTGTAATACCAGCTCTCAGACAGCTCATCTGAACAACTATCTGACTTCCAGGATGCACAGGGATATTATATTTTCAGTTGCATTATGAAAAAGAAAGTAGTAGGTGAATTAAAAAAAAAAAAAAAAAAAAAAAAAAAAAAGTTGAACAATGTTACAAAAGAGGGATATCATCATCATAACCATAAACAGCTGTGGAATGATGCAGTAAAAAAATATTTCTGTAAAAATAATCTTGAGAACTACTGCTGGAGGAAGGGGCAATTCAAAATGAATTCAGAATGGCAACCTGGAGAAATGAAGGTGTTTGAAAATAGGATGATATTTCAGAGTTGTGACTTTATGTCTCTAATTTTGTGCTGAAAAAATGAACAGGAGAGAGAAAACACTGACGGGGTTGTGCAGAGAAGACTCAGAGGCTGTCCTTTCCTTTCCAATTTGCATATCATAGAATCCTAGAATCATAGAATATCCTGAGTTGGAAGGGACCCATAAGGATCATCAAATCCAACTCCTGGCACTGCACAGGTCTACCCAAAAGTTTAGATCGTGACTAAGTGCACAGTCCAATCACTTCTTAAATTCAGACAGGCTTGGTGCAGTGACCTACTTCACTGGGGAGCCTGTTCCAGTGTGCAGGGTCCATTAGGACTTTTAGATCCCTGTTTTTTCACAATTTTATATCTGATAGGAGTATCTGAACTATGAGTAGCAAGTGTAGTGGAGTTGGGTTGGCGCAAGGTTTTTCCCCACACAATCTGATGCTACTCACCAAATTAGGCAGTGCCACAAAACGATTTTCTTACGCAAAATCCTTTAAGCATTGCCTTGTAGCTGTCAGCACTGGGCTGATTGAATGAAACTGATGCTCCCAGGGATCATTGGTTAGGGCTATTTTCCAGTACTGGAATATATTAAATACCTTTAGAAGAATTCATCTTATCAAAGTTAATCTGTAACTTCTCTTTATCTTTTTATAGATAGCTTTTTCTGGGAGCTATTAAAAAAAAAAAAAAAAAAAAGGCAAACATTGAACATATTGTTCCATATTATGACAAAATCCAGATGTATACCAGCAACTTCTTGACACCTTTATTCTTGGAGAAAGAAGGGAAGACCAGAGTACATATACTGCATGCTCCAATCACTCTGAATGATCACTGGATAAGGACTTCAGGGAATGCCATAAGGCAAGTGAGGATATGTGGCCAACCTTGGGTAATATATTAAATGGATGGCAGCCTTAGCATTTAGAATGATGTTTCTGAACATCTACTCCTCCTAACACCTCCTGTGAGCCACTGGCAAAAATGCACACGCATACTTTCAATCTTTGTTATGCAAAACTCATTTGAGGTACACATGAATTTTCCCACTCCCCACCTTTAGGAATTACTTCTGTGTTTTCTTTGTTTTATGATTTTTCATGTCTAACTCACTATTAGTAAGACATCAATTGTAGCATATATGATTTCCTGTAGAAAAAAAAAAAAAAAAAAAAAAAAAAAAGGTTACACAAATGTTACACAGAAATGTCCTTAATTTTAGGAAACCTTGTATCACATGTATCAAAACAAAACAAACAAACAAACAAAAAAGCTAAAAAACTAAATCTACTTTTTTCATTTTCTCCTATAAATACAAAAAAAAAAAAGGGGGGGGGGGAGCTCTGGGGTGTTCTTTCTTGGTGAACTTCCTGACTTTTTTATTCCTTTCCTGTTTTCATGTGGTTCAAATTCTGTAGTCATAAAGAGGCTAACTACTAGCTTATAATTAGAAGCAAAAAGATGACTAACTTGGCTCATATTTGCAAAGGCAATAGGGTTCTTCCAGTATTTTCTAAGGAGTCATAGGCAGGTTATGGCAAGTGTACATAAAACAGGTTTCCAGTATGGAATTACTAAAATGAACAGATTATGTATTCTCAAAACATTTCAGTGGTGCAGTTTAGTCCAAAGGAAAATATATATATGTTAAGAGATCTGATATATGAATGCTGTGTTTCCTGAAAGGCTACATAAGACTATAATGATTTTTTTCCCACCATAAGAAATTACCAGTAAGAAATATTCTTTTTGAAAAGCACATAATCAAATTAGAAATCATTTTAAGTAGTTGCATTCCCTGTTTTTGATTAAGGTACACCAATGCAATAAAGATAATTTACTGATTCCTTGATCTGAATTGTGACCAATGAAACTGAAGGGACCTTCAGTTCCTTCTACAGAGGCAACATTAATTATTGACAGTTAATGGCAGAATTATAGGTTAATTTTCATTTCATATAAAACTTTGTTGAATGAGCTGAATCATATGCACTCTGTCATAATGAGAAACAGTAATAAACTCTTACAGATATTTTCATTTCATTTATATGCTGAAGGTTGTTGTAAGAGTTCATGTTATTCAGCTTAGAAACAGCTGCACGGTATTTGATATTTTTGCCTGGCTTTGTTAATATAATGTCAGGAAAGAGAGACCATTTTGCATTAACTGTTTATAGAATGCTTGTATTTATAATATTCTGTGTCAAAACTAATTTACAAAACTAAGTTCACAGGAAGAAGAAGTTTAGTTCACGCTAGGAACAGAGTTTAACACTTAGGAAGACTCAAAAGTCTGTACAGGGCTAGTGACAATAGGCATGGAAGTTTCAGAAACAACAAAATCCTCTTCTTATTATCCTAGACCAGAAAAGTATTACAGTTCTCATATTCTCCCTCCTAATCTCTAATAGGAGCCTGAATCTAGGGGCTGAGCTAAGTCTGGCAAAAAAGGTATACCAGCAAAGAAGCTGAACGGAGAATCTCTGGAAGGTTTCTAGATGACTTCAAACACCTGTAAAGGGTTTTCAGCAGCTGTGAGCAGAAGCGTTCTGCCCCCATCGGGGAACAGCCACACAACATCATTTGCAGCTGTGATCCCACTATGTCTATCCCTTTTGGAATTCATAAGAGTCCCACCAAAGTAGCAATGTGTCAATATAGTTAATTGGATTCATTGGATCCTAAAAAAACAGCATAATTCCCTTTTTTTAAAAAAAAAAAAAAAAAATTGTTAGTTCAGCTGCAAAAAATAAAAGGGTTGTCACCTTAGTTTCATATTACGTGCTTTTCACATTCTTGTCACCCCGGTTCTGACTCCCCTGATAACTTCCTCTTTCTTCTTCCAGAACTGTTTATGTATCCATTTCTCCTTCTGTTGACCCCATCCGCTGTATAACCTAGTGAAGTTATTAAATAATAATAACTGAATTAACACAATGGTTTTTCATCATAACTCTGCTTGTTGTATATTCTCTCTCTTTCCCTATTGTGCTTGAGAAACATGACACAAACTGAAGCAGTCAATAATGAATAAAGTGACCTTTGGAATATCACTAACATGAGATGGAAAAAAAAAAAAAAAAAAAAAAAAGATAGATGCCCTCCTGTATCTCCCAGGTTGCTGCAGTAACAGTAAAGAGAGGAAAGAACAAAATAGTGCATGAGCTTTTTCTGCATCAAGAGAAAACAGTGCTGTGCATACCAACAGAACATCACAAATGACCGCTTCTCCTATGATCTCCCTTTGTTCATATATAAAACTGCTTACCCCTACAGAAAATCATCCACCAACGTTCCCTCCCTTCTGCTGTGATCTTCCTATGTATTTCTTGATTTGAAATCAAGAATTTTGATCCAGCTTGAAATATTTTTGCAATTATGAGTTTTCTTGCTCTGCAAATACAAATGTAATAAAATGATAGAGATTAATTCACAGCTTATTTTTACCTGTATCACAATTTTCAGACAGAGCAGGATAGAGAATTGTTTTTTTGGCTTGACCAGTCCCCAGCTGGACACAAGGCAATGCCCTGAAATTGTACCAGAGGAGATTTAGATTGGATATCAGGAAGAAATTCTTCACAGAAAGGGTGGATAGGCATTGGAAGAAGCTGCCCAGAGAGTTGGTGGAGTTGCCATTCCTGGAGGTATTTAAGAAGTGTACGGATGTGGCATTAGGGGCATGGTTTAGCACCAGTATTTGTAGTGCTAGGTGGATGGTTGCACTTCACAGAATCACAGAATCACAGAATCATCTAGGTTGGAAGAGACCTCCAAGATCACCGAGTCCAACCTCTGACCTAACACTAACAAGTCCTCCACTAAACCATATCACTAAGCTCTATATCTAAACATCTTTTAAAGACCTCCAGGGATGATGACTCAACCACTTCCCTGGGCAGCCTATTCCAATGTATATCAACACTTTCAGTAAAGAAGTTCTTCCTAACATCCAACCTAAACCTCCCCTGGCACAACTTTAGCCCATTCCCCCTCGTTCTGTCACCAGACACGTGGGAGAATAGACCAATCCCCACCTCACTACAGTTTCCTTTAAGGTATCTATAGAGTGCGATAAGGTCGCCCCTGAGCCTCCTCTTCGCCAGGCTGAACAGTCCCAGCTCCCTCAGCCCCTCCTCATAAGACTTGTTCTCCAGACCCATCACCAGCTTCGCTGCCCTTCTCTGGACTTGCTTGAGCACCTTGATGTCCTTCTTGTAGTGATGGGCCCAAAACTGAACACAGTACTCAAGGTGCTGTTCTTTTTCAGTCTAAATGATTCTGAGAAAGGTGTGATGTAGTAGTAACAGTTCAAATCAGGTTTGTTTGGGGTAATTCTTTGAACTTACCATAACTAAACAGAGTTCTGATCTCAAATGAAACATATTCAGCAATTATGATGTACAAATAGTTTTAAAACAGCAGAAACTGTTGAAATTAATGTTCATGATGAGAATAAAAATCAGTTCAAGCTATTTTGTATGGGAACCTATAACATTTAGGAAATTCTTTCATAAGAGCACAGGAAATTTGAATCTTGTCCTTATTTCAAGGAAACCCTGTGGTTATTGGTGGATGACACATTGAACTGACCATGGTAACACTGATTCCAGAGCATCATATGCAACCGCTGGTCAACATTTTTAGGTATAATCTGAATTTGCTGCATATGATATAGCTAAAACCAAAATAATAGGTTGATTTCTTGTAGGAACAGCAAAATAAAAGCTTTTCTTCATAAGCATAGAAATCATATGGCTAGGTTAAAAATTATTTCAACTTCATTCAGTTACTCTGCTGGCCAACCTCTTCTTTCCCACCCAGCCAAGGAATCATGCCAAGATCTAGATAGGTCCTTGGCAGCCATTTTCATGACATGGCTGGCTTGAAAAGGCATGGGAGGAATTCCAGCACTAAAAATTCAGCTGCAGGTGGAAAAGCACAATATGGCATATGCAATGACAGTCATCTCCACACATTGGCATTTATAATGCATTTTTCTGGCTCAAAAATAAAAACAAAAATCAGTGTGATCATAAGCGTTTATTGTAGCACTCAATTACTGCATACAAGCAACTCTATCACTGCATACACAGCAGTATGACTGAAACTGTTGGCTTGTCTTTGAAATAAATCCCTAAAGGTTGTAAGCCCTTAATCAACTTGTATTTTGTTCAGTTGATGTCATTGTTCCTGAGTAGAAAAGAAAAGGTGCTTCAATTCCATCTCTTAATAAATGGTTAAGAATGGCTCCAAAACCTCAAAAAGATGCATAGCTCATAATCAGCAAGAGCTGATTCACTGTAGTGTGTGAGTACAGAACTGGACAGCAGGTGCTTGATATTTTTGAAGCCCTCTATATGCTGTCAAATCCCTCTTTAAAGACCTCCCTTGCTAATAGGCAGTAGGGCATTTTAATGATTACTGACTTTTATGGAACAAACTTGTTGCAGTAGTAATTAAAGCAAGTCTAGGAACATTTGAGTTTCCTATTTGGATTTTTTTATTTTTTTTGGGGGGGGGAGGTGGTTCAAAGGCACCACCAGTTTCCCTCTGTAAAATTGTATAGGTTGGAAGGGACCTAGTCTCAGAAAACTTACCAGCTATACTCAAGGTGATGGCTTCCTATTTCTAGAGCTCATTCACATGCTTCCCATTATCCAGTATTGAAGGAGTGTAGCCAGTAGCAAATTAGCCTGTCTTAACAGAGATGTGAGAGAGAGCATGGAAAGAAACTCCTCCGGTAATAACTCAACTGTTTCAGCCATGCAGAGAGTGGGAGGACCAAGGTGGGCTCTCTGCAAAATTGAGGTACAGCATCTTGGGAGCACAAGGCTGCCTCCCCAGGAAGCCCACCTGGAACACAGGTCAACAGTGCTCTCTTGTGCACACTGATAACTTCCCAAGCCTTTGGCTCTTTTATCATGGTTGCAAGTTAGCTGGGCTTCTCACAAAAATAACAGTACTTCTACTTCATGCATATTTCTTTGGAGTGGAAACAAATAAAAATAAGAAACTTCTCTGCAAAGCAAATATATATACGCATATACACACAAACATATATATATATATATATATATACAGAAGACCAAAGTGTTACTTTGGGTAAAACATTAATGACCCTGGGTTTGTGGCAACTCAGCAACACAGTTCAGAAACCGAGCTGATGTAGGAACTGGTGACACACACAGGGCCACACAGGCTAGAAACCAGACCCACTTGGTATATGAAGCTCTAAAACCAAAAGTCAAGCCTGCTTCACGAAGGTCTGTCAAAATGGTAGACTACAGTGAGGAAATAACTTGCCAGATATTTGGGACAGAAAGCACCTCTGGGGCCCTGTGCTTGATTAGTCCTTTAATGCTACTATAATAATAACAGAAGTGGAGTTTTCAGAGGAGTAGAAGGGATTGTTTTTATGTATGTCATTTTGGAAATAACAAGAAGGAAAAAACAGGTCTTATTTGGATTACTGGTGACTGAATGTAATGCTTACTGTATTTAATGTTTAACGTAAAAAAAATTAAGTATTTAAATAAGTCTATGATAATGAATGCTAATTTACTACTAAAGTAAAATTGAGTTAAAAATGAACAATTTTCAGGTCTTACTAACATCTCAGTCCTTTAAAAGTCTTCCAAAATGAAAATAACTTTAATTACACTATGAAATAAAATGCACAGAGATTTGCTGCTACAATAGGAAAAGTCATTTTTACCTTTAAATGAAAACACTGAGATCTAGAAATGATTCTGCAAGGAAATTATGCTATCTCTGATGTCAAGAGCAATCCAATAGAAGACCCTTGAAATCATTTAGGACCATAATTAAAATTACTAAAAGAAATGGGTCTTGACAGGTGGCAAGGTGATTTTCATTGATGTGCATCATGCTCTGACACAAAATGGCAATGGAAAAGTACAAACTACAAGGATGAACTTCTCACAGTTACCAGTTTTACAGCAGCTAAAATTATATTTAACCTATTTGCCATGGACTATGACCTTAGATCTTTCATTACAATCTCTTATCCTTCTCTGCATTAGTGATAAATATCTACCCTCCCATGAAACATGAACCCTGTCTTCTTAGGACCATGAAACAGGGACCAAGGAGTCGATAGCAAAGGACAAAGAAAAATACCACATTCTTTGCCCCAGGCTGGGTCATATGTTTTGATTCACTGTAAATTATACTTCTTGAGCACCCCATCAATATATAAGAAATAAAACCCAAAAAAGCAGTTATAAAGAGGCAAAACCAGAAATCCAAATACAAATTCCTCCAGATTATTCAGACTCCAGTTCCTGAATCATAAACTACATTCATGGTTTTGGCTCTGGATCCTAAGCAAACAATGTAGTGGCACCTCTTCCAATGAGGTTCAGCTACTGCCAAATCTTTATGGAACACAATCAGTCACTTTCCTGAGAAGGAGATGAATGGTAAAACTTTCATAAAGAAGCAGCTTAGCCACATTGATTAAGATGAGGACTGTCCCAGAAGATGAGCAAAAAGGATGGCACTCCCTTTTTGATGTGAAATCTCCGCAGGAAGTTTACCAAGCCCTTTGACTCTCATAAATCAGAACCTGAGCCCTGGCCCTGACTTGGACATCAAACCCAGATTCTGACCTATGTTTAATCCTTTCTCAACACTGCCCACTGAACCTACTTTTATGCAAAACATTCACTGTTTCTGCTAAAGACTGTGAGAACATAGGGTGTGTTATTTCTTTCTCTTTAATATAAGGAAACAAATAAGGAAAAATGTAAGAAGAGTGAGAAATGTGCTCTAGCTATAAATAGAATCCCTTAATTGTCTAACCTGCTTAAATTAATCCATTACACAATTAGAGTTGTCAGTTCTTCACTATGAAGAATCCTTCATAACTGCTTCTCCAGAACTATGATTTAAACAACACAACATTAAAATTTCCATGTGCAGCAAAACACAACCAATTATAATCAGCACTGGCAAATTCTAATTTGACATTAGGCATAATTAACTACATAAGAAATTACCCCGATAATAATGCTCAATAGGAAGCAATGACATCTTCAGTAACTTGTGCTCAGTACTTTGTGCCATCACAAAATTCATGTTGATTAAATGATGAAGTAACTAGCTCAAAGGTTGAGGGTCCAGCACCCATGATTTTCTGGGGGTATCCCAGGTGTCTGTGGTACTTTCTTGCACGTGAAAGACTCTTCTCCTACCATCTTCTACCCCTAGAGAGCATGAAAGGATTCAGAAGAAGCAGCTAAATCCTAGGCACACACTAAAGAGAGCCTAAGGCACAAAATAGACCTTTGGTTCTGGTCTCCTCACTAAATACCTGATATAGGAGAGACAGTAATTCAAGCATGCTCTTGATGTTTTGACAGCCTTTCAGCTTAACATCAGTAACTGATTTTTCTTTTTAATTTAGAAAATTCTTCTCCAATTTTAAGGTCGTCTTCTATCTTGATTTATTTCTGAAAGAACGGTTTAATCTTTTGTCAATCTATCTGAGGATATGGTCACTCAAACTTATAGCAGCTTAATGCATGACATCTTGTCAGTCTACCTTGGTAAATACTGGAATTGATTTTCAGGGGCAAATAGTCTCCTGTATTCAGGTCTTTTCTTTGTAATCTTAGCTGTCCTTGTTATATCAACAGTGGGTCAGAGGGCTCACTTAGGCTGGGAAATGAAACATGAAATGTGAAATCAACTTCCTAAACTCTGAAAGCCTAGATAACCCTAATTAAAGGCAATGGATATTTTTGTGCTTTGTGGGATATTTTAACACAAACAGAACAAGAACAAGATGAAAAATTAAAAAATTACATTAGACCAGGCAATGAAGAGTGAAGGAGAAAGGATGTAAGTGGCAGTACTGAAATCTGATGTGCAGCATTTTGCAATCATCATTGCTTCAAAAAGTTGAGTGTGACAGAGAAAATCAGTCCCATATGGGAAATCTGGTGACAGTGTGAAAAGAAAGAAATTTTTTTCAATTTCATAAAATACATTATAGTTATTATCATGCTCCACTTGTATATCTTTGATAATAGTATTTTTTTATATTTGTATTGTGTGGGTTGAAAAACATTAACATAAACCTTCAGAATGAGATCTTGGCCCCACTAAGGCTGACTAAAGTTTAGCCTCTGAGCTTAAAAGAGACAGAGTTCATATTTTTAATATTCTCATTTTCTATTATTGAACATTTTCTTTAAATCTTTTCTATTTACAAAGCTCTCTTTAGATAACAAAGCAAGCAGGCAGTGGATACAGAAATCTGAGAAGGAATGAGCTTATTTTTCTAAAAGCATTCCAGACCACTATGTTTTTCATTAATTAGTATTTCTCAGAAAGCTAATTATTAGCCTCCCAGCTGCTTCAAACACTTCAGTCCGAAACAACCCAATAAAAACAAAATGAACTTTTTACATTTTTAAAAGCTAGTGGCTCATAACATCTAGCTTTTGTGCAGGCCAACCTGACCAGAAATAAACTGGACAGAAAATTAATATGGAGAGCAAAGACAAGTGAACCAGGGAACCATTTCAGACACCAGAGATGACGAAAAATAAGATTAAAATTTAAACTGCTGTTAAATTGTGCCCATTGCTTTGTAACAAAGGCATGTTTTATATCTGCAGTCCTTTTAAGGTTTAAAAGGTTATCAGATAGTACCACATATATATGTGCTTACGATAACATATGATATCAAAAACATATTAGATTCAGGATAATTCAGTCATAAGCAGACATCCATTTCTGTAAAAACAAAAGTAGTAAAAAAAAATAAAAATGACAGAATCCATAAAATAACAGGTGATATTAAATCACTCTCATAAATTGAAATCTCTATGTTACTTTTATTCACAATATTATAATTTTACATCAGGGATGAGGAAAAAAATGCATCACAGATCTGCTTATTTTCTGGTACAAATTTAAGGCCCATTTCCCTGACTATGTCTTCACTAATAAATACATAGCAATATGCATATTTAAAATAACAAATTAACAGGACACTTAACTGCACACACTTACATCCCTGGGGAGAAGATGAGAGAACAATCAACATGTGACAGATGTTAATCACATAGCTTAATGCATTATTGGAAGTGGGTCAGAAATAGCAACGAAGAGCACCCCATTGGAACCAAAACAGAATGTAAAAGAATTGGAATAAAGACCTACAATACAACTGAAATATGAATGATGAATTTATTTTATAAGAGAATGTTAGTTTTGAACATGGATATTTTGTGGAAGGTAACCTCTCTTAGCTAGCCAGCTGAAGTCAGAATCAGTGTTCAGTTTTGGAGATAGCAATTAAGCAGATGTGGTTAAAATTAGTCAGAGAAAGTGAATAAGATCTGATTGATCTTCTTAATTGCATTTTTCATACAAATACTCTTTGGTCATTTTCACAAAATATAGAACAAAATCAGGCAGTATCTTTTCAACTTGGTAAGCAAGATGTTAACAAAGATATATCTAACCTGTTTTAATTACTAATCAAAATTATTTCATTTTTCACTTCTGTTCAGCATCTGTATCAACTGCAGCACTGAGAAATGAATATGAAGTTGTAAATGCTCAGAGCTCACCTTAATGATTTTTTTAATATGAAAGAGGGGTGATCTTGTGGATAAAACATTGAATTTGATTCCGAAGACAGGGATCCATTCTTAATTACTACAAAAGACTTCATGAGTAATACTGAAAACCTAATACTTATTAAGGTATTAACAACAATGGACAGTCTTATTGACTGTAGGGAGGATGAGAAAGATGATGTTTTTACATCATGTAATTTTGTTCAAAGTAGAATTCTAAGCAGAACATTTTATGCTTACACATCTCATCTGTACCAATATAGCTACATCTGTTGCGATACCACTGATTGTTGTTGCTTTGATTCACTAGAATTTTAATTTGTTAGCAATCTTGTCTCAGAAACACTTTTCATATTGCCTTTTGCAGTGAAGATAAAGTTTGAGTTGCCATAAAAAAGTGGATAATACAATTTCTTCCCCCCTATCCATTTTTATTGTCTCTTTTAAATATAAGTGAACTGGATAAGAACTGTTTCTATGTATTAAACTAATGCCTAGAATAACATGGAAGTGATTTTAACTGGGGCCTCAGCTGACTCCAGTAGAAATATGAAACAATAATAGTAAGTCATTTGGAAGAGACCTTCCTTTTCTAACCTGTCCTAAATGGAAAGGATTGTGCAATTTATAGTGACATTTTATCCTGCATTTCTGTAGAAATATATATGTATATTTTATATATATAAATATATAATATATATTATACTGACAGAATCATTGGCCTTCTAAACTAATTTTGGTTTGGCTGCAATTTCTTACAGTGCTTACAGCACTACCATTGCAAGACAAAGATAAGTAAATTTATGCACAGTTTGATCAACAAAAATCATAATAGGTCCAAACTTCTTTAAGAAATAGTTAAAAAGCTATAACCTGTTCTAACGGCAAGATGGTAGTCAAAAAATATCAATCAATATCTCTTTTATACTGGGGGGTCTATAAACTGAACATGGTGCCTCAGAGATTATGGCACTAAAACCAAACACAGGGGTGTAATCACTTCTTTTGACTTATTGACTTAGTTCTCACAAATGCAACCTAGTTAGTTTTCATTGTGGTGATGGTTTCTTGCTGACAGAATCACAGAATAGTTGAAGTTGGAAGGGCATCATCTGGTCCATCTTAAAACAGTACCTCAAGTATTTTGCTCTGGATCTTTTGGAGTCAGGTTTTGAATATCTCCAAGATGGAAACTCCAAAACTTTTCTGGGCGACCTGTTCCTGTGCTTGACCACCCTCCCTGTAAAAAAGTTTTGCATCTCCAGCCTGTCAGTCTTCAGCCTGTGCTGTTGGATGTGCTCTTACTATGCCAGGTGCAACATGTTTCTTTGTTGAAATTTAGGTGGTCTCTGTTGGTCCATAACTCCAGCTTGTCTAGATTCTTCTGAATGGCAGCCTTCCTATTAGGGCTGACCTTCTCTTCCAATTTAGGGTTATTCATGAAGTTACTAAGGCAATAGACAATGACCCACCATCCCTGTAATTGATGGAAAAGTTGAACAGAATCACCCCAATAGCAACTGCTGAGGAAAGCCATTTGTGACTGGCCACCAGTCAGACTTTGGGCCATTGATGACATGCACTGGGGGCTCAGAGAGCTAAGGGAAAAGGTGACTAAAAACTTTTTGGCAGCCTGGATCTGCACTGTCACCATGTAAAAGAAGGTAGAGAGGACTGGACATTAGTGTGGAGAAAGAAAGTTTCTGTTTTCATTTCTGAAGACGTTTGGGGAACAGAGGTAACTCACTGGTTTTTGGGGAAGCCAACACAATGTCCAAGCATTATTCCTAAGAAGTCAAAGATCATAGAAGAGCTTGGGTCCCTACCTTAAAGATCATCTGGTTCCAACCTCCCTGTGGCAGGGATGCCACCCACTAGATCAGGTTGCCCAGGGCCTCATCCAACCTGGCCCTGAACACCTCCAGGGACAGGGCATCCACAGCTTCTCTGGGCAACCTGTTCCAATGCCTTGCACCCTCTGAGTGAAGAATTTCCTCCTAAAATATAGTCTAACTCTTCCCTCTTTTAGGTTAGAATGATTCTCCCTTGTCATATCACTGTATAAAAAGTTACTCATCATCTTTTTTTTTTATAAGCACCCTTTAAGTACTGAAGGGATATAGTGAGGCCCTCCCCAGATCCTTTTCCAAAAGTGTTCACTTTTGCACAAAACTAAATTATATTCAAGTAGGATTCTCCACAAACATTGGTTCAACCTTGCACATGAAATACTCTCAAATTCGCTGTCAGGACAACTAGGTACAACTCACCCTCTTCCCACAAGAAAAGATCTCCACAGGAATGAGACAGCTCAGGAATTTTATCCCAGAACTGTTTGTGCAATTCAACATCTTGAGTCTACATGGTGCAGGCTCCACTGAAGCATTGTACTACAAAGTATACCCAGTTCTCACACTGTGTGGAAGGTATACTTGGTGCTCACTGGTTGAAGATGAAAAGACAAAAAGCAGATGTTTTCCAACCACCATTTTAGGGCAGCAGCTGCATCCTTCTGCCAGATTTGAAGTGCCAGCCCCAAAAGACAAGGAGTAAACTGAGTAAGTAATTAACAGAAAACAGCACTGCTTGTGTTGGCTATATAGAAAGTGAGTATGCCATAGGAAGAGAGGGAAGGTTCTGTGCCACAAATGCAATTACTCTGCTAGCAGAGCTCTTACAGAAGAGTGGCCTAACAAAAAAGCCCCAGATCCTTTGTTATATGCTTCTTAATTATTAAATAACACCATTAAGGATGTCTTGTACATTCAGGACTTTGTGCTTCATGGTTTGAATTCATGCATTACAAGAGCTATTGAAGAGGAAATCTTCATTTTGAAACTCTGAGCTCTGTTGTTATGACAGGGTTAAGTATTCACAGCATAACTGTTTATATCATTTAAATCTCTGGTGTCTTTTATTTTGCATCAGAGTCTTGGAGTAGATTGAAACTACTCATATTTGTCTCGGTAACTCTTGAGAAAAATGTCAAAACAAAATGTGCTGGAATTCAAGAGAGATATAAATATACAGTTGGATGAGATAGGGTCTATCTTGAGCTTTAACTATGTTATGTCAAGAGTTATTTTCTAGTAGGTTTAATACATATGGTACTTCCCCACTTTAAGTCCAGGACTGAGATGAAGAAGGTGTTAGAGCACAGGAACAGACAATGTTGTTTAATTGAGGGACAGTATGGGGTTCATAGAGGGAGAGAATGCATCCACTAGCAGTAAGCCTGAAACCAAAACGTCAGATGCTAACGGGCCAAATTCTGGAGTGCAGGTGTGAAATTTAAAATGAATTTTGTATCCAAGCTCTGACAATGTGGAATTCAAAGAGAAGGATTTTTAATGTTTCACATGCCAAGTCCCTCATCTGCCAGTATCAGAATGGATGCAAGCTCTCAAGTGCCAATCTTAGCAGTGGTGGGTTATTATATTACAATAGCTTAAAACTTTAAATATTATTTGTCTCTTTTGAGGTTGTGTCACAAGGTGCTTAAAATATTTGGGCTGGCACTCACTCATACTGCTTTATTCACACACCTAAGTGGATATGAGACAGAACACAGCTCAGATTCAAATCTAACTGAATAAAAATCCATGAATTGATTGTCACTGGCTCCAGCACTTTGAGTTAGGTTATGAGGGAAGCTTAACCATGCCTCTCAATTCACAGTTTCATAATTTTATAAGAGTAATCCCATAAATTATAATTACATTCTTCACAAAAACATCCAGAAGGAAACTCCTGTGGGAGACTAGTAATGATTTTAAAAACACAATGAGCAATTTTGAGGAAGGAGATGCAATGGTAAGAGAATATTGCAAGAGAAGAAGAAGAAAACCCCAACCCCACCTAAATTAAGCATAAAAATAGAATCACTCAAAAAAAAAAAAAAAAAAAAAAAACTTCCATCACTACTTCATCCAGTGCTAAACAAGTAATTTCAGAATGAAATAAAGTAATTATAGAAAACAATGAATATTTTGACAATGTGATTCAAGTATTTTGGTCAAGTATAGCTGTCCTTTTAACTCTGACATTCTCAAGAATGGTCTTGGTAGAACTCTTCGGTAAATGGTTTTCTGCCAACAGTCTCAAACAGTTCAAGAAAAAATGGTCAGAAATACAATAATACCAGAGAATGGAGAGAGAAATAGAACTGCAAGGCTTTGATGTGGTAGAAAACAACCTCAAAACAATATGTCTGAGGGGACAGCAAGTGATTTATTTATAGGTCTTGACTACCTGTTTTTGACAAGAAATCATGGTCAGAGGGAATTGCTAAAGTAGCTGAGAATCATAAACCTGCCTGTAAATATATATATATAAAATAGCGTGGTGCTTGAGTGAATTCAAATTTTTTCTATCCTCCAAACAGCCAAATGTGTGGAAAGGGTAAAAATATGTTTTTATCAAACTTTTCAGTTCATAAGAACCCATGAGAACCACAGCTTCTCATTTCACAGATTAACAGGTAATATTTCTACAATATCTTATGCATTTCCTTCTGCCTCAAAGTATCATTTAAATTTATCCAACACCTAATAATTAATCCTCTCCAAACTAACATTTTTAATTGTTGTGTGTCATTCTCTTGCCATTCTCTTATCACATCATCCTCTTTCCTACTGCATGCACAAATATTTTTTCTTAAGAATTGTTTCCCAATTCCCCTTCAGAAAAGAAAAGGTCAAGAGTATTGTCAGCAGCTCAAGCAGATAAAGCTGTAGTTGCTTTAAACAAACTGTCTCAAGTGCTGAAAACGTAAGTACTTGGTAGGAAAAATCCTTCACTAGTGCCAGCACATTAATTGTTATTCAAAGCTTTCAAAAAGAAGAACCATTAAATAAAACTAATATACTTCATAAATCTGCTTTCAAATTAAAACAACAAGTTATCAACATATATGGCTAGAGTACATTAATGAATGCAATAAAAAAATACTCTAGATAGCCTACAGATGTAGGCTCTAGTCCCTGTTTACAAAGTGTCTGAGCTAGCCATCTAACCCATCATAAACATTTCTATATAGCCACAATACTTTCATCTTTCTCTGTAACTTATTACCTCTGTTAGCCTAAAGTAACAGGGATTTGGAAAGAAATATACAAGCACAGGACTCCTTCACTATTCTATTTATCTGGCATAAAGGAAAAATAGAACAGCTATATTCTGAAGTTGTCTAGTTCACAGAAGTTGCCAGAAAATTAAGCTTCCACAAGTGTTCATCATAAGTCAAATCACCATAGAAACAAAAAGAGATATTCAAATAAAATAGACAACTGGATCCCATCTGATTTATGATCAGTACCAATCCCATGACTGTTTTCAGTTTCTTGATTTTGTTTTCTACAAAAACTCTGAGTATTTCTCTACTACATGCTCTGAGCACAGAAGTTCATCTGCAGCATCCAAAGCCCTCCACAATATATCCTTTTAGAGCTGTAAAATCTAATTAAGAGTCGAAATCCTACTATCCTCACTCATCTGACAACACCCAGTGGCTTCTATAGGACTGCTAATGTAAGCAAATTGAACATGCTCATGCTCTTGGGCCACAGCACACTTCTGTAGAAAAGGGTCAAAAGAAAAATAAAGGCTACTATCAACAGGCTGCAAAGATACCCAGTACACTCAGAAAAGAAGCTCTTCAAAGGAAGCTCTAAATTTTATGTGACCTCTCCTACATCCAACTCTTCATATGTCCTTTCTAGAAAGATAACAGCAAATCTACACCCTGAAGCTTCAAGAAATAAAATGGCAGGTCTACACCCTGAAGTTGCATGTCAATGAAATGTCTGGAAGTCACTGGAAATCCTGAAGGAAGCAGCCCCTGCCAAACAGTGATGTGGCACCAGCCAGAAAGTATGGACTTTCCGTGTTGCCCTGAAATTTCTACTGAATCTTAAACAGCAGAACGGCACCATTGTTGATTTTCCATAGCATAGCTGAGTCTTACCCTTGCTTAGCTGGAAACTACTATCATTTTAGTATTTTCTAAAAGGTTTTGGATCAATCCTGGGTTCTTTGGACTTAAGAAGAGTTACTAGTGAAATATACAGAAAACTTATCAAAGAAAATAATGCATCAAATAATGCTTTACATTTAGTGAACCTAATAAAAAAAAAAATGATAGAATGCCAGTTTGAGCTGAACAGTTCAACCAGTTCTGCTGCTGACTTTTAATTATTTCTTCTGTGCGAGACTACTGACAACCCCCATGTAGAAACTGAATGAGAGATAAAAATCACATAACTGAAAGTCAAAAGTCTAGACTTTGGCCCCAATTTGTTTTATTTTAATATAGTTATTGCATAATTGCTTACAAGGATCTTTTGAATTCTCACAGCTCCAAGATTTATATAACCCTTGTTACCTAGTATTGCACAAGATACATAATGCCCATAAAAAAGGTTAACAATAAGAAAAAAAAATAATAATCATAATTCTGAAAAGAAAGTTGATGATTTGTGGACACTAACAGAAAAAAAAAATATTAATATCATTGTGTTGATGCTATCCTACTAGTACTCAAATATGCAAATGTTTCATGGTAAGGAAATGGTAGGTTTATTTTTACGGCAATCCTATTTTCTGTAAGTGGATCTAATGTCCCCTCTCACACAACTCATAAGTGAGTTTTGTTACATGAATCCAAGGTGGAGGGAAGTATAATCTAATGATGCAGAGCAAAATGTTTCAGTCCTAACCCTCCTCTTCAGATGTAAGATACTTGCTGTTCATCTTTCTTACCTGTTGGTATTAAATGTGCGTGCTGCTTTATGTTTCATCCCGAAGCCTCAACTTTTCATTTGGATATTAGAGATGGAGTCTGTGCACCTTAGTGTCTTGGAAGAGTTGGACATCTGAGGCTTTTTGAATAAATCCTTCTGTGGACTTGGGTCTGAATGTCAAACATACTGTACTGAAAATAAAACTTCAAATAAAAACCTTTTGGCACCAGCAATGAAAAAGTCTGTTTAGAATGGCCTTTTGAGAACAGGAGTATATCCATTTGGAGCTTTTGATCAAGCTCTGTAACCATTGCATGCAAAATAAAACCATTAAACACATTATTTTAGACTAATGTTTGAAGATTCCAGCTTTCACCTATGTGCATTTATGATGTAATTTATTGATGTGGAAGCTGTTGAGGGTGAAATGAGTAGAATTAATTTCACAAAAAGTCAAATAATGTTACAACCATATGTTTAGCCAAGCTCAGATGTCCTGATGGTAATAAAATAAAATGAAATAAAAATGTTCTGTGATTGAAAATTCTATAATTTTAAGAACAGCAATGTGAGGAAATCCAAGATGTATCTCCCACAGCTGCAGGAACTCAGTTATATTATACACGTGATTACACTGTGCCTTGGACAGGGGAGTACTACTCCCACTGAAGCCAACTGCATTACATTTTCCATCTCTGTGTGTGATAGGTCAGATTCTGAACTGATATAAATCAACAAATTCCATTAAAGTCGGTGACAAGCTGGACTGATTTACACCGAATGAATATTTGGTCTGATCTCTTTCCTGTCTTGCAATAAATGAATGACCAACTTATAATGGCTCTTGGAAACCAAGTGCCTTTGGGCCTTTAGGTTCTAGGCACACTGCAATAATAGGGTCACATTGTCTCCTTTTTCCTCTTGCAGGTAATGGGACAAGATGTACTCTCCAAAAAGACATTCTGTGGCCCAGGTCTCTTTGCTCAGACCCATCAGAATGCCCTGCTCACACATGACAGTGGTGGAAGCAGTGTTAAGGGCCTCTATGTCTGAAGAAACGTCACTAGAAGTCACATCTTAGCCTCTGCCTAAAACTCCTGAACTGAAGTGACTTAGGTGAACATTACAAACTGTAGATACATCCAGTATGCATGCCCTGCCTACATTCTTAGTAGCACTTTGCAAAGGAAAATACTGATAACCCTGATCTGATTGTTCCTGTGGTGATAAACGTTATAGGAAAGGAGCTCCTTGTTAAGAGCAAAGGTACTAGAGAACTAAGTAAATAAGTATATGATACACTGTCATTCCTCTAACAATTCTCTTTTCTGGTATTCACACAAACATATGTTAGCAAGAAAAGTGAAGCCATCGTTACTCAACTCCATAAATACAGTGCACAGTCATTTGTAATGCACAAGCTGTTTGGGTAATGAATCATTAATTGACAAAGTAAACACAGTATTATAAGAATGCTGGAAATGTTTTTGCTCATGTTCAGCATCCTTTGGGAACTTCCTGTACTTTGCTTAAGATTGCATCTCAGGAGGATTTTTCCCAACTGACATCCATTGACATCATACTGGGATGAAGGTGATGCTGAGGGGATTGCACTGTAAATGCAAACACTGAAAGACTGCTAATGTGGCATTGAGTCCCTCTCTTTTTGAAAAAGTCATTTCTTGTTAGTTGAATCAGTTTTGACGGAAGAGACATAGTTGTTTATCACCAGTCATCTTTGTGTAGTCAATTACTAAAAAAGTATCTTTACATGGATGACAGTATTGTTTCTAAGAAAAAAATACTCATAATGCAACCAAGACCTGCACCATTAAGAGAATGATGAGATTCTACACAGCCACATTTTACTGGTCAAATGGTTCATTCTGTTCTTTCTCCCCAGCAGTCCTCAACATTTCTTCGCCTGCTAACCAAGGTAGTTGCTTGCATATAGAAGTTTCTTGTACTGTGTAATAGAGTAAAGCAGTCTCCCTTCATCACTAGTTATCTCTGTTCTTGACACAACCCTCTCCTCTTGCCAAAAAGAGCTTCTGAATGATGACAATAAAGGTTATATAGGGAGGTAAAGAAAAACAGAAAGGAAATCAGGTCCAGCAATCCTCCTCAGAACTTGTCACACATTTTAACTAATACTTTTATCTTTCCACAGGAGGTTATTTGACAGGAAGGGCTGGAACAGAAGAGAGGGGAGAGAAAAGGAAGACTTGCTCTGTG
Organism: Oxyura jamaicensis; assembly: GCF_011077185.1. Lineage (NCBI taxonomy): Eukaryota > Metazoa > Chordata > Aves > Anseriformes > Anatidae > Oxyura > Oxyura jamaicensis. The sequence continues at coordinate 67,463,313 of NC_048893.1, read as the reverse complement.
ATTGTGTGCATTGCCTAATCAATCTTCCTCTTTCAGCTTGCAGAGCAGCATTCTTCACAACTACACTGCAGCATCTACCTTAAAGTCCTAGTTAAGACCTATGAAAAAAATCTTGATTATTTCTGTAGTGTTCTAGCCTTTCTTTCTAATGAGGACTAACATTCATCTTGCCTGCTCTTTCTTAGGCTGAAACAGAATTCTCACTAAGCTTTTTTTTCCACTGAGTTGCAAGCCAATTTTACTGAACAAAAATTGTTGGCAAGATGATTAAATCTGTGGGAGCCTTCTAACTGTACAAAGATAGGGCTCTGAATGCATGTCGAGATCAGTTTGCAGATCTGCAAAACTTAACAGAGCTGCTTGTGCACAACAGCTGTTGTGGTGGTTTTTTTCCCACACTAGTCATTTTTCTTGTCTGAGCATCCAGATGACAATCAAAAATCAGAATCACACAGATGAGTGAACTGTTACAGTTTTCTAGTACACAGAAGGCAGAAAGAAGGACACAGCATGCCATGGAGAGGAGCAAGAGGACAGGTGATGTGAAACATTTGCTTTAGTGGTGCACATGTCTAGTGGGGAAGCTTGCAGAAGTTAGAGCACCACAGTACAAGCCTGATGATCACCCTGGATATTTACCTGAAATTATCCAGTACCTCTAAATTTAAATTTCTGTGTAAAAGACATCATGACTCTCTGTGCAAAGCAAAAATCAGTTTTGAATTGCTGTAGTTACTGAAATAATTATTTTTATTTTTTAATCTATATTGAGCATTATGCAAACCTTATTTTTTTTAATTAAAAAAAAAAAAAGAACAAGTAATGAGAAGAGAATTTCAGAAGCTTACATAATGTTTGACCAAGAAATTAAAGTCTCTTGTGACTGTGAGTTATCACTTTTTCTTTGTGTTTTATTTTCCATATCTCTGAACCCAAACTTTACCAGTAAATATATATTATTTTGTATTTAATAGAACATTACAACTGTATTCTTCTGGAGATAGACTTATATAGACTTATATAACCAAACAGTTAAGATAATTCATTTAATTTAAAATGAATATCCCTCCTGATTTGAAATCAAGACATAGAATATGTATATTTAGAGTATGCATTACTTAGCAATATCTAAATATTATCTTTAATGGCTAAGAATACCGTGATACTGGGGTATCAAGTCTTAATTTTCTACAACATAGAATAAGAATTACTGCAAAAAATGTTTCACTTGTATGGAAATACTACAAGTTTGTTAAAAATTCCACCTGAAAGTGTTCATATCCACTTACAAACCATATTGCATGTTTTTAACATGATAGAATAATCAGATGCAGTAATTTTAAAACATTAAACAATGTAAGATTTTAAATGTCCACTTTTTCAGATAAATTGATCTCTTCTGATTTACAGCACTGTTTTCAGGAGTGGGATGGTTTGAAAAAGTTGTTCTTAGAAACAGTTTTGTGGTTTGCAAAAATCTAATAAGAATACCTACACTAAATAAAATAAAATAAAATATATACTCTCTCTTCTTAAAATTCATTATGCTTTTATTCCTATTTTTGTGAAACTTTAAAAAGTTGAAAATTTCATCTCCATGCTGAAGTTCTAAATTACATTACCAGCTCAGATAAAAAGTATATCATTTTGAAAAATACTTCACTTCCTGTATAGAAATGTAACAAGGGAGTTTAAAAACCTAAACCAAACTAAAAAAAAAAAAACAAACAACAACAACAAAAAAAAGGATTTAGCAAAATAATGTATCTAGTTCTGAAAAAAATCCCATAATAATTTCCAATTTAACACAAAGGTATTACATTTTTCTGTTCATAATAACAAATATGTTTCTGAATTAGGTTGCTTTTTTTCTAAACAGAACTTATCTAAAACTAGTATCATGATGACTGTTGTAAACCATCAGTAATTCAGATGTAAAAAATGTGAGAATATGCTGTTTTGCACAAACCTGAGTGTCATTTAAATGAAGTCTTCCGAAATCTGGTAGTTGTGCAGGCTTTGAAAACATCTTTAGTAGAATTGCAAAGAATAGCCTTGAGAACCCACTTTAACTTCGACTAACCTACTATATAAACTGCCAACTTTTCATGTTGTATCTCATCAACCAAAGTGAGCGCACTCACTTCATGGGTCTTTTCTTTTCTTACAAATACTTGCATGTTGTGCATAAACATTATATAAGTAGCTGTATTCGAGTCTGTCTTTTACCATAGGCCAAAATCTGTAGGTCTGCTCAGTTGCTTAAGATTTGAAGAGATTCTATTCAAACTAATAACTGAAACCATATTAATTTTAGTATCACAGTGAAGGCAAACCAGGAACTAATTTGTGATGTTGCATTTCTAGGTTTTGGGAAGAGCTGAGTAGATAATGTCTGAAGAGAAAAGCAGAACTAACATGATTTTCCCACATAAGAGTTAATAACTGAAGCAACTGAAAAGTGTAGGTATCCCCTCACTGTATTTCTCTGGTTGTACAGATATGACGTATTTGTCTTATTCTTTAGTGATATCTGATCCATCAGTAGATAAAAGATTACTACAAAATAATTTTGTTCAATTTTAATAGAGCAATCTTTGCAATCGGGTATAAAATGGGAAAATCTAACACACATCGGTGAGAGAAAAGCAAAATATATGGAAATAGCACTACAGTTGGTTATCACTGTATCTGTCAAAACATATTTAACCCAAGCTACTGCTACCACTTTATCTCTCACATAACCTCCTCCTTAAATACCATAGATTCTTTTCAATGGTATTTCTGATAGGCACTAACTGAAGGGTTGTACAAAAGTTTAAGAGCATTCTATAGAGAAAAACTATAACCTGAAAAACATTAGAGCTGCTACTTCACTGTTAATAAGGGACAAATGTCATTTGTACTCTCATAGAGCTTGTAAACAGCATTACCTGATCCTTCACAAAAACAGTGAGCACACAGCGTTGTTAATGGGAGATCTGCACAGGGAACAAATGCAGGGAGCTTCTTTAATAAGAAAGAAGTTGAAAATTGTGTATTATTGGTTCCTTACATTCTGTATCACTATAGAAGGAACCAGATAGCTAATGCCCATAATTTTAGAGTGGCTGTTAGACTTCAGAGTTAACAACTGCAGAAAAATGACTAAAGGGCAGTTCACAGTTCATGGAGATGCACTGGCAGTCATTGTTCTGTGCTGAAAGGTTAATATGTTTTTAAATATTTTTCGGTGGTGGGGGGAGGAGGAGTTGTTTGTTTGTTTGTTTGTTGGGGGGATTTGCTTTTTGAGGGGAAGAGAGTCTTCATTTTCTGTACAATTTATGGAAGTTAGCTAAGCAGGATGGTCAGCTACACCACTCATATATGGAAAGCAATTACAGAAAGACCTTCATTATTACTGAAAAAAAATAGAAAAAGAATTTTTGCGTATAATTTTTCAGTAAAAATTTCCTCAGCAGGGATTACCATGTATCTCTTGCTTAGGGATGGTTTAATACACAGACCAAAGAACAGTCTGATACATTGATTCTCTGCAGTGAATGAGAGAGATCTACTCAGGCACAATCCCTAGCCCAAATTTGAGTAGCTCTGTTAAGTAGGATATACCATGGCCATGGAGCCATGCAACCAGAGAGTCTTATCTGTCTGACCTGTCACAGGTATCTTCCTTGAGATTATTAAGGGAGGAATTATTTACCTTCCTTCAAATCCACCACAAGCCAGGAAGAGTTAATGGAATGCTTTCATTCCCTGTAAAAGGCTTAAATGGAAAAGACTTTCTTAAGTTCAGAAACATATGGTACCAGTAGACTGGACTCCAAAAATAGGCGGTAGCTGCAGCTGACCTGCTTCTTCCTCTCAGCTTGTTCCCGAACCAGTAAACTTGTAACCTGTAGCAGTAATACAGTATGCAACTCAAAAGAACAGGCACTGAACATAGCATGGCTATGCTGTGTTAAGGACTCACCAAAAAAATTGCCTTTGAAACACAAAGTGAACAAAGCACAAGGTACATTGCTAGTACATGCCAGGTCAGAAATACCCGTGGCAACCTTGCAGGTGTTTGAGCAGACCAGTAGTGTTGGGAATTGTATGGAAACTTCTCTAAATCCAATGAGACTGTGAGGACTGAATCTTTTCTCTCTTAAGTTTTAAAGAAAGCCTGGGCTAAATAGATGCTCTCTTCCAACTGTTGTGTCATAAGAAAACTCTCCAGCCTCAATGTGCAGAGTTGCCTAGAAGTTGCAATGTCCTATTAGAGTAACTTTCTGCTTTCTGATTAAAAAAAAAAAAAAAAAAAAAAAAACTTCATATTGTAGGCAAGCAGCACAGCAACTCACTAAACCATAGGAAGCATTGTTTTGCTCTTTGTACAAAAATTGAAAAAGCTAGGAAGAGAGATGTGTAGACTGTTGCTCAGTCAGTGTGCAGAACTTAGAATGAATGCCCTGGAACCAGCATTCAATGCTTACAGGAACATAACAATACAAAACAATGACAAAGGCATTTGAAATATTTTACAATAGTAAAAATATGTATGGAAAGTACCAGATTAGTTAACATTTGGCAACGTTAAATTAATGTTATTGTTTTAATGTTTCCTTTTCAGTTCATGCATTGACTTCAGAAAGCTGTTACTGTGTTTTGATAGACAAAAATGCTTGCTTTCTACGAGAACAGCATAACATTAAAAAAGAAAAAAAAAAGAAAAAAAAAAGAAAAAAAAAAAAGATGGTTTTGTTCATCTAGCTATAAACCAACATATTAGTTTAAAAATAACTTAAGAAACTATGTCTTTTTGAATTGTGATTTTGCCAACACAAAGAAATAGCTCATATATTTATCTATCATTACAGACTGGTTATGGGAACTAGAAAAAGGAATGCAATGATAGGAACATTAACCTTTAACAATGGCTGAGCTATAACCCATATTTTTTCCAAGACTCCAGTTGCACAATGGGTCTTTTTATGATAGCTTAAAATGTCTTTTCTGATAGCAATGTTTATAGAGTTAGCTTGAGATGACATCTTCTTTTCTATTTCTCAGGGCTCTAGTAAAGCAGGGAAAGAATGCCTCTACATAAGGAAAACTAGACAGGAGCAATCTCTGTGACTATCAGGGAAATGAGACCAGACATTTGGTCAAGATTTCCATTGAGCAAGTCAGCATTCCCTGCCATCTCTTTCCTAAACACTCACTGCCAGAGCACTCGCATCTGCACTGTCAGACTCACTGGGGCAGATAGGAGCTTAGATGATTTCCTATCCTGCTTCCCACCACACTTATCCCTTTTCTGTTCCTCATGGACCTTGTGCTTTGTACTTTTTACATATTTCTCCCTTCCTTTCCTTACTCCTCTGAGACCTCAGATAGCACACTCTGACTAGCCACCTTCATACTACATAATGCTTACATATATGTCACCACACATGGCAACATGAAAAAGTATATGAAAAGTGTCTTTTGCAAGTATATAGCATGTGCCTAGATCTAAAGATATACCAATAGTACGTTTTACTTTGCTTGAAGTTCAAAAAAGATAACCTACTATTTAATCTTCCACAGTATTGAAGTGCTCAGTAGTGTGTTTTATATTTTAAATTGTGTTAAAACTATCTGAACACTTAAAAGGTGCTTTTGTAAAATTTAAAAACAAAATATTTCAGGACATTTTTCTGAGTAAAGCACTGTGTCATGATTGAGATTAATCTGTAAAATAAATAAATAATCTTTTATATTTTATCTCTCTGAAATCTTTTATCTCTCTGAACTGTATATTTGTGAGGGTTAAACATTACAAGTGTCTGAATTCAAGATTTTCCTTTCCCTTCCCATGAGGCAGCATCAAAACTTTCTGTAAATTGTGATATTCATTTTAGTAGCAGTATGTCATTTCTAAAAGGCTGAGTTTTAGCCATGTCAGGAGAAATAAGTCCTACTTATTGTAATGTGAAATAAGTTATATGAAGTTAAACAAAAGAAACAAAATACATTATAGCAGTTATACTAATTGAAGCAATTATTTGCACTTAAAATCATTTTCATTCAAAAAAATAAAAATAAAATAGAGCAAATATTTGAATACATGTAGAGGTTTCATATTTAGATAGGACTCATAACTGTATTTACATATGAGGTTGATTGCAAAAGCTTTCCTTTCCTTTTTTTTTTTTTTTTTCAGTTCTCAGTCATAGGATTTGTCTGGGAAAACCTGACTTATTTGTGGTCGAAGTTAGACAGGATTCAGTTATCAAGCATTTCAAACAACAAAATTAAATGTTGTTTTCAAAATCAGCTTTTTCCAGTTGCCTGGGAAAAAAATATTCCTAGTTTTACCTGGATAGTGAAGACAGTTGCTTCTTTACTGAGTTACCAACAAAGTCCAACAACGGAAGAGAGTGGTACAACATCTACATTTATGTTTCGGTTCAGAGCAGTGGTGCAATTTTTAAACAAATTTCACAGTCATCCACAGTTGCTTAGCATTAGCACGACTCACAGAGTGATTTCACTGCACATGGACTAAATTCCTTCAGGAGGAATCTGAGCTGGATACTTTGCTCCAGATGTGCACCAAATGCACTCCAACTCCTACCAGGGACACAGGGTCTGGAACAGATCAGTACTTTGGACATCTTCAAACCACATGGCTGGGGATTTCTCTACTGGGGACCAGACTAAATCCAGTCCAAAGCAATCCCTGCCACAAAGCACAGCTAGTGATGATAATGCAGTATCAGCACCATCTGCTTTAGTTTGCTCTCTGCTTCTACTGCACCTTGCAGCTTTCTGGTGTCAGCAGCCAGAACGGACAGTCTGATGGCTACTAGGACTTGGATACAGCTACCATAAGAGCTAAAGCAATACTTACAGAGATATGTTTTGAGTCACGTGCATAGAGAAGATAGTAATGGTCACAGCTTCTAACAACAACTGCACTCAATACTAACCAAGTCCTGTTTTTGCATTTTAAAAGTTTATTATGAAGGTGGTCTTTGTTCTTGGTATAATTCCTGGTTATTTTTACCATATATGACTTCAGTTCAATTACATTGTTTCTCTTCAGGCAATTACTTTTTTATTAGTTAAGAAGCTGTATTTGTTCAGTGCGTCTTCTGGAAGAGTATTTACATATTTCCCAGTGATATTCAGTTTTTTTGAGACCATCTAAGGACCTATTACCTAGCCCATCAGCTCTTATCCTTTCAAATGTGTTTCCACAACAAGTGGGGCATCAATCAGTGACTGATTTGGAGGAGGAAGAACCATCACCAACTAATTAACACACTCAAAATTAAGCTGTTTTCTATAGAAACTGTTTAAAATTTGCTTATTTTTTACAGGGTTTTTGTACAACACAGCACCTACATTGTGGAGCCTTTACATCCCAGAACCAAGTCTCTAGCAGCAGGGGCTTAATTCCCTTGATTAGAAACAGTTATTATGTTTTATGGGCACATATTGCTAAAGATTGTAGATTTCTGTCCTGGTTTATAAAATGATTATAAAAAAACAAAAGATGCTTTCCATAAAGTACCCAAAATTCTAGGACTAATTTACTGTACTCAAAGCTACTAATTTGGAGCATGAATAGCCATTTGAAAATCTAGAGAAAAATACATTATATCTTGGATTTGGTCATGCATTTTGTGACTTTGGTACTTAAAAATCTGTCCAAGAAAAGTCAAGATGAAACACAAATTCCCTTTAAATGTCACCATGCCTTCACTGGCAATAGCTCAAATAAGTAACATTTAGAAACATAAATTATAAAATCATGTTCTAATTCTACACACCCCAAGGTCTCTGCCCCTCTCTTTGGATTTGACTGGCATGCCTTGGTAGTTCTCAGAGAAAGTCAGTCTTTTAAATAAATCATGTCTCAAGTATTTCTTGATATTTTTTGATCTCTTTCAGAAATGTATCATAATTTACCAGGGAAAAAATGACTATCCACTGTATTTTACCTAATATTTGTATACTAGGTTACATATTTGATCTGGGTATAACGTGTATTTGCACTCCCAATGTGACTCTTAATTTTTTTTATATAGTTTCATATTTATAAGCTATCAAGAGATTCAAGATCAAATCTCTTACTTAACAAGGTGATTTCTGTCTATCAGCTTTTCAAACACATCCTAAAATACAAATATTTAAGACTTATTGAACATAATTACAATAGTTATTAAAGTGAGTAAAGCAACACTACTGATGAAGTGTCCCATCTACATGAATCTGTTTGAATAAATATTAAGTAAGAAGAGAACCCTCACCATTTTAATATAATTCATGTTTCTTCTTGGTGACAAGAAGAAGATGGCAAATTGCTTGCCATCTCCAAGCAATTGGAATAGAAGAAGGTTATGAGGAGTAGTCAGCATGGATTCACCAAGGGGAAGTCATGCTCGACCAACCTCATTGCCTTCTATGATGGCATCACCAGCTGGGTAGATGAGGGGAGAGCAGAGGATGTCATCTACCTTGACTTTAGCAAGGCTTTTGATACTGTCTCCCGTGACATCCTACTAGCAAAGCTGAGAAAGTGTGGGATAGAAGAGTGGACGGCGAGGTGGGTTGAGAACTGGCTGACTGGCCAAGCTCAGAGGGTGGTGATCGGTGGAGCAGAGTCTGGCTGGAGGCCTGTGACTAGCAGTGTTCCCCAGGGTTCGGTGCTGGGTCTGGTTTTGTTCAACATCTTCATCGACGACCTTGTTGGGGGAATAGTGTCTGCCCTCAGCAAGTAGGCCGATGACACAAAGCTGGGAGGAGTGGCTGACACGCCAGAAGGCTGTGCTGCCATTCAGTGAGACCTGGACCAGCTGGAGAGATGGGCAGGAAGAAACCAAATGAGATTTAATAAGAGCAAGTGTAGAGTCCTGCACCTGGGAAGGAACAACCGGATGTTTCAGTACAGGCTGGGGGACAACCTGCTGGAGAGGAGCTCTGCGGAGAAGGACCCGGGGATCCTGGTGGACGACAGGTTGGCCACGAGCCAGCAGTGTGCCCTGGTGGCCAAGAAGGCTAATGGGATCCTGGTGTGCATAAAAAAGGAACGTCCAGCAGGTCAAGGGAGGTGATCCTCCCCCTCTACTCTGCCCTGGTCAGGCCTCACCTGGAGTACTGTGTCCAGTTCTGGGCTCCCCGGTACAAAAAAGACAGGGATCTCCTGGAAAGAGTGCAGCGGAGGGCCACAAAGATGATACAAGGCCTGGAGCATCTTCCCTATAAAGAAAGGCTGAGAGACCTGGGTCTGTTCAGCCTGGAGAAGACTGTGAGGGGATCTTACTAATGTTTACAAATATCTTAAGTGTGGGAGACAGAGGTGTGATGGTTTTACTCGAGTGGGTAGCCGAGCTCCACCACAATCACTCTCTCACTCCTCCCCTCCTCAAAGAGGAAGGGGGAGAAAAGACAATACAAAGAGCTCGAGGTTTGAGATGAGAATTATTTAATTAAAGGGAAGGGGAATGGGGAGAAAAAGAAACAAAAGAAACAACAAGGCTGCGCGGAAGCACAGAGAGAAAGGAAAAAAAGTTATTTTCTACTTCCCATCAACGAGTGATGTTCGGCCACGTCCTGGTAAGCAGGGCCTCAAAACGCGTACCAGTTGTTCAGGAAACACCCTCCCCAATGAGAGGCCCCCTTTTATTGCTGAGTGTGACATCAGGTGTTATGGAATATCCCTTTGGTTGGTTTAGGTCAGCTGCCCTGGTGATGTCCCCTCCCCATCAATTGCCCACCCCCAGCCTGCTGGCTCTTGGGGGCTTGGAGGGAGTTCTGATGTTGTGCCAGCACTATGCAGCAATAGACACAACACTGGAGTGATACCAGTGCTGTTCCAGCTACGAGTGCAGAGCACAGCACTGTGTGGGCTGCTGCAGGGAAAGGTGACTCCATCCCAGACAGACCCAACACAACCTCCACCCCTTATTCCATATATTTGTGTCACACTCAGGTCCCCATAGTTTAGTATATAGATATTTCATCACCATTATTCTCTAACTATTAAAGTGTTTATACATCTGTACTTTTCATTCCACAGGCTTTTTCCCCAAAATGTTCATAAAAGCTGTTGATGGCTTCAGCTTCATCTGTCGAAGTGGTCCCTCAGGGCAGGCGAAGTTGATTTTCTTGACACCAGCACCAGCTTAGCTCATGTCACTGTTGCATTTGCCCAACTCCTTGCGAAGTTGACCTGTCGTTGGTTCTGCAGTGTCCTCCTACAACACATAACTTGGATTACAGATTAATTTTCTCTCAAGGTTAAATCTCCTTGAGGCACACATCTGATATCCCCATCCTTCTGCATTACCCACCAGGTATACCCTGGTCCTTGGGCAAAGACAATCCCACAAGTGGGTTTGCCTTTTCCCATGGCAGGAACAACCCACACCGCCTTCCCCATCCACTTCCCTACATGCACTACGAGGACTTTAGCTTCTCCCACAGTGTGTAGGGGTTTTGTTTCAGCAGGACCAGGACGGCTCTCAGACCCCGTTGTTAACTAGCCAAGTGGCCTCTGGTAGATTCATGTCCCAGTGTTTCCACATCGCAGAACCCAATGCTCGTAACATAGTTTTTAACAATCCATTGTATCTCTCAACCTTCCCAGAAGCTTGTGGGTGATAAGGGATGTGATACACCCACTCAATGCCATGTCTCTTGGCCCAGGAGGTGACCAAATTGTTTCGAAAGTGACTCCCATTGTCGGATTCAATTCTCTCTGGTGTACCATGTCGCCACAGCACTTGTCTTTCCAGGCCCAAGATAGTGTTTCGGGTGGTGGCATGGTTTACTGGGTATGTTTCCAGCCACCCAGTTGTTGCTTCTACCATGGTTAGTATGTAACGTTTGCCTTGGCGGGTTTGTGAGAGTGGTCCGATGCAGTCAATCTGCCAGGCTTCACCATATCAAAATCCAAGCCATCTCCCCCTGTTCCAGGGAGACTTTATCCTCACGGCTCATTTGATTGCAGCACATCTCACACTCATGGGTAACCTGCGCGATGGCCTCCATGGTCAGGTCCACCCCTCGATCACTAGCCCATCTGTATGTGGCATCCCTCCCTAGATGCCCTGATGTTTCATGGGCCCATCGAGCTACAAACAGCTCACCCTTACATCCCCAGCCCAGGTCCACCTGAGCTACTTCAATTTTTGAAGCTCGATCCACTTCTTTGTTGTTCTGATGTTCTTCGGTGGCACGATTCTTAGGCATGTGGGCATCTACATGACGTACCTTTACATCCAGGTTTTCTACCCGGGCAGCAATATCTTGCCACAGAGTAGCAGCCCAGATAGGTTTACCTCTGCGCTGCCAGTTGTTCTGTTTCCATTGCTGTAGCCACCCCCAAAGAGCATTTGCCACCATCCATGAGTCAGTGTAAAGATACAGTACTGGCCATTTTTCTCTTTCAGCAATTTCTAGGGCCAGTTGTATAGCTTTCACTTCTGCATATTGACTCGACTCACCTTCCCCTTCCATGGCCTCCACAACTTGTGGAGTAGGACTCCACACAGCAGCTTTCCATTTCCGATGGCTCCCTACCACACGGCAGGATCCGTCAGTGAACAACACATACTGCTTTCTGTCTTCTGGCAACTCGTTGTATGGTGGTGCCTCTTCAGCACGAGTTATCTCTTCTGTTGGTATTCCAAAATCCCTGCCCTCTGGCCAGTCCATAATCTCTTCCAGGATTCCTGGGCGGTTGGGTTTCCCCATTCGAGCCCGCTGTGTAACTAACGCTACCCACTTACTCCATGTAGCATCAGTTGCATGATGTGTAGTGGGGATTTTTCCTTTGAACATCCAATGTAACACAAGTATCCAACGAGGAGTGATACCAGTGCTGTTCCAGCTATGAGTGCAGAGCACAGCACTGTGTGGGCTGCTGCAGGGAAAGGTGACTCCATCCCAGACAGACCCAACACAAGAGGGATTTGGCCAACATCTTTTCAGTGGTTTGTGGGGATAGGACAAGGGGCAATGGCCGCAGGATAGAATACAGGAAGTTCCACACCAACATGTGAAAGAACTTCTTCACGGTGAGAGTGACGGAGCAGTGGAACAGGCTGCCTAGAGAGGTTGTGGAGTCTCCTCTGGAGATATTCAAGGTCCGTCTGGATGCTTACCTGGGCAGCCTGCTCTGAGGAACCTGCTTTGGCAGGGGGGTTGGACCCGATGATCTTTCGAGGTCCCTTCCAACCCCTTCAGTTCTGTGATTCTGTGATTCTGTGATGATATAGAACAGCCACCTAAGACAGATTAACATCTGTTAATCATTTGGTTCCTGCACACTTGAAGGTACTGTGGTATTAAAGTACTTAAGATAATGTAAAACTACATAAAACAGAGTAGATTGTATATCAGATTCTTTTCTGCTGTGGGTTTTGGCCATGGCTATCCTTTAAGTCTTAACTAAAGAGAAGAAAAAATACTATACTCTTCACCTGCTGCTATTGACTAATTTGTATATGTAGATTTTAAATCCAATGGATCAGAGAATTAAACAGAATAAGAAAATGCTAGTTTTAAGGATCAAAGCCTTAATTTTTTATCATTCTAGTTTAATGTTATACTCAGTCATTAAGCAGTACAGTTCTAGTGGGCTGTAGTGCTATGAAAGTTCATACAATCTGGAGATCTTGCATCATATTTTCTTTATCCATTTTGGCCCTGGAGCATAGCAGTTGACTCACAAGGAAAAACATGGCTGTTAAACACATAATGATAAATGAAATAACTTAAAAGCCTCTTTTTTTGTTGGTCCCTATATTCACCTTTATCTTGGTAGCTTAATTTTTTCAGTAGAATGTGCTCTGCAAACAGTAGAATGTGCTCTACAAACTACCTAATGATCCCTAGTTCCCCTTACTTCATCATAGGCTACAAAACTTAGCAAAATAACCATATGCAGGTTTGTTAGTAGTAGCAAAACTGGAAATTCATTTATTGTTATGTGATTCTTTTCTAACTAGGTGGAATGAAAATAACTTTACAGTTGTTTGAAATAGCCATTTTTTTTATTTCAAACACATAGAACTGTGTTGATTTTAAGGCTAGAATGGACAGCTGTAATCAGCTAAAAATGTTCTTAATTTTGTAAATCAAAGTATATTTTTTAAAACCATAACATGTTTTTTAGAAGAATACCTACTCACAGTTCAAATAGTAAAAAATATCTAATTATTCCTCCTATCTATATGGTCACTAATTATCAGACTTCATTTACAACCACATAATACTTTATTTTAATACAGTTAACTCCAGTCTTGAATTTTTTCCACCTTTGTATTACTAAAACCTTCTGAATCCTATGAACTTTGTTCCTGAGTTTGTTGTTAGAAGACCACATATACATTAAAAATAAACTCAGTTGGTTTGCCTTATTTTTCAGTCAGGTTGCAGCTCTTTTTTGAAATGCCCACATTTTGCTAATACACTTTTTCAATAGCAGACATCAAATTTAAACATGTTAAATCTGCAATATTGCATATCATCATGATTTTTTCCTTTGCCTACTCAGTATTCCTGGACTCATATGTCCACAAATGTGATCACATATGCACATAATGGAGTGGAAACTCATTTACGGCAAGCTCAATATTATGTTCATTTATTGCCTCTGCTAATGTGTTTAGAAGTAGCTTGGATTTAATCACACTTTACATCATTAAGAAACATAGCTATATTCAAAGACATGGAGGACCACACTTAAGCTTCTTATCCAACTCTTCACCTTGACAATACATGTGTTAGTAAACTTTCATTGGTCTACTCATGTTGATTTTGTAAGGTGAACAAGTAAGAGAGGTCCAAGAGTCATAATTTGGCCCAAAGACTTTTAACAGTCAGGGTTAAATATTCCTTTAGAGCTTGATCCCTCACTGCCACTGGAAAGGTCTTTACCATCATCAAGAGCTGGCTTAGGCCCACAGGGCACAATTGGGTAAATAGCACTGTATGGAGAAGTACAGGATTGACACAGCTGATAGGGTTGTCCTGGGAGAGAGGCCCTGGTTCTTTCCAGCAGTTCTGGAAACAAAGCAATTTGCTACTCCTTAAATGATTCCAGCCTGGTCTTTGCTGGGACACTGAGATTTGGGGAAAGAAGCTTACAATGTTTTTAAAATACAGATAGTGTTTAGAAAGCAAAAAAAAAAAAAAAAAAAAAAAAGAGGAGAAGGGTAGGAGGGGAAGGGAAGAGAGTGGAGAGAAAAACATGTATGAGAAAATATCAGGAAAAAACCTGTGAAGACCAGTTCTCTTTGAAAAGGCTCTTAATTTAATCCACTGTTTTGCCAGGGTGCAGTGAATTATTGGTCTCAGTTGAGCTCTTGAAAGAAAAGCCACAAGCACAATAGGCTGGATTCTGCCCCAGATAAGTCTACCATATACTCACCTCCAATTGAATGGGAACAGAATGAGACCTAATAGACAAGTTTTAAGATGCTTTCTGGCAATTACCACAATAAATAAATAAATAAAGAGACTGTGGGAACAGTGAGCAAATGGTGAATAGGTTACACTGACTACAGACTTCTGTGTTTGCATAACAACCCCCAGTATATTTGAACTGTGAGGCAGACCCTCCCCACCATGGTTATGTGAAATATCATAAGCACTATTCCACAGGCACAAAAGAGCTCTTGAACATGGCACCAACTATTTTGTAACAGAGATCCACTCTAATGCTATACTCACCATATCAAAGAAGACAGTTGAAGTCAAAGAGCTGAGGAAGACAACTGAGCTTGACCCTACCATCAAGATTCAGGGTAGCAGCGTCATATTGCCAGATGCCCTTCAGAAAGTTCAAAAAACAACCATCAAACTGGTGAGATCCTTGTGAAAGAGTAAAGACAAACATCTCAAGTTACCAATAGAAGTGCCAACCATATTTTGCACTAATGTTGTCTACAGTTTAAGCTGGTAAACTCAAATTATTTAACAGAGCTATTTTGCATTTTCACTAATCCTTTCACATACTTTGGCGGGACCTTGGTCACTATCATTTGTATTACAGAAATTTCTTTCTGAGAAATCCCACCAGAGATGTTTATGTAATAAAAAGAAGCACTTACGGAAGTTTTCCTCATTGTCACCATGATTCTCCACAATTAACACACATCTTTGAACTCTGTTCATACAAGATAAGGCACAGGCTTGAGACTAGGAACAGAACTGCTTTATGATAGTTAACCTCTCATCAACAGGTTAGGTTGCTTGCTTACCAAGTACCTACTGTAACATCCAGACTTCTTGAGTGAACACTTTGATGCTAATTTCAGTTAAGGCCAGAATCAGGAAATGCAGAGAAATATGAATAAAACAAAACAAAACAAAGAAGGAAACTAAAAACGTGTTTGTTGTGACAGTAGCCTAATACGTGGTTCTGTTCAGGTTTAAAATGTGAAACCAAGTCAAACCTTTTTTTCTTGAAATATTTTTTCCAATAATTAGTAGATCGAGTAATCATTTACAGTAGCCCAGTGAAAACAAAGTTGTTCCTAGTTTTGCCAGTATTTAATTTGGCTTATTTTGAGATGAGTCAGTCCCTTTCACCCCTATGGGGAAGGAAAGCCATGTGGTATGAAAGTAACCCAGTTCAGAACATAAATAAACAACCAACCTGAGTTCTTCCTTGCATTTGTCTAAATAGAGGATGTTATGATATTACAAGATGCTGCTCTGTGAGCCAGGAAAATCCTGAAATAGTAAAGAAAGAAATGTACCATCCATTACACAAGCAGGCATGCAAATGGAAACTTCCTGGTGCTAAATCTTTCCCCAGTGAAACTCTAAGAACAAGCCCAGTCTCACAGCTAGTGCCAGTCCTGGTGACAGCTGCTTGGACAAGGCTCCTGTTGTCCTAGTAAAGTCAAAGCCAAATTTATAAATCTGTATTGAGCTAATTTGTTAATTCCCATATGATCAGAGTTCTACCTCATCACATAGCCCATGACGCAGTCTCACTTTCCCTAGAAGACAGTTTCCAAAGCAAACAGACAAGTTTTTATTTATGTGGAGAATGGACACACAAATCTTCTAAAGACCTGAGGTGAAGTGGGGAGAAAACACAACTTTCAGTCAGCTGAAATATATTTCTCTTTCATGTCATTATTTGTAGCAGATTTAGATTTGTTTCTCCTACTTCGGTCTCAGTCACTGTACCTAGAAGATTAGCACAGATAGATATCAAATGACTTTTTCAGTGGTTTTACACACTCACTGAAATTAAAATGAGTCAACTCAGCCAGGAAGTTAAAATGCATCAATCAAAGTAATGTGTTTCTACTTACGGAAGTCTAATTAGCAATAGACTAACACCAGACTGATTCTTTTTAATTCTTTATTCAATTGCTGCTCAGCTCCTTTGCAATCCACTCAAAAATCTTGTACCATTCAGACGGGCTCAAGATTTGCAGACCATCCTGTGTTTCTTTTGTTCAGAAACAACCATCCCAATCTTAGACATGCAAATCAAGTAGATCCCAAGTAAAAAGCTTTCACTTAACATGGTATAGTCCTCATTAACACTGTATATTTCAATATAATCTAGGGATCTAGGGAGAGTAGTGAGACTGTTTAAAATGATATATATATTTAGTCGAAAGAACATCAAAACAGGTGTTTTAACTGCCATCAAGGTCTTCTTCCTTATAGTCCTAAGGTGATAAGGTTGGTTTATGCTTTACATCCTAGGAGAAAAAAGCAAAGAAAAAAAGCAATTGTCCACCAAAACCCAACCTTCTAAATCTCCCTATAGACATTGAAAGTACAACAAGAAAATAAATAAACAAATAAATAAATTAATAAATTAAATAAATCTGTTCATAATCTCTGAGCAAAAATTAAACATTAGAATGTTGGTTTTGTGGATTTTTTTTTTTTAATTTTATTATTTGTGCAAAACTTCCTGGAATGTCCAAAATAAAAATAAATAAATAAATAAATAAATGAAAGAATGAATGAATGAATCTAGGGTGTATCCAGAAACTTCATCAGGCTAAATGGTAGTTATGTCTTGAGTTATATTAAAGGCATTTGAGGAGCAGTTTAAGTGGACTGGTTAATACAATCATAAACTCAATAAGTGAAAAAACTTATCAACTTATTACCTGACCACATTAAACAAACATCAAATAAGAGGAATTTAAGTCGTATATGCACCTGACAAATTAATCCATGATCTTTGAAATCGATAGATTTGGTGTCATTTTATCTTGATATTTGCATTATGATGCTTATCCAGAAAAGCTGCTGAAAACAGCTTTTGACAGTACAGGCTGCACAATACTTGCAATATGAGGACAGCTATTTTTTCCACATCATGCTTTGCAAAACAAACCTTGATCTCTTCTAGGCTCTTCTCTGTGGTTGCCCCGATGTGATAACACTTGCCAAGAGAACATGCTTGAAAAAAAAGATTCTGGATTTGCTAACTGTATGGTCCCATATAATAGCACTCAACACAAGCCAGATGTTTTGATACTTGATTGCCTAATGATAAGGAAGTAGCAAGCAGTTCTCCAACATACTCATGCATCTAATGGCAAAAGCCCCAAAACTGGTTGGGTTGTAGAGCTACCCATAGCAAATTCAAAAGTAGAACATTCTAGACTTTTGTTTCTCCGACTATATATAGTGAAAAATCACTTGTGGAGCTGAAGTCTAGATCCACATATATCTTGTCAACAGCCTAAACAGCTGTCCTGGTTTCAGTGAAACCAGGACAACAGCACAATGTTCAGAAATGTTCAGACTGTATTTTTGTGTAGGATGTTTTCAAAGAAAATGGCCATTGCTCAAAATTATGGAAATGTAGATTTCATTGGATAAAATGGTTTTCCCATGCAACACACAGCAAAGTCCTGAAGTAACATAACAAAAGCTTAATAAAGAGCATAAACAAAACTAACAGGAAATCCTCTAAGCTGAATGTTAAAATAGAGCCAAAACTATTGAAAAGTCCGGAACCCAGACAGCACCTAACTAGTTCACAAGTTCATTCAGGGTAGGGGAAGGGGGAAATGTGGTCAGACACTTCTGTCATTTTGAAGAATATCTGTGGGACTTTGACAAACAAAACAAATGTTCTCATTCAAATACACCACCAATTATTTAACTTACTTCCCCTTAATGTCTGGACTTCAACTGCCTGAAAGACTGAAATATTTTGTCCCAGAAGCATTTCTGGTGTATTGATTTATTTGTATTCTGACCTGTCCGCTTCTCAAAGACATATTCTTATTTTGACCAGCCAAATCTATAAGCAAAATAGGTTGTCATCAGAGCATGTTTTCCTCAGAGACATTACAATTAGACAATTCTCTGTGCCACCAGGCTGTTGTACATTGGTCATATAAAAGTCAATGCTCTTCAAGAAAGTTCTCAGCTGTGGCATCTGCCAAATAGTGACCTGTGGAAAACTTCCATGAGCTGTCTCTCCTCTTTGCTCTTAGCTGTTAAACTCAACATGTCTTAAAAAATACAAACAAAACAAAACAAATGAACAAACAAAAAACTGTGTTTTCCTAATGTTACCAGAGTGCAATCAACTGTTTTGTTTGTTTGTTTGGCACAAAAACACTGGAATACAGAAAGAAAATGGGCTACCTCCTATACCATCTATTAAATAGTGATATCTCACTACGAAACACTGAAAAGTTTCTAACTTTTAGGGATATAAAATGTTTCTATTCAAACTCAGTACCAGTTCTGGGTGATGGCAATTCAGATCTATTTTGCAATGTATACTTCCTTCTCCCAGGAAGGAGAGTCATGCTTTGATCTGGATTCAGTACTTATTTTTAAGTGTCAGACACATTTTCAGACCACTGAATTCACATGAAGAGAAAGATCATTGGGAAATGTTATGCCATTAACCCGCAATGCACTTTTGTAGAGAGAGCATTACACGGATGAGGATGGGACAGGAAACAGGCTCTCTGGCTTGCCATAGCCATGAAGGGCTATGTTTTTAAGCCTCTGTTTTTAATCTCCAAAGAGGAAAGCCAACACCATCTTTCACATGGGCTTAGTGTTGTGAGAGTTCTCTTTTTATAAATGCCCAGAGTCACTTCAGGGTTTGTGCTAAATAAAGCAAGCAGCAAGAATGTAAACTACTGCCTGATGTTTTGTTTTGCTGCATATATCCACCAGGAAAAGTGAAATATTTCAGAATCCCCAGAGTATGAGTGGGAAAGAGTCTGCAGTATACCTCTGTCTTATTTTGGCTATCCAATGAAAGATTAAACATTCTCAGACTGTACATGAGTGCTTCTCAGTTAGTGACTGTGTGACCTGGCATCAGTGTCATCTCTGAACATGCTATGATGCACATAATTTTCCAGGGAACAGAGAGAACAGGAAAAGCGCAACTGTGGTATCACTCCATTAGCCGAGGAAAGCTACCCATTCTACTTATTCATTACAATTCCTATGTGAACTTTATAAAGAAACATTAGAGCAAAACACATTCTAGCTTCAATTGCTTTCAGGCAATTTTATCTGACCAACACTTTCTCTCTCAGGAGTTGTTAGGTAGATTAAAAAAAAAAAAAAAAAAAAGAAAAGCATGAAGAAGAAATCCTCCCCTTACTAAACCATGTCTTAGCTACAGAAATTCTGGAACTGCAGCACCTACAACAACCTTACCATGCTGTTTCCAAACAGCAGCCCTTCTTCTATTTCTGTTGGCCTTCTTGCACTCTGGTCTCATTACTTCAAGTTTCCTCTCCAACAAACAGCAGGTCAAACTATCTTCTCATTTTCAGTCATATTAATCTGCAGTTACTTCACAGATCTCCATGATGTTCTGAAAAGTTGCCACCATGTTGACCAAGAAGAAAAAGTTTCCATTTATAAATGGTCTGAAAACATAAGTTTCAGAGAAACAGAGCATTAATTCCAGAGCCAGTTCAGGTCAGTGGGAGTTCTGTCACTGGTTTCAGCAAAAACACAGTTTGGTCCCTATGTATTAAATAAGCCTAGTGCAAGTCGGTATGTATCCTTTTGGCAAGAGAACAAACGAACTTCTGCTTCCAGCTACTGCTACACAAATCCTATGATGTTAATGTGGCCACACACACACCCTAATTCATTCTCAGCAGGTCTTCTACATGATATTTAAGAAAATTAAAATTAAAAAATCAGTACTTAGTAGTACCTTATACTCATGACCAGAATACAGTAATACTTTCATCTGTTTCACCATTGGATTCACATATTGCATTTGATATAAAGAAAGAAAAAGCTTTTTAAGTAGCCATCTTCTCACCTTCTTTTTTGGGGGGGTGTAAGTACTTGCAAATCTAAATGGAAACAGTCATATATTTTATACACATCTGTGTTTTATAGTTTGTGGGAATGCTGTCAGCAGAATAACATAAGATCTCCACACCAACTTATATGCAGGAACTAAAAACTGTAATGTCATTATGGTAATAGTTCAGAAGCTTTTACATAGATGTAGATATTATCCTCAGAGAGTCACGTATGGAAGAACATGATTTGCTTTCTTGCACAAAACTCCCAAAGTAGTTAGATTTAGTCTCCCTGCATTATTCAGTACCCACCTGCAGCTAGAAAATCAACTGGACTCTAAAGTATAACACCATTATCTATTCAAATAAAATAGCATTCTTCAACTGTGCTAGCAAAACTGCCACTTGCAATCCACACCTCCTTCTAGCAGGTTTCAAGAATGACTGATATAAGATATCAAAAGTTCTGTAATGGACAGTATATGCTGCTTTGCAATATTATATTAATGGATAAGATAATTTGACTAACATTACTTGACTGTTCACTAACTGATTATCCTGCTTCTCTAGAACAGCTCTTGTTCTATTTGACAGGTGATCTTTCCCTGAAAGGAAATTGACTTTGAAGGAGCACAACAAAATTAATTGTGACTTTTAGTGACTCCTGGCAAAATCTTATTGGCAAATTGTTAACAATATTGAGTTCCCTGTCTTTGAGAGGCATGCACAATACAGTTTTAAACTATTAGATACACAATTTTTATTTAAAGATGTTTCAAATTTAAGGGATGTAGATATCAACATAATGTTATTTATTTTTGTTTTCTTTTGCTGACACTATTTATACTGTGAACTGCTTCCTGCTGCTTCTACCATGATCAGCATGATTAGATCTCCTTCTCTGAAAGCATATGTAACACTTGATGCAACAATTTTAAAGAAAGGCAGGGTGATATCTGTGCTGATATCAAAAATGGTTAAGATGGTTATAATGAGAAATGGCAAGTGATATATGGTATCCAAGATTTAGTTGTGTTAATTCTGCTCAAGGAAAAAATTTAATCATGGAATTATAGAAAGGCTTGGGTTGGAAGGGACCTTGAAGACCATCTGGTTCCAACCCACCTGCCATAGGCAGGGTTGCCACCCAATACATAAGGTTGCCCAAGGCCCCATCCAACCTGGCCCTGAACACCTCCAATGAGGGGGCATCCACAGCTTCTCTGGGCAACCTGTTCCATTGCCTCACCTCCCTCTGAGTGAAAAATTTCCTCCCAACATCTAGTCTAACTCTCCCCTCTTTTGGGTTAAAACCATTCACTATCTGCCTGTGTAAAAAGTCACTTTCCATCTTTTTTTAAGTGCCGTTTAAGTACTGAAAGGCTGCAATGAGGTCTCCCTAGAGCCTTCTCTTCTCCAAGAGGAACAGCCCCAGATCTCTCAGCCTGTTCTCCAGAGCAGGAGAGGTTCTCCAGCTCTCTGATCATCTTCGTGCCTTTAGACCCACTCTAACAAGTCCACATCTTTCTTTTGCTGCAGGCCCCAGACCTGGATGCAGTACCAGGTGGGCCTCACAAGGACGAAGCGGAGAAAATCCTCTCCCTCTAACTGCTGCTCTCTGTTGAAGGCCCAGCCATCAGGATACAGTTGGCCTTCTGGGCTTCAAGTGCACACTGCTAGCTCATGTCAAGCTTTTTGTCCACCAGAACCTCCAAGCCTTTCTCCACAGGGCTGCTCTCAATGACCAGTCTGTACTCATGTCTGGGATTACCCCAACCCAGGTGCAGCACCTTGAACTTGGATAAGGCTACCAGACTGGTCACACACCATTTGCCCTTGGTGAAGCTGTCTCAGATCACCTCCTTGTCTTGTGTGTGTGCTAACCTTGCTTCCAGGAGGATCTGTTTCATGATCTACCCATGCATAGAGGTGAGGCTCACCTATCTGTAGTTCTCCAGGTCTTCCTTTGTACCCTTTTTAAAAAATGGGAGTGATGTTTCCCTTTTTCCAGTCACCACGTGTGGTGTAATTGCCTAAAGTAACTAGAAAAATAAGACTAATCACATTTTAAAGAAAATGTACAGCATTGAAGAGGCTTTCAGGATAGGGCGTAGCTGCATTACCTGAGAGTTCCCTATACCTCCTACATTGGATGTTACCGCACTAGGGGAACCTGGGGTGCTAACTCTAAGGAACAGTACAGAGCATAGAGCGGAGTGGAGACACCACAGCTAGGCTCTGTGCCAAGAGGGGGACTCAATTGTTCTTGTGCATACTGCAACAGGTAAGCTGTACTTTTGCTACCCTGAGCCAATGACTTGTCATGTTTTTGAAAAAATGCAGTACTCTAGTGTACTTTGGCTCATTATAATATTATTATAATGCCAAAACACACCTCCATCCCAAAAGCTACGCACCTCCAAGCTGCAGCCACCCCTCATGGAGAATGCGCTCTGAATTTCTCGGAGCCTATACCTTTAAAGAGATATGGGAAAACTTTTCACCAATCATAACTAAGATATGCTCGACTATAGAGTCACTCAAGCTCCACCTAAAAGATAGAAAATAATATAAACTGGCCTGAGAGAGGGGATGTTAGGGAAGATACCATCACAAGGGAATATACCATCACGAGGTATATCTTCCAGACTTCTCCTCCTGACTTCTGGGATCAGTTGACGGGCTGAACTTCTCTCCCC